>NC_141047.1:73482691-73832691 GCF_041138505.1 Cibotium barometz | reverse complement strand
TTAAGAATTGAGGAGAATCTCTCATCAAGGATTGATGAGACATTCCCTATGTTTTGAAAGCTTGGGACGACAATTGACTTGATAGAATGAACAATTGCCTAATCGAGCTCACCCCCTATTCCAACCAGCAATGAGAAGTTCCCCTTTAAAGGATATCCATATTGGAGGGAGATATGATGAGAATCTCAAGAAGGAGCCCAAACTAGCATGCATTCTCAATGGTTACTTGAAAAGGCTCAAAATGTTTCTTTTAATGACATGCACATGTGGGTTGCCCCATGGGAATCTATGAATGGTTGCTTCCATATATTTCACATGTCATCTTCCCCACATCATTGGAATTAGTGAAAATATGCCAACCAATAAGGGTTGATCTATGAGACACGCCCTCAACATATCTCTAGGCATCTCTAGCTACCATCATCCATGCATCTCCACCAACAAATTACCAAGCATCTTCAGCTGCCCAAGCATCTACAATTTCCCCCCCATATTTGGTTCTACAACCGCTAGTTCTCTAGAGCATGTAGATCTCCACCCAAGATCCACATGATCACAACAAGGTATGACCCCTCATCTACTATGGGTTTTATGCATACTATTCCAAGACGAGGTCCAAGCATTCTTGGAAGAACAACTATCATGCAAGGCCAAAAACATGGTATTAATGATCAATGCATGCCCAAACATGGTAGCAGTCCTCCTATTCGTTGCATGCCCAAACATGGTATTAATGCTCAATGCATTCCCAAATATGGCAGCACTCATCCTACTTGCTTAAGGGTAGTTTCAACTATGCCCAACATAGCAAATTACTGAATGTCAACACCCCACCTCACTCCCAACCCTGTGGAAAACCATCTACTACCCATGCACATCCTCTACATGCAGCATAAAGCTTGTTCAGACCAGCCTCCTGGATGCTACTAAACACCAATTATGCTATAAAAAAGGTAGTCACAAACGTAGTAGGCCTGTTCATACCACAACCCTAAGCTTGATTAAGAACAAGATGCTAAATAAACATGATTAAGATATAGGAGAGAGATTGGTGTCAAAGTTTTTGTAACTACTCCCTAATTTCTTGGGATTTATATTGTAAATTCTCTATTATCCATGGACATGGGTGCTGGACACCACGTGTAGCCATGGAATGTTTATGGTTAAGCTTCCCATTTATGTGTATGCTAGCTGTATCTATGAGATCCTCGCTGCATAGAAGCATGCTAGGCATTTGATGGATCTTGAAGAGCCAAATGCCATAGCTTTTGTAAATTTTAAGTACATGTAAATAGATGGGGTTTCTTCCAAAATATGTGTTTGAATGCATACATTTGTGTACATGGTTTACTTTTTATTTGTGTGGATTGTTTTGTTTGCATGGACAATGCCTGAATTTTATTACATGAGAAGCTCATGGATATGGGGACACCTGGATATGAGTTAGTATGTTGCATAATTTGTCCTCAGTTAACTTTTATTGATGGATTTTTACAGGACTAATTGATATTTTGAAGGTAACCCACTCTTATGCGGGTCTTTTGTAACATGTAGCGAAATTATGTGTAATTAGGGATCTTGTCACACAAGTCTCACACCGCCTTCTTTAACCTGAGTTCCATGAGTCTTTAGCAATCCACTTTTAGCACTTCAAACTTTAAGAGATTAGAAAGAGAGAGATAGAACTGTACACCGTATTGGGTCCCAAATTACCCCACTGAAGGGCCCCCTCCTATTGCTAGGAGTATTTGCTTTATTAACTTTGAAGAGAATGACTTTGGACTGTAGACAAGCCAAACACAAGATCTCTGAAAGGCTAAGAGTCAAGCTGAACTGTACACAGTTGTAGAAGCACCAATGAAGACCGATCTCAAGCCTGTGCACTCTTCCAATGGAATGTAGGAAGGCTACAAATCTGAGGTTGAGATATGGGCTGATTGGGATTGGTTCAATGCTATGTATGAATGCTGAAAATGAATGAATACGTGCGTTTTACCTTCACCGAAAGGGCTGTGGCAAAACGATGATGATATGAATGCTGAAAATAGATTATATGCTGAATGCTGCGTTTTGTTGATGCTATGCTGAATGGTCCAAGTGTTGATGCTCCTTGTGTTGAAGGATGAAGCGCTTGAAGGATTTGATACTGAATTATGAGATAATTGATGGGATGAGCAAGTGATGCTATTTAGATGCACTACATGAGCAAGTCAGCTAGCTGAAACTGGCCAACTACTTCATGTCTTGCAAATAAATGAATAATGGTGATAACAATGTGGAAAAATGCTAGATAAATACTATAACATATATTGAAAAAATACAAGATAATATTATGAGACTTCTACAATGGTCTAGGTGGTCTAAATGCATATGGGATGAATGCTATGCAAAATGCAAACATGTCCTGATGAAAACTCTAAGGCTTCTATGACTTCTATATGCATGAATGATTCTCTCCAAGTGGGTTAAGGGACTTTAACGGAGTGACTTACTCACTAAGGCGGCTGAGGAATGACCTATGTAGCTCTCGTGCCTGACATATCCTAGACTGAGGATTATAATGGGGTCACGGTGTACGACAAATATCAAATCCTAAAGGGTTCTACTGATGTATAGTGTTGCACTGATGATGAGACATCTTGTCACCATGCACTATAATGCAGAGTGCATGTGACATTCCCTCTTGCTTAGCTTGGTGGTAGGTTCATGGCTTCCAAGTAGTCCGCCAACAACTGGGGGTACTCTTGAAAGAACTCTTCGTCTAGCCAAACTGCTTTGTGGGTACCACGATCTCAGAACTTTGTATAGAACTGACAGAGTCTTCATCTGAAATCGTGCTTCCAATGGTGAAGAAGGATCTGCGTAAGCTCAATGACTTCTGATTCGTCTACTACGTCTGGCTTGTTGTTCATCTGAAACATCAAACACTTCTGGTCCAACATATGGTTTTAGCCAAGAAACATGGAAAACATCATGCATCATCCAATTGTTAGGCAACTTCAACTTCATGGAGACATCACTTATCTTTTTAACTATAGGAAAGGGTCTAAAACTACAAAAAGAAAGATTGGGGCAGCGTTTTTGCACTTGTTTCAATCTCTATTTCATGATGCGCAAATAGACCCGATCCCCTTCCTTGAAGTGGACATCTCATCTAGACTTATCTGCATGTCTATGAACTGAATATTGGCCAAGCTCTGAATCGAGAGCCAAATTGGATTGAGTACCAAACATTGTGGAATCGACATGCGGATTGGTCATGCTATCCAAGTTTATTCCAGAGATTATGAGAATGGTAGACTATTGAATGGTCTGAATGTTGGTCTTTCTACTAAGAACATCTACTCTACTGGGTTATGCTGACCAGTGATGTACTTGACCATTCCTCCAAACTGGTGGAAGAGCTAACCCTGTCTAGTGTGTTAATCACTCCACTGGGCACTTGGCATCATTGGGAGCCACTTAAGTGCTTGGTGGTCTGTGGTGACTGTGAAAACTCGTTCATAAGGAATAGGTTTCAAATGTTTGAGTATTGACTGTTGTTCTAGCTTGCCCTTGAAAGTCTTGAAAAGGTGATAGGAAAACTTGCTAGAAGGTACTGCCCTAGAGGGACCAAATCGATATGATGATCCTCAAGATGAGAGGGTGGGATACTGGATGGGAGATCATCCTTAAGCAAAATGTCTAAATGAGAAAGGAAATCTGCGAATTGAGGGACTCAAGAAGAAGATGAGACAGTTGTTATCAATGAAATAGAAGTTGTCTGAGGATAAATCAATGCTCCTTCCACTCCCTTGTGGATAGCTTGTTGGGCCTAGAGATGAGAAATCATAGGAATGTCAAGAATTCTCCTATCCCCACGAATCATGATAGGCTCAGGAAACCTTTAGAGATAATAAAGGTGTCCTGTCCCCAATTGGGAATAGGTTCATACTAACAAAACCACTAAGATCATATCACAACCCAAAAGAGGGGAGGCAATGAAATCTAGCTGGAATGAGGCTTTTTGAACCTGAAAAGAAAACTGTTGTGCCCTTTGAGAGATGTGGGTGAGGAGACCAGGTGTGAACCCGTCCACATCCAAATGATATGGCACTAATGTACAGCTCATTTTGTTCACCAAATGGGTAGAAGCCAGGCCTCGAAGCAAGTTGATACACGAACAATAACAAAATTCTTATATGAGCAAATCATCTCGAAATTCGGCTGCCCACCATTAGAATTAGTTAGTGATCACGGCTCACATTTTATAAATGAGGTGATTGATCATTTACTTGCTGGATTCTTAGTAGTTCATAGAAAATCATCACCTTATTATCCAGAGGAGGCTAATGGTCAAGCAGAGAACACAAACAAAATTTTGTGTACTATCCTGACGAAAACCTTGGCAAGTTGAATGGACCAGGAACATAATCGGATGGGCATACCAAACATCATATAAGGTAGTGACAAGATACACTCCCTTTCGTCTAGCTTATGGTGTTGAGGCAGTAATGTCTATGGAATACCTACAACGTCTGACGGAGAATGCATTAGCCAAATGGCTAATCGATTTAGAGAAGCTTGATGAGACCAGGCTAATTGCATCGCATGGACTCATGGTCGAGAAACTACGCAGAAAGCATTGGTTTGACAAAAATTTGAAACAAAAAGAACTGGAAACAGGGGATCTTGTCCTCATGTATGGTGTAGGAAGCACCAGGAAAAAGAAACTCAAATATAGAGGCCTAGGACCCTTCTGAGTGTCTAAGATCACACCTCAGGGGTTGGTTAAAATTGAGACAATTGACGGGGTACAGATGGAGGGTTACGTCAATGGAAGCAAACTCAAAATATATTTTGGACCCTTAACCCAAGAGATGCTCTTGCAAGAAGATTTCTTAAAATGCCAAAAACAGCTAGTAAAGGAAAAAATTCAGTAAGCTCAAGAAGAGGCTAAGGCAAGAGAGGCCAAAGCTAAACAATTACTCTAGAAGAGAATGTTACACGTGAACATGGCTTCCTTGACTCTCTTTGATGAAGAGGAATTGAACATTGAGCCAGCACGACTCAGGGTGGAACTCTCTATGACTAAATGTCATGCAACGAGCATTGCACTAATAGATACGGGATCAAGTCATAACCTGATCTCATATGAGACATGGGTAGCCTTATATAGACCGCACCTTGAACCCTCCAATGCACAAGTATATAGTGTGCACTTAATAACTACGAAAGCTGAGGGATTTTTAATTTTTAATATTTCCATCAAAAATAATTACTTGGCTGGAAAGGTGTTCGTCATGCCTGCAAGTTCCATGGAAGAGGAAATGATCCTAGGACAATCCTTGATTTGCGCCAGCAAATATAATATCCAATGGGAGAAGAGGACAGCACTACTGAGAATGGGGGAGACAATGTCATGTTCATACCCTAATGGAGCTTGACAAACACAGGGAAACAGGCCATGATTTAGGAGATAGCGACACCCAACACGGTGACATCAACTCATAAAACAAAAAAAGCTTTAGTTCCACAAACCCTATAAAAAAATATCCAGTCACACAGGGTACACAACATTGGGTGCCTAAGGTTCAACTCAGAAACTAGCCCCACAAGGAGGATAAGGAGGTTAATATGAAAACAATAAGAAAGATTCAAAAAGGGGCCAAAAATCAGAATTAGCCTTTACAAGCAGGTTGGTAGTACTCCAGACATACCAACACCCCACAAGGCATTCATAAGCAATGGGTTCGAAAGGATTTACTAGTGGCGCGCAAGGATACTACCAAGGCAATACAGCAGTGTGGGTGCCCAAACCCCTCTTAGTGGCCACCGTCACAAAATGTTCTTATAACAAAGGAAAGGGTAGTAAAAGCATGCAACACCAACTCCCAACTAAAACCAATGCATACTGCACAAACATTGGTATGGAGGAAGAAGACAACTCAACAAGATGGGTTGAGGGTTGCCAAAGCAATGTTAGTAAACCACTTTGATCAAGGAGCTGGACAAGGACCCTAAAGGTAGAAACACAGAAGTTCAACAAAGGGACACGGATAAAAGCCCCCAACCACAAGACCCAGTAATAACATTGTTCATTTGGGTGGAAGGAAGAATCAAAAACTCCCACACGGAACTAGTAAAAAACCTACAGCTTCACGCTTCCAAAAATCTCACAGAAATCCCTCTCATGGGATTTCGTCTCACAAAAATCCTTTTCACGTCTTTAACTCTCACGTAACAAACTCTCATGGGATTCCATCTCACGAAAATCCCTTTCATGTCTTTAACTTTCACGTAACTAAATCTCACGGGATTCTGTCTCACGAAAATCCCCTTCATGTAACAAACTCTCACGAGAATCCCTCCTCATGACCTGTAGTTTCACAAAACTACCAATATCCTACACCTTCATGCTACATCATTAACTTGTTCAATTAATACACCTTGTTTATTGCTCCTACACTAACACACTTCTCATCTCAACTAACCATTTTACCATAACAAAAAAAATAAGAAGAAGAAAAAGAAAAGAAAAGAAAAGAAAAGAAAAGGAGTGGTACCTACCCCACCAGTCTAAAGACTGATTTTCTTTTCATGTACAGATGTCAGCCTCAGAAACCAAAGCCGTAGAGACCCCCGCAGTCACCTAGGTGGCCAGCACTACAGGAGGCTCCCCGGTGAGTTAGAAGAAGAAATTGACGGGGATCAAAGATGAACTACTTGGGCCCATATGCCCAAGCCTTCCATGGGGCCATCATCAACAAGGAGATCCATACGGCCCATGGAAAGGTAGCACTGCAATATCACAGCTCGGAGTGCCTCCAAATCCTGGAAGAGGCAGAAGTAAAAGAAAAGTTGGAGAAAGTGGGCCTAGGCAGAATGGCACAGTTTCTCCCAAAGAACATCGACACGGAGCTTTGTGCAGAGTACATCAAAACTTATGACAAAGCTACCAAGCGGGGCACAGTCACGAAGGCTGATGGCACAACAAAGCAAGTCCTAATCACAGAAGAACTAATCCATGAAGCTCTGCAGCTACCACCACCAGTCAAAGTACATGCCCATGCCTTTGACAAGATGATCGTGGATGTTATGCTAAAGAAGATTTCGTATAACTCCAATGGGGCAGAGTATGAGAATATCAGGGATGAGGTCACAGAGAAAGCATGTAGAGCTATGTCATTGATCATGCAAGTGAAGCCAGTGGACCGCTACAATAGGGTTCCACTGAACAGGATTGCTAAAGTCCATGAAGAGAAGGAAGAGGATTGGTGGTATTACATACATAGGGAAATGGAAAACTATATTAAGGCCCATCAGTCCAAGATATGAAACCCTTACCTGCTGACACAAGTCCGCAACCATGTGGCAAAAAGGCCTCTTCTAGAACCCAAACCAGCAGAGCAGATGCAGTTAGCATTACTACCAAAGCAACCAACACTGACAGATGTAGAGATGCAAGAGGGCCAAGCTGTCCTAGTAGAAACACAAGCCATAAAGAAAGGGAGGAAGAAGAAGACATAACTTCATGAAGTAAACCCACACTTTCCTAGTGTGGCATCAATGAATATAACATAGTACTACAACCTACAATTGTTGCAATCTTGGTTGGTCCCCATACATTTGAATGTATGACATTAAATGGCGTTGAACTGACATGCTTTTCATGTGGGAAAGCATGTTTGGCCTGCTTACCAAGCTGGCATGATTTACATACTTTGTGCGTACCATCAACCTTCTTAAACTTTGGCAAACCTCTGTAACCAATATTTTGGGTTTGCATAGACTTCAGTCATCATACATTCACATGACCAATGCGCTTATGCTATATGTTAATATCGACAATGACACCTATTCCATGTGCAAACATGGCTGCCTTTACAGGCATGTTCACATCCAAAGTAAACATCCTGCCATTTCTGTTATCCTTTGCAACCAAGCGACAATGATTTTTGAAGTCTTCCACAAAAAATCCTTGAGGATTAAACCTCACTTGTAGACCCTGCTCAACCATCTGTCCAACAGAAACTAGGTTCTTTGTAATATTTGGAACATGAAGTACATCTACCACGTACTTCATTTTGCCATCATGCATAGACAATGGCACTTTACCAACATGCACAATGGGATGCGTAGTATCATCTTTTGTTTCTACATAACCCAGTTTGTCCATTTTTTGCATGTCTCTAAACCACTCAGTATGACTAGTCATGTGGTTAGAGGTGCCATAAACACCAAGTCTCGAAAGTTGGGAATATTCTCCCTGACTACAATGGAGGTCTTGAATGGCTTGTACTTTTTGCCAAGCCCATTCAAATAGACACTTACCAAGTCATCATCTTTCACCAATACATTGATAGACCCAAGGGCCCTTGATCTTTAAAGCATACTCATTGATTGACATGCTTTTCTTTTCCACAATATGCAGCTCTTGCTTTAGTTGCAATTTCCTTGCCTTTGTGTTGGTCTAGAACATCTGCACGAGATTCTGCCATGCAATTGTTGAAGTGTTGGCATCATGTATGTATCATCGTGTCTATAACACTAATTGAAAGCCAATACATGACTTTCCTTGGACCCTGGTTCCAATCCTTGAATGCCTTTATGTCTTCTAGAGTGGCATTCTCTTTAGACAACTCAAGAGGCTCCTCTTTGTCTCCTTCAACATAGTCCCAAAATCCTTTACCCATAAGGAAATTGGTCATTCTAAACTTTCAGGCATGGAAGTTATTCTTATCAAGCTTCTTACTGACAATCTGATTGATTCTGTCACCAGACATGTTTTCCAATAATCAAAAATTTACAATAGACAACTGTATGCAACCTCTAACACAGCAGTGTCTTATGTGACTACTGCAGTGGTACTTCAGCACAACTTGTAGGTCACCAGATCTAGCCAAAGTACATGTACATACACCCAATGTCAACAATACATGTGAAATCACTATCTGCACTCCCAAAATGCACTGTTACATTGTAATAAACCAGATTTCAACTAGAGATAGTTTTCAACTAGAACTTCCCAAAATTATCAACATACCTTGCAATGACAAAATGAAGACCGAGATGTGCCCAAAAAACTTCAGTATAATGCACTATGTACCACACAAGCACCTCTAAGCCTACGAAGACAGCTTTTCAATTGGAGATGTGTAGCTCCCGAAGCTACCAAGGGGCGTTGTACCTAAACCAAGCCTACGAAGACAGCTCCTCAATCGGAGATGTGTAGCTCCCGAAGCTACCAAGGGGCGTTGTACCTAAACCAAGAAGGGAAAGAGATGGTGATACTCTTACCTATGTACCACTTCATTCCTTGCTTGTTCTTGCCTCCTTAGCTCTCACATGACCTGTAGATCTGATACCATAAAGAGAATGTGGGGGAGAGAGAGAGAGCTTGAGTTCCTTGCAAGCAAATACACACACACACACACACACACACACACACAAAAGAGTGGAAGACACCAGAGAGAGATGGATAGTTGAATTTTCTTCTTTCTTCTTCTCTTCTCTACGACCCTATAACTAAAAGATAAGAGTACATACATAAAGGGAAAGTACTCTCCTATAACAACATACAAAGTAGTTGGTCTATAGTGTGAACCTGACTATATGAGCTGGCGCTATAACTATGACATAACTCTAGTAGTCCAAAGTGGCTGTCACCACACAGCCTGTCATGCACTGGCGGCATATCAACCATAATCGCAGCAACCGTGCCAATAACATAAGTGTGGAAGCTATCACCCAAGCGGGTCATCAATGTCTACTGTAGCACTTGTTGCGCTCGATATCTCAATAGTTTATAGAAAATAGTTTTAAGATTACGAGTATAAGACCATCTAAACTTAATGTCATTAAATAAATGGGTTTAAAAGGTTCAAAATATTCAATCATTGTTTTATGGATATCCTTAGGAAAGATACAGTCAAATATTTTATTAGAAAACTTCACATGCACAAACCAACCTAAGTAAGGCTTAGAGAAAGAAAGAGTTTTCAAAACATTAGATTTGCACGAAAGACTTCAAATCATACCATTTGCCCCCATTGGAATCTATGAATCAAGTAGACCAATTGATCAGTCTATGGATCTCCGCCCGCAAGTTTTAAAGAAAAATTTAGATCCTTGAACTTTTCTATTGGAAGAGGAGGCACCATTATTATGGCATCCTTATCTTTGGTCAAGGAAAGAAACAAGCTAGTTAATGTAGGCAAAAAGATTGGCAAGCGTAGAAGACGATTTAAAAAACTTTTGCAAGTTATGCACCATGTACCACATGAGGGAGTCTAGCCAAACAATCCCAAATTTACACCCATGAAATGAACATCCATACCCTAAAATCCTCAAGGCAACAAAGAAGGTAGCGATGAAAGTAAAGTAGTCAGAGTCTATTCTCAAAAAGGGTTTTAGCGAAGAGGGAGGTGCACACATGTCCGAGATGCCAAAGAGATGAGAATAGAAAATGTAAGAAGTGAAGTGAAAGAGCCACCTAGCATAATAATCATGAGGTTAAATCATATCTATCATGTAATAGTGAGTAAGTTAGTGTGAAGACCATGTATTTGGTACTTATAAAGGAAAAAGAAAAAGAAACCCAGTTGGGTTATCCAAAAAAGGCTAGGAAATCTTTAGGGATGGATAATATCCATACTATATGTAAATGCTAGAAGAATGGTACTTAATAAGGTATATCAAGAGGAATGTGTGTGTGTGTGTGTTATAAAATAACCAAATAAGATCATGTGTACCACATGTGGGAGCAAAGAGGGTTTGATACCCAAAGGCTTTTGTAAAATCAATGTTATAGGGTTACAAGTCAAAAGGTTAGGTAACCTTTGAAGATGAAATTACCCCATGCAATTTAAGAAAATAGAGAATGATACTTTCCATAGTATAGAACTGAATGTTCCATTGTTGGTTGTACCTAGGCTCGTAGGCTCTTTTTCAACTGCTCATCACTGGACCATATCCTAGCCGAGTTCTCTCATCACCCCTCCTGAACTGCACCTCAATAGGCCATGCGTTTGGGTACTTGGCCTTTGCTCTTGCCATTGCGGCCACTACCATGTTAACCCCATAAAAGTGTGGGGTTCTATGCGTTCTAGAAACATGGCATTATCTTCAAAGATTGTCTGTTCCAGTTCTCTTGTGCCCCTGGGTCCACCTCCACCCATAGGGTGGTATTCTAGATTGGTTCAATTTTGGCATCCCCTTTGATGTCTCTATTAGCGTACTTTGTTGGTGAGGGGCACTAACAGTGTTTCTCTTTGCTTGAGCTATTGCCTCCTCACCCAGATCTACTAGTCATAATTTTCCCCCACTCACCCTCACAACTCTAGATCCAGCTTTGTGTTCTGCACCAAAAAGGGCTGGGCTTGTGTCCTTGTAGCCTAATCCAGCCTCCGTAGGTGTTACCAAACTGAGTCATGAAATTAGATATATCATCCCAATTGGAAGGCCTCAGGGCTCCTGCTTTACTGTGCAATGTTCATAAGTTACTGCATACATTGTAGTGATGTTTCCTTCCGAGCACTTACGCTTTTTTGCCCCCCCCCAATTCCTTCTGCAGCTTTAGTTGACACTCTTCTTTAGCCTTTTTCTCCTAGTTGGCCCAGCCTTGGAAATCCTAAATCATTTTGTTCTTGGACTATAATTCCTTGGCATGAGATTTTCTCACGGCATCCATTTGGTCTGCTCTCTTCTTGATTTTAGTTGTCAATGCCACGTTAAGCTCATTGATACTCATTTTTCCAACTTTTCCCCTTCTCACCCTTGCGGGTGTGGCTTCCTCTACCTCCTTCATTAAAGTTTTGATGATCTTGCTTTCTTCAGTTGTTTTAAGTGTATCCAACTCTTCCACTTGGAATTGAGTGTTGCTTCATCATTTCTCTTTGAATTTCTTCATGGCCACCCATGCATGTTCTTTTAGCTCATTTGCAGGGATTTGTTCCATTGTTGAGCCGGTCCACAACACTATTTCTTTGCCCTTTCCTTCTGCTTCTGTTGCTCTACTGGGTTCTTTCCCTTTCCTTTCAGGATTGCAAACTTCTGTTCTTGTCATATAGCTCTGCATTTTCTTTTTACAATTCTTCAAACTATCTGCCTCTGTGCTGCCTCTTGCTTCCTTTTCAACTCCACCAATGCATCCAAATCCTTTCCAAATTCTGGTCCCAGCCCTATGTTTGGATTCCCATCTTTTGGGGTTGATGCGGAATTATCTGGTTATAGGTAGGTGTGGGTGCTTCCATTACTAATTTCAGTTTCTCCAAGTATGCTCCCCACACCTCCTTGAGGTCCAATGCATGTGTCTCCCATTGCTCCATCCTTTTAGCCTCCAGCTTGTAGATGTTTTGATACTCTTTGGTATCTAGCACTGCCAATCATGCCTCCGTCTTCACTAGGTCCACTTTGTCCTTGTTTGCTATGTTCTAGACATCTATTATTATTCTCGGTGTTTCTCCAAAATCAACACAACCTATGCTTAAGTGCACCTTTGCCTCTCTATGGCCCTATTCATCTTCTCATGTATATGATGGGCTTCTAGGTCCTATCTCGCCATATTTCTTTTTAATTCTGTCACCTCTTGTCTGGCCATAATTCTAGGTCCTATCTGGCCATATTTCTTTTTAATTCTGCCACCTCCTGTCCTAGCCCTTTGTTGGTCTCTTGAAGCTCCATCAGCTGCCTTTGCAGACTCTCTACTTGGTTAGCTTTAGCTCTCCTCATGTGCAGTTCTTCCTACAATGGCTCTTGCTGGCTCCTCAAGTCCTATAGTGCCTTTGTGCTCTGAGCACATGCCGCATCCTTCTCCCTAATGATTGTTTGTAGTTTGGTCATTTCCTTGATGCCATCCATCATGCATCTTTGCGCAGGTAGTAGTTTAATGCTCCTTGTACCTAATCCATTTCTATTGTCTTCCAAAAAATAGACAGTCGTGGTACAATTAGGGCTGATTTGGGCATGGTGGATTCCCGTTGTGGGAGCTACATCTCCAGTTGTACTATGGCCGTGGACTCTAGCACAGTTAGTCCCATCAGAGGAAGTTGATCATGGGTGACTGTTTCTTGCACAGATACTTCCTGTTGTTGTTATTCCAGCCTCTCGGTTAGCAACATCAATTGGCCCAGTGCAACTAGATCCTCCTCCATCGATTGGTTGACACCTCCACTCCTCCACTCGAACCTCCCTTAAGGATCTTCCCCTTCTTTGTGCTGACTTTTCTTTCCCCAAACCCAAATAATCTCTTCTTACCCTGACCTGTGGGACTAGTTCCTGTGTCTTTCTAGATAGCTTAGATATTTCAGATTTTGCAAGGGCATGGTCCTTTGTGCCTTCCTCCTTTTTCCTCTTTGCTCTTGGTTTAACTCAACTTGTGAACAAGGCATCAAGGTATGGCACAATTTTGGTTTTGGTGTTTGGCCTAGTGAGCTTTGTGGTAGAGAACCTATGCCCATGCCACCCATGTGCCTGCCTCTATAGCTTTCACCATCCCAAAAGTTTTCCTAGACATATAGTAGGGTTTCTGTGTGAGGTTTATCATTTCTACCACAAACCTCGTCTATTTTTATTTGTCCTCATCGACATTCCCAATTATTTTATACTCCTTTGCCTTTCCTTCCAGTGGGTCGAGCTCTGCGATGAGATCATCATCTTCTGCTGGCTTGATTTTGACTTTCCCCTCTACGTGGAATGCCTCTAATACATACATGGGTTTGGACTCCTTCTTTCTCGATGTCAAAGTGATGACATTGGAGCACTGAAGTTGCTCCAACTATTCTCCTGCCGTGAAATTGTGTTGGAGCTCTTCCTAGGATAGCTTCTTTCTCGATGTCAAAGTGATGACATTGGAGCACTGAAGTTGCTCCAACTATTCTCTTGCCGTGAAATTGTGTTGGAGCTCTTCCTAGGATAGCTTTGTAAATTCTTTCAAGCCCATCTTCTCCAGCCACTCTACATGCTTATCTGCTTCTTCGTACAAGGTGGATGTACTCAAGGTCAACCATCCTACCAGATAATAGGTAGCTAGAGGAGCGTAAGAGAGAGCAGGGATCACAACGAAGTTTAGTAAAGAGAGGGAGGGAACATAGTGCAACTTAGTGAAGAGAGATCAGGGAACACAACTATTGCTGCACAATAGAGAGTTGCAAACCAAGCAAGGCAGGAGTTTACGTGAGAAACTTAAGTGCACCTTGATTGTTGTTGTGAAGTATGCCTCCCCTTGGTATGGCCATAATTTCCTAATGTTTTTATGATTTTCTAAAATTCTCTTCAGATATTGTTTCTTAGTGCCTATTGAACAAACCACGAGGCTATTCCATGATCGGGTAATGGTGGGGCAAAATTAATGTGACACCTTTCCCCTTCCATCCATGCACTCTTTTACGGGTTGTTGCCACCATCGATTTTCCCACCACCTCCATGCAATTGAGAGTTGGCTCTTTGCTTTCTATACATGTTGAAATTTACATTTATGTCGACAATTTCTAATTTTAGATCTTATGCTTCTCCCTTTTTTCTCTTTCTAGAATCCTGTCCCGATCCCAATTCCTGATCCTAACTAGATTCAAATTTTTCTCCCTAGATGCTTTCTGGTTCTTGATGTGCTTGTCTTATTTGTGTCCTTTCTTGTTCTAACATCCTTCCATGATAAGGCTTTGGCCTATATCCATTCACCAACTTCTTTAATTGTAAGCTGGCCAGTTCAAGAGTTCTTGTCCCCATTTTCTTGATGAATCTGTATGGACATGTCCATCTCATTTTTAGTTTTCTTGGGTGAGGTCCCATTCTTGAGGAGAATAACAGGACTACATCTCCTTTCTCAAAGAGTTTGAATTTGGTGTTCCTATCCACTTGGAGCTTCCTTCTCTTTTGCACAATCTCAGCTGTCCATGCACTATACAGTCTTTTTTCATCTAATTTAAAGAGTTTCTCGATCCTGTGAATTTCTAATTCATCCTGGGATAATCTTTCTGCCACGACTATTCTTAGACTTTGTGTGAGGAATTCCATAGCCACTACTACTTCCAGCACATACACCATGCTAAATAGTGTAAAATCCTGTCGCATTTTTCATTTTTGTAGACTATCACATGAATGCCCACAATGTAGAGTGTAGTTTGGTGTCCCAATCTATCATGTTCTCATTGATTGTCTTAATCAGAATTCCTTTCAGGATCCTATTCATAGATTCTGTGCCTGTCCATTGTCCTGTGTGAAAAGATGCAGGGGGGAAGAGAGCTTGAGCTCTTGCAAGCACACACACACACACTCACAAAACCCTAATAGAGAACACACAAGGTGAGAGGCTGAAAATCTTCTTTTTCTCTACTCAACACTCAACACACCATATACAAGAATAAGAGTACACACAATATGAAAGGTACTCAACCAAATACATATAGGGGTTCTCTATAGTGTGAACCCGACTAAATGAGCTGGCACTATAACTATGCCAGTCTCTAGAATGGCTGTCACACAGCCTGTCATCCCACTGGCCGCATATCTCCCATGATCTCACCAACCATGCCAGTGGTGTAAGTGTGGGTCCTATCCCCCAGGCGAGTCATCAGTGTCCACCGCCTCACTAGACGAGCTCGATATCTCAACACTCCCCCTCGAGCTCAACTCCATCTCATGTACACCAAGCGAAGCCCTGAATTTGCGGAGCTTCTCTGTACTCAATGCTTTGGTGAAGATGTCAGCTACCTGATCCTCTGTGCTGACATAAACAAGGTCAAGATCTCCTGCCAAGACCTTCTCTCTGATGAAGTGGTAGTGGACCTCTATGTGCTTTGTACGAGCATGAAAGACTGGGTTCCTGGCCAACTGTATACTGCTAATGTTGTCACAGAAAATGACAACTTGTCTATCCACTGATAGACCCAAATCTGCAAGTAGCTTTCTCAACCAAGCTACCTCACATGCTGCCATAGCAGCTCCTCTGTACTCGGCCTCTGTACTTGATAGAGCAACCGTAGGCTGCTTCTTGCTGCTCCAAGTCACAGCAGCACTCCCCAAAGAAAACATGAATCCACTGGTAGATCTTCTATCTGAGATACTACCAGCCCAATTAGCATCTGTGTACCCTTGTACACATATCTCTGTCCCAGTCTCATAGAATAGTCCACAATGCAAAGTAGACTTCACATACCTCAGTATGCGTCTCACTGCATCCAAATGCGGTTTCCGTGGAACCTGCATAAACTGACTCACCAACCCAACATCATAGCTCAAATCTGGTCTGGTGATCGTCATGTAGATCAAACTTCCTACTATGCGCCTGTACATAGTAGGTTCCTCCAAGATCTCTCCTGAATCTGCACTCAACTTGCCATTCTGATCCAATGGCACAGAAATAGGCTTACAGCCTGTCATACCATACTTGGACAACATGTCCAAGCCATGCTGTCTCTGCAGTAATCCAATACCATGTGGTGACCTAATCACCTCAATGCCTAAGAAATATCTGAGCTCCCCCAGATCCTTCATCTCAAACTTCTGTCTAAGCAAGATCTTTACATCAAAGATCTCTGCATCATGGTCCCCCGTAATGATCAAGTCATCTACATAGATGACAACAAGCACAACTCCTCTATCACCATGTCTCACATACAATGAGAAATCTGCATTGGCTACATGAAAGCCAATAGTGACAAGATATTCAGAAATCTTGTCAGACCATGCTCTTGGTGCTTGCTTTAAGCCATACAAGGCTTTCTTCAATCTGCAAACATGCTCGGGGTGACCCACATCCTCATAACCAGGTGGCTGCAACATATACACCTCTTCTTGCAAATCCCCATGCAAGAATGCATTCTTTACATCCATCTGATGTAAAGACCATTGCTTTGACGCAGCCACTGCTATCACAACTCTCACCGTTGCCATCTTGGCAACTGGGCTGAAAGTTTCCTCATAATCAATCCCATATGTCTACGCATATCCTTTGGCTACCAATCTAGCCTTGTACCTGTTTATGCTTCCATCACTGTTATGTTTAACTTTGTACACCCACTTGCATCCAATGGCTTTCTTGCCTTCTGGCAATTGCACTAAATCCCAAGTTTCATTTCCATATAGTGCATCCATCTCCTCATCCATAGCTTTCTCCCAACACACATTTCCAACAGCCTCATCAATGCATGTGGGCTCAACAACCTGCACAACCTTTGCCATATATGCATAGTGATGTACCACATAACCATCATATGTAAATCTCTGCACAGGGTTCTTCACTCTCCCTGATCTTCACAGCTTTTCATTCATGGCTTCCATAGCCTTCTTTACACCAGGTGTTCTCATAGCTGGGATCCCAAGCTCCTCATCAAGGCTCATATCTGAGCCACTAGACTCTCCATCAACATGAGAATGCCCTGCAGAAATGTCAGGCATACCAAGGGGATCAACCACTTTCTCTTTTCCTTTACGTGATGTAGTAATCACATTTGCAGGACTGGTATTATGACGCAGCCTGCCACTCCATGGTCTATCAACAGACCCACTAGATGAGGACTCTCCTGGTCCACTCAAAGACTGTGATTGCTGACTTGCATATCCCTGCTTACCCTCAACTCACGTGTAGCAGGGTTATAACACCTGTATCCCTTTTGCTCAAGGGAATATCCAATAAACACACATTTTTCAGCTTTCGGATCCAGCTTAGTTCTCAGCTCATCTGGCACATGCACATATGCAATGCATCCAAAGACTTTCAGATGAGATAAATCTGGTTTTCTACCAGTAAACCTCTCCTCTGAAGTTACATCATGTATGGCTGCAGTTGGAGTCCTGTTCATGATGTATACTGCTGTAGAAACAGCCTCAGCCTAATAGCAATGCGGCATATTTTTCTCTTCCATCAATGCTCGCGCAATCTCAGCAATGTGCCTGTTTTTCCGCTCAGCAACTCCATTTTGCTGCGGAGTGTATTCGCATGTAAACTATCTCCGAATACCATTCTTCTTCAAAAATTCAGAGAACTCATTGGAGAAGTACTCTCCCCCTCCATCTGACCTTAGGCACTTTACATATTTCCCTGTTTGCTTTTCAACCAAAACTCTGAAATTCTGAAAGTGAGTGAACACCTCACTCTTCTCCTTCATGAAATATACCCACACTTTCCTCATGTGGTCATCAATGAAAGTCACATAATACCTGCAGCCTCCCATAGATATGGTCTTTGTAGGACCCCATACATCTGAATGCACAACATCTAGTGCATTTCTGCTCACATATCTGTTACGTGGAAACACATGCTTTGTTTGCTTCCCAAATTGGCATGCTTCACATATTTTCTGCATACCTTCCACTTTAAATTTTGGCAGCCCTGTCACAATTACTTTTGTCTGTATATAGACTTCAATCTCTGCACATTTACATGTCCAATCCTTTTATGCCGAATGTCTGTGTCTGCAACAATTCCTGAACCATTTGCAAACATCGCAGCACTCATTTCAGGCATGTCTACATTCAACGTAAACATTCTGTCCACTCTGTTGCCTTTTGCAACCAACCTGCACTTGTCTTTGAAATCTTCAACATAACACCCATCAGGGTTAAACCGCGAACCTGCAAACCCTGCTCAATCATCTGGCCAACTGAAACCAAATTCTTTGTTATGTTTGGTACATGAAGTACATCTGCAAGGTACTTCACTTTGCCATCCTGCATAGACAATGGCACATCTCCAACATGGGTAATTGGATGAGCAGTGTCATCCCCTATTTCCATAAAACCTGGTCTTTCCGGGTTTTTCATCTCCTTGAACCACTCCCCATGACTTGTCATGTGGTTCGAAGCGCCTGAATCCACATACCATACATTATCTTTTTGTGCTACATCAACATTTTTAGACATGGCATTCACGACATGCTGCATAACAAACAACCTTTCATTATCCTCATTATTTTTGCTTGAGGAGGATGCATAGTTGTTTTGCTGCACTTTTCCATTTTGCATATCAACCTGCTTCTTATAACATTCTGCCTGCACATGTCTAGGCTTACCACAATAATAGCATTCACGTGCATCATTATATTGCCTTTGCCAATTTCCACGGCCTCTTTGACTCCCCCTGCCTCTGAATTTGCCTCTTCCACCTGCGTGTTGTTGTTGTTGTTGTTGATTCTGGGACTGTTGTTGTTGCTGCTGCTCTGCTGACCATAATTCTGATTACCTATTCGGCCACCTCCTTGACCGCGTCCACAGCCTCCTCTACCTCGTCCTCTTCCTGAACTCGTGTAGAAGGCCTGTTGCTCTGAACTATTTTTGCTTTGTGAAGACTGTTGGCAAGCTCTTCTCTTCGATAATCAGCAGACACCAAATCTGTAAAGTTGGAAATGTTTTCCTGAGTCTGAATAGACGTCTTGAACGCCTTGTATTGTGGCCCGAGACCACGTAGATAGACCTCCACCTTGTCATCATCATCTACTGACACACCAATAGATGCAAGGGATTCCACAATACCCTTTATCTTCAACGCATAGTCATTCACAGACATGCTCTTTTTCTCCACAGTATGAAGTTCATTCTTCAACTGTATCTTACGTGCCTTGGTATTTGTTTCATAGAGCTTTACCAAGGTGTCCCACGCCTCCTTGGGGGACTTGGCATCCTGAATGTGCCCAATCATGGTGTCTTGTATATTAATGGAGAGCCAATACATAACCTTCCTGGCTCCTTGGTTCCAGTCTTTAAACTCTTTCACATCTGCAGCAGTCGGATTTATATCCGGTATCTCCGGTGCCTCTTCATGCTCACCTTCTATGTAGTCCCAATAGCCTTTTCCCATCAGGAAATTCGTCAACCTGAACCTCCAAGCATGGAAGTTATTCTTATCAAGCTTCTCAGCCACAATCTGAGTTATCCCATCATTTGACATTTTGCCAAACACACAATTTTACCAGAGTAGCACTCTGGTTTTTCTGCACAAACTGCTGTATTTTCTACACAGCGGTACTGTAGTACTCTCAAATGTCACAACCAGTGACTTCAATGTGCATACATACACCCAATACTGTAGACCTCTTTGCAGCACCCACAGTGTGTGCACAGTCAA
Source organism: Cibotium barometz (assembly GCF_041138505.1). Taxonomy (NCBI): domain Eukaryota; kingdom Viridiplantae; phylum Streptophyta; class Polypodiopsida; order Cyatheales; family Cibotiaceae; genus Cibotium; species Cibotium barometz. The sequence continues at coordinate 73,812,650 of NC_141047.1, read as the reverse complement.
TCTGTCTTCCTGCAGTTCTTAAAACAGAGTTCTGCAGAGAATCGATGACTTACCTGCAGTGCTCGAAATCGCCTGCTTTCTGAAAAACAGAGGTCCAGACGCGCCCGAAACGCGTTTTTGGCCCAGAAAATGCTGTCCAATAGGACACTATAGTTGCCCTATAGCTTTACTCCCGCCGCGAAGAAAGCTCCTCAATCAGAGATCGTTGCTGGTGCCTCCCGTAGAGCTCCCGACAAGGGTGTAGTCACCAACACAAATAGGAAAGAGTAGTTGCAGCTCTTACCCTCATACCGCTTCATGTGGTTCTCTTGCTTGCAGCTCAGCCCTTAGCACAAACCAGGCTCTGATACCATGAAAAGATACAGGGAGGAAGAGAGTTTGAGCTCTTGCAAGCACACACACACACTCACAAAACCCTAATAGAGAACACACAAGGTGAGAGGCTGAAAATCTTCTTTTTCTCTACTCAACACTCAACACACCATATACAAGAATAAGAGTACACACAATATGAAAGGTACTCAACCAAATACATACAGGGGTTCTCTATAGTGTGAACCCGACTAAATGAGCTGGCGCTATAACTATGCCAGTCTCTAGAATGGCTGTCACACAGCCTGTCATCCCACTGGCCGCATATCTCCCGTGATCTCACCAACCATGCCAGTGGTGTAAGTGTGGGTCCTATCCCCCAGGCGAGTCATCAGTGTCCCGCCTCACTAGACGAGCTCGATATCTCAACACTGTGGGTGGTAGACGTGGATGGTAGACTATTGATTTTTTGTGTATAATCATGTGCTCCTTTGTTAGCCTCTTCAAACCTTGTCATGATCATTTCGTACATAAATTTTACCATTGATGATGCCTTGCAGTCTTTCAGAGCTTTTGCTTCTACCCACTTTATGCAATAATCTATGGGAACTAGTATGTACTTGTTTCTCATCTTCTGAGCTGCTAGTCTAAATGGGCCTAAAAAATACAAACCCCATTTTGGAATGGCTCAAGTAGTAGTATAGGGTTGTGAGGCATTCTATTTGAATCATTTGGCTGCCCTAGCCTTTGGCATATGTCACACTCTTTGGCAAATGTGTGGGCATATTTTAATGCTATTGGCCACCATAGTCCTTCTTGGAACACTTTTCTTCCCATGATTTCTCTGGAAAAGTGGCCTCCACTAATTTCTTAATGTGCCTTTTCCATAGTCCTTCTTGGAACACTTTTCTTCCCGTGATTTCTCTAGAAAAGTGACCTCCACTAATTTCTTAATGTGCCTCTGCCAGCATAGCTTTTAGGAACGCACCTTCTCAAGATTTGATCTATGTTTGTATAACTGTCCTGCCACCACCATGAATGACTTGCTTTGGAGAGTTAGTGTTTTCCTCTAATCTCTTGACATGTACTTTGAAAAAGATAAGTAAAAAAGGAGTTGCAGTATTTCATCATATAAACTTAGTCTTTCTCCATCTATGATGAAGAGATGTGGATTTGGAAACCATCTATGATGAAGAGATGTGCATCTAGAAAATCATCCTCCACCCCATTTGGAGCCTCTCCTGACTCCAATCTAGATAGGAAATCCGCCACTAAATGTTTATTTCCTGGGATGTGTTTTAAGGGTGAACTCAAACTCCTGTAGCAATAGCATTCTTTTAGCTATCTTTTCGGCTAAGTCTAGCTTGTTTACCAGATACAAGAGTGCCTTATGGTCCACATGAAATTCAAAAGCATTCCCCAATAGATAGTGCTTGAATTTCTTAATTGAGTAAATAATTCCTAGTGATTCCTTTGTCGTGGGTGGAATAATTCCTCTCTGGTTTTGACAGTCTTCTGCTTGCATAATACATTGGTTGGAACCATCCTTCATATGATTCCTGTAATAAAGCACTTCCTATGCCCAAGTCAAAGGCATCCACGAAAATGTGGAACACCAACTCAAAGTTCAGTTGTTAGAAAATTGGTGCTGAAGACAACATCCGTTTCAGATTATAGAATGCTTCCTAACATGCTCCTGACTAGACATATTCCAGATCCTTCACAGTTAGACTATCTAGAGGTATTGCTATATTTTCCAAAAATCTCATGAACCTGCTATGCCACTTGTTTAATCCCAAGAATTTGGCTAACTCCTTATTATTCCTGGGTGGTTACAATTTCAGGATGATCTCAACTTTCATTGGGTCCATTGGTAGTGGAAACTTTATGTCCCAACAAGGATCCACTTGTGACTGCAAAGGTATAATTAGATGGGTTAAGACTCAATTTGGCTGCTCTGCATTTTTCCAGACACTTCATTAAGTGCTTTATATGGTCTTCTTTTTTCCTAAACACACTGAAGTCATCTATAGAAACCCTCATGAAGGTGGTTAAATATTCATATAATATTTCCTACACCATTATCTAGAATGTAGTTGGAGCATTCTTCAATCCGAAGGTCATCACATTAGAGGAGAAAGCTCCCCATTCAGTTATAAATGTTGTTTTATCTTTATCTTTTGGAGCCATGCATACTTGATTTTAACCGTTGAATCCATCTAGAAATGAACATATCTCATGTCTTGCTACTACAACATCCAATAGTGAGTCTATGAATGATAGAGGGAATGGATCTGATATTGTAGAGGCATTCACCTTCTTGTAGTCTATGCAGACTCTAAGCTTCCCATTCTTCTTGGGGACAATGACTATAGGTGACAACCATTCTTCTTTGTCTATCAGGTAGATGAATCCCACTCTTAATATCTTATCTATCTCTTCCTTAACTTGCTTGGCGTAGTTAGGATTCATCATGTACCTACTTTGCCTTATTGGAATTGCATTCTCCTTTAGATTGATTTTGTGTGCTGATAGAAGCTGCGATTGATTTCCTTCATGTCAACGTAGTTCCAAGCAAATACATCTTTGTAAGATCTCAATAGCTCTATAAATTTTTCCTTAAATTCCTGACTCAATTTTACACCGACTTTGATTATCCTGGTCTTTTTCATGTCTTAGGTTTATCTTCTTGCACTCTGGTGTTATGTCTCTTCAACTTGTCTTCCTGCTTTGAGAACAAACATGGCATTTTCCTACTCTACATGTATCTGTGTTATCTCATCCTCATTGTCTTGACTATCTTTATCTTCTCCCCTATTTTGTTCTTTTTTATTTCCTTCATTCATTAGCACCTTAGGTTGAGTGACCAGGACTTTTGGATCATACCTTTGGACAATCCACTCTACGTCTACTTTGCATTAGGAAGTGAATGGGGTCTTCTTGGGCCCTTTAATTTGCCCAAGCCTAATCAAGGTCATTAAGGAATAGCCAAATGGGGGGTTGCCATGTGGACTGAAATGTTGGGTTTGTAAGAGAGGTGTAAGAGTGGACAAAGGGTGCACTTTTTCTCCCAAAAAGGGGGGGAGGCAATTTTACAATTTTCGGACCTCCATAACTTCTACATACAAGCTCCGATTTGAGCTGAGATTATAGATTCGTGATCTACGCATCAAGAGCTTTCCATAGATATGTTACATGATATGGTTTTGTTTGCTAGATTTTAAATTCCATTTTCCCTCCAAAATTCAAATTCGAATAAAGTAGCCGTTTTGAAGCTTCTAATTAGAAAACGTTTCTTCTTAAGAGAAAAGGTTTGACTCCTTAAACTGCCAAATAAAAGGGCCCAAGAAGCCTTCCATTGAGGTCCTAATGAAGAGTGACAGGAGGTCTGGATTCTCTCTCAGGATCTACTCTTCTTCTTCATCTTCCACCCCTTCCAAGTAGTTTAGTCCTTCTACATGCAATGGTTGGATGGCCAAACTTATCTTGTCCTTTCATGCAACCGATATGCATACCTTCTTCTTTCCTTGCGGATTGTTATCTTCTTAGTTTCCCAATTGTGTTTGATTTTTCCACTCCTGAGCCGCCACAGTCTTCCCAACAACATGAGATATGCTCCTGTGATCTCAGTCATCTTCAAAACTATGAATACAACTTTTAACACACATCCTACCACTTCAATCTGCGTTCTGCTTTAATAATTTCAACTAATCGAACCCTCCTTTGGTCAGCCATCTTGATCTAGAATGGAGCAAGCTACATTTATGTGATTCCTAGCTTCTGATATTATGTTGACTCTAGATCCCCCATCCAAGATGACTCGTGACACCATCTGTCCTCTTATTTTTATAGTCTCTCTTTAGGAACAATTATGTCACAGTCCTGAACTGTTTCCACATTTCTACACTCTGTAGTCGGATTCTCTATTTCCTAAGTGGGCACTTGCACCAACTTTTCACTTAGCACTATGGGTTGGAGCAACTTGCGCCTCTAGTTAGGTACTAGATTTAGCATTTGATATAGTGTTATATTTAGCTTCGCTTTGCTGAGATCCTCCCATAGGTCATATTCCTATTCAGGGTTGTTGCTTCTCACTTCTTGACTTGGGATGATTTGGCTTCTTGTGCTCATCTTTCCTTCTTCCTTATTGGCTTTTTTCCCCTTCTCCTAACCTTCCCCTATCAGTTCTTTTGTTCAGACTTGCTCTAGATTCTTTTTGCAAGATGCTTTAACTACTTTGGACTGTTGTAGGGTCTAGTTGGCACTCTTGCATCCCTTCTTGAGTCATCTTCACACTACCTAGTGGCTTTTTACCTGCAATGTCTTGTCTCTTCCTGACCAGGCTTGTCCTCTCTGGATTAGTGTCAGCATGCTCATTCAAAAGCAGACTTTCTTACATCATTTGTACCATTCCTTATGTACTCTACACAAGTTTAGTGATTTGTTCTCGAACCGACTCTCTACTGCCCTGCCCACTATTCTAGCTTCTGCTTTTCTTCCGAATCAGCATTCGCAAGATGACGTTATCTAGTTTCATTTAGTGGGCACCCTTGGATTTAGCCTGAAAACAAGCATTTTTTCAAGAAGAATAGCCAATCTCTCCTAGTTAGGCAAGGATTTTCACTTCAAGGTCTTCTAATGAAACATCATATGCAAAGTTGGACAACTAAAACTATAATTTGATCGAATATCCAATAATTGCAAAGCCCCTTTTCTTTGGGAACCAAATTTGTATACAGGTGTTGTCGGAGGTTTGGACAAGTACACTAAATGTGAGTAAATTACCTATAACTTTTACATTATTACTCATATGATGTTCCTACTTTGCATATCACAAATTCAAATAACATAGAGCTTAACTTGATTTATCGAGTAATTTTTGATGTGTTCTACTATTTTCTATATTATTTAAAAAGCATTAGAATTGTTTAAAAACATCTCCCACCATATCTACCATTTAAAATGCTCAATTTGTATGGATCTAGTGATGATTAGATTGGGCAACATTAGTAGAATGTAGATCTAAGGTAAAATAATAAATCTAACGGTTTGATTTTTGTAGATTTACTATATGGAAAATTTGTTATGACTGTTAGAGGCCCATCAAATTTGTATGGATCTAGTGATGATTAGATTGGGCAACATTAGTAGAATGTAGATCTAAGGTAAAATAATAAATCTAACGGTTTGATTTTTATAGATTTACTATATGGAAAATTTGTTATGACTGTTAGAGGTCCATCAAATTAATTGTAATTTAATTCTAGAAAATTAAATATTGAATCTTTTAATCTAAAAACTCTAGGGATAAATATACTTGTTACCGTGAATTTATTTTTTAAAAAAGATTAATCTAAGTATGTGAAGGTCAATTTTCAGTCCTCCCAAGCGAAAACTCCCATATTGTGTCCACTCTCCCCTTTTCAAGTCTAAAACCAATCCTAGTTAGGTTGGAAATCTAGGCTTGGTAATCTTCAAAGCCTAGATATCATGCCATGTGTGAGGCTTGGGTAGGCACAAATCTTATATATGCATGTCACTTTATGTCCACATCAACTTCGAGAGGATCCACATAAGCACCTTGCCACCTCCACCCTCCATGTCAACATGGTCACTTTCCACCTCATCATCCTAGTCATCATTAATGCCACATCTTCTTGCCACCTTTGCTTGCCAACTCACACTTGATGACATGGCATGCCACATCAGCCATAATAGTACCACATGTCAAGAAAATGCCATGTGGCACCTCCTTCTCCCATTTTTCTCAAAAAAATATTTTTGAAATTTTTAATTTAGTATATTTTTAGTATTTAAAAAAAGAGAAATAAAATATAGAATTTTAAATAATAAAATATTTATAACTTATTGATATAAAAGAATTCAAAATCACTAATTTTAAAGGATTATATTTTAAAATTAGATAAATAATATTATTTTTAAAGTTCAAGTTATTTAAGTTAATATTTTTTTATTTTTTTAAATTTAATATTTCTTGAAAATATTTTATGTGTAAGAAAAAACTTTGAATAAAATTTAAAAAATACATTATAAAAGAAAATATAGTTATATAATTATAAAACAAAAGATAAATTTTAAGATTTATTTATATATCTAGTAATGATAAATATTTAGATTTGTAAATATAATATTGATTTTAAAGTGGATAATAGTTTTCTTTTTATTTTAATGTTTATCTTAATTATCCAATCAATCTTAGATAGGAAATCCAATGAGATTTGAAGTGGATAACCAATTTTTTCTATATAAACACACATCTCTAGTACTATCCCGTCATTGAGCCTTCATATTTTTTTGTCTTAGCTTCCTTGAGAATGGGCTCTCAAAATCGTAGGAGTCGAAAGCATGATAGGACTAGACTTTCCCCCATCCACCAAGTTCAAGAGGAGGAGAGGAAAAGGGTAGCTCGTGAGAGAAAAAGAGAGTGGAGAGCACATTAACGAGAGCAACACCTTCTGTTGGTGTGATGATCCAAGCCTTGCTCCTCCTCTTCCACTTCCACTTCCTCTTCCTCCACCCTCTTCCCCTCCACTATCCCTTAGTTAGATAATCCACATGAACCCGCCCTTCTTAAGCCCCCTTCTCTTTCACAAGAACCCACCCCCGTCCTTTGGGCGCCCATAGTGTGGATAGAAAAGAACTATCAAAGTCAGGGGTACATCGTCGTGCCCATGCAATCTTCCAATCCTGTTTCAAAGACATCACGCCTTCATCACAGGCATGCGCGCTTGATGCTTTGATCGATTTGCCCAACATGGCCAATTGTAGGGTGCTTTCTGACACCTGAGGTCAAAGAGAGAGGAGAGCTGGCATGGCGGTGCTACAAAGGGTTTGTCGTTCCTATACAGTTAACAATAAGAAGAACTTTGGGATGCTTTTGGCTGCTCGACGGGCTTTTGTGGTAGCCATAAGTAGCTCCCAAATGAAAAGTAAGGTGAGTGCCACATCTTGCATCCTTTCCGTAGCACCACACACGCACTTAGAGTTGGGTCTATTAGATGATGGCAAAGTTTAGACGCCAATGTTGTTGGTGCTTTGTGGGCGATTAGTGGTCGTGTAGCTAGGCATGATTGCTTACTAGATGAAACCACTAGAGCCTTGATAGAAAGTTTTGGGAGGAAAATTGCCGTGCCTCGCCAACTTTCAAGAGAGCTTTGCGTAAGAGAGTGACAAGAGAAGTGTTCATTGAGCACGATGCTTGCTTTCTCAAAATGACCCAAACAAAGTTCTATTCTCAGTTTGTGGTAGCATACCTAGACCTTAAAATTGGGCAAAGGTCATTTGAGGGGTGTAAGCCTTGGTTTGTGAGGTACTCACGACAGTGTGACACATGTTGTTGTGGCTACCATGTTGAGTTCCAACTTTTTTATGATGTGTTCCATTCTCTTAGTGGGCATAGAGAGTTGCCTCATAGTGCTCGTGATTTTATCCACTCTCTTTTGTGTGCATGCACAGAGGATGCCCATTTCCATATGATGCCTTGTGTGGAGAGCAATTGCACATCATGTGGTTCACTTGCACATCTAACGGATGGTAGATCTTGATGCAAGTGACCAAGAGATAGTGCCATGGCGACGTTATGAATATGTGACACACCAGCTCCAAAGTGGTGGGGGCAGTCCAGGAAGTTGCAGCTCATGGACAAACATACACCACGTTGTCACTTCACAGCCACATTTAAGGAGCAGATTTACCCCTATATATAGTACAGTCACAATGAATGACAACCTTGCTATCAATAGGCTCACCCAAATGAGCCAAGAGACTCTTTAACCATACTCCTTCACATGCAGCTATGGCTGAATATAGGGGTGCACACCCCTGTATTCAGCCTCTATACTAGATAAAGCAACAGTAGGTTGCTTCTTACTGCTCCAACTCACCACTGCACTTCCAAATGTAAAGGCATAACCACTAGTGGACCTCCTATCATACGAGCTACCTACCCAATCTCTGCGTCTATGTATAGCCGTGTACATCCAAGCCTGTACCATGCTCATAAAGAAGACCATAATGTGCAGTGGTCTTTACATAGCGCATAATGCGTCTCGTTGCATCAAAATGAGGTTTTCTGGGGCTTTGCATAAATTGGCTTACTAGCCCCACAGCATAACTTAGATCTGGTCGTGTGATAGTCATGTAAATAAGACTGCCAACCATCTTTCTATACATAGATGGATCATCTAACTCTTCACCAAAATCAGCCCGTAGCTTCACATTTTACTCCAAAGGTGTACTCATTGGCGTACACCCTGTCATCCCATATCTTGCCAACATATCCAATGCATATTAGCTTTGCACTAACCATGTTCCTGCATAGTCTTTGATCACTTCAATCCCAAGAAAATACCTCAATTCACCTAGGTCTTTCATATCAAACTGCCCACTCAATGCCTTCTTGACATGCATAACATATGTAGCATGATCTCCTGTAACAATTAAGTCATCCACATAGATGTCAATAAACAAGACAATCCCATGATCTATTTTCTTTAGATAGAGTGAAGAATCTGCTGAAGAAACTTGAAATCCAATGGAGATAAGATACGAGGTGCTTGCTTCAAACCATATAATGCTTTCTTTAACCTACATACATGAGTGGGGTACCTCAAGTGTACATATCCTTCTGGCTGTGCTATATAAACTTCCTCTTCCATTTAGAAATGCAATTTTCACATTCATTTGTTGATGCATTTCCCAACCATTTGCTGCAGCCATAGCAATGAATCCTCTCACTGTTCCTATCATAGTCCAAGCCTTGGGTTTGTGCATAACCCTTAGCTACCAACCACGCTTTATAGCACTCAATGGAACCATCTAATTTGCATTTTACCTTATAAACCCATTTGCAACCAATGACATTCTTGCCTTGTGGTGGTAAGGCAACCAAATCCCAAGTTTCATTATGGACCAATGCGTCCATCTCAACATCCATTGCCTTCTCCCATACATGCTTCCCACCAATAGCTTCTCATAGCATATAGGTTCCACATGCTTCACCGAAAAGAGGTCATATATGTGTAATACATAGCAAATTCATGATATGTCAACCTATCAACTGGATACCTAACCCTTTGGGATCTCCACAATGCATGTGGATCACTCTGAACACCTATTACTCTAGCATGTGGAGGTGGAGGCACATATCTATCCTGCCTTGCACCTGGTGTGCATAAAACTGGTATGCTAAGTTCCTCATCCAAACTTTCTGAACTTGACGACTCATAACCTGTAATACCAATTCCTTCAACCTTCTTTTTCCCTTTATCCATAGCACTACTCCTAGTGCTTGCACTATCATGTCTCAAACGTCCTGACCATGGACGTATAGTGCCACTCTCAAACTTTGCTGGCCCAGACATAGTAGAACTTGTTTGTGGCAAGTTCACATGCACAGCAGCATCAATGGAATCAATGACACCCTCATGCTTTGCCTTGTACCAACTAGCAAGTTCATCAAACACCACATCTCATGAAATAAGCACTTGCCTAGTATGTGGATTGTAAAATTTATATGCCTTGCGATCCTATGCATATGTAACAAAAATGCACTATTCTGCCTTAGGATCTAGCTTCTTCCTTCTCTCATCTCGTACATGCACATAACCTATGCTACCAAACACTTTGAGGTGTCCAATGTCTAGCTTAAAAATGGTCCAGCCTCTATAACTAGTCTTAAGCAACTACATACATGGAGTCCGTAGACTTTTCCTATTTGACATTAAACACTAGGTAAGGCTACTCCATTATTACTAGTCTTAAGCAACTATGTATATATAATCTATAGACTTTCCCTATTTGACAGTAAGTACTAAGTAGGGGAGCTTTATATATTCTAGCACCGTCTTATAACAGATAAGTGCCCGTTTGAGCAAGCAAGATGGTAAAGCACCTTATGGCAAGTCAGGTGGGTGAAACCATGTTAATCAAATATAACCCCCCTTCAGAATGGTAACTACATCTTTGCATCACCCATGTCCATGTCGGTGAGGTGAAGTTTCTTCTAAGGGAGAAAGGTGTGGATGGTCTAGCATATACCATGAAGCTAGCATCAAGGTGAAGCAGTATGGTCCGGGACCAATTCGTAGCCAGATGCAAGGCAAAGTAAACAAGAATACGGAGGAGAGGGAGAGCTTGAGTTCCTTGCAAGCACACACACACACACACACACACACACACACACACACACACACACACACACACAAGAGAGAGAGAGAGAGCAAGACACAAGAGATATGGATGGCTGAATTTTCTTCTATCTTATTTTCTTCTCAAACCATATAACTAAAAGATAAGAGTACATACATAATGGGAAAGTAATCTCTTACAATAACATACAAATGGTCGGTCCATACCATGAACCTGACTATATGAGCTGGCACTATAACTATGCCATAACTCTAGTAATCTCTTACAATAACATACAAATGGTCGGTCCATACTGTGAACCTGACTATATGAGCTGGCACTATAACTATGCCATAACTCTAGTACTCCAAAGTGGTTGTCACACAGCCTCTCATTGACTGGCAGCATATCAACCATAATCTCACCAACCATGCTAGTGGCATAAGTGCACAAGCTATAACCCAAGCGGGTCATTGACATCATTGTAGTACTACTTGATTGCTGCTCAAACGAGATGGGATGGAAGAGATGCACAGGCACATGCATTACCTGCACTTTCTATGAAGCGAAGCATTATTCCTCATATTCAGTCATTTAAGACTTCAAAACAGGCATGGGATGCACTTGCTGCATTATTATACCAGGTGCGCAATGAAGCACGTGTTGCATATCTATGCAAACAGTTGGAGTATAAGCACATGAATGAGGGAGACTCAATGGACATCTTCTTGACCAAGATCAAAGATTTTAAGAAGCAACTTGGTAGTGCTTTATGAGATATATCATGACAGTACATTGGTGCCCACAGTTCTCAATGCATTGGCGGATTCTTATCAGAGTTTTGCCTCTACCCTTAGACTCGTGATGAAGGGAAATCCAAATGCCCTTACATTTGATGAGCTCGTTTCAGTACTCTTGTAAGAAAAGTAGTCTAGGCAAAACAGATCTAATCTGCGAGTTGGTGAGTGACCAAGCTTTTGTTGCCAATCAAAAAGGCAAAGGTAAAGCTTCTTCGCATGGTGGCTATAAGCCAAAATCAAAATCCTCAGGTAAGGATGCAGAGAAAGAAGGTGATAAGCCTAAAAAGAAGGGCAAGTGTCACTATTGTAGGAAACTAGGGCACTACATACATGAGTGCAAGAAAAGGCTAGAGAAGGAGAATAAGAAAGAATCGGGCATGGCTATGGGCTGATGCATGTGCACAAAGTGCAGAGAAGAAGGAATCTGCAAGTTTTTCTCAAGATGATTGGGCATGGACTGTACAGCAGTTATGACCCTTCTGTTCATGATGATGTATGCATGGATGTCAGTGGCAAAATTGGATGCCTGGTACTTTGACAATTGTGCTAGTAAGCACATTACTTCACAAAAAGGTTTGTTCTCATCTCTGGAATTTGTCCCAAGTGCAGGAACCGTCACATAAGCAAATGGTTCCTTATATCTTGTCAAAGGTTTTTGTAGAGTTGTGCTCATCACACTGCTGCAAATGGGGGTGCATTTACTCTTTCAAAAGTTTTATATATGCCAGGCATTAAGAAGAACTTGCTCTGTTAGTTTCAGCCTTAGCCTTGTTAGGCTTGACGGTGAAATTTGTGAATGACAGATGTATAGTTCAGGATAGAAATGATGGTTATTCTATCATTGCCTCTCAGGTACCTTGTTTCATGGCCTATATAAGATGGATGTATTTGAGAAGTTGCAGCATGATGCTTGCTCAGTCTCTACGACTAGTTCTATGAGTGATGCAGAATTATGGCATGCACGATTTGGCCATCTGAATTATGGTAGATTGTTATGCCTTCAAAGCCATGATATGGTGTCAACTCTTGAGACCCCTACTAGACATGTATGTGAGGGGTGTATTCTTGGTAAAATGCATCAGGCATCATTTCCAAAGGATAGATCTATGAGAGCTGTTAAGAAATTATAGCTTATACATAGTGATGTATGTGGTCTTATGAGGACACCATCTATTGGGGGATATCTCTACTTCGTCATTCTTATTGATGATTACTCCAAATATAGTTGGGTGTATCCATTAAAGTAGAAGTCAGAGGTTTTTATGTGCTTTAAGCACTTCGTATCCATGGCTGAAAATGCATGTGAATGTAAAGTTGGCACCCTTTGTTCAGATCGAGGGGGGGAGTATATGTCCAAGGAATTTCATGCATATATGGCTGGGAAAAGGCATAAGGCATCAATGTACAGTGCCATACACACCTCAGAAAAATGGTATGGCTGAGAGGAAGAACAGGTCTCTCATGGAGATGGCACGATGTATGGTGAAAGCCTAAGATTTACCTCATGGTTTTTGGTTAGAGGCAACTATATACGCAAACTATGTGTTGAACAAATGCCCTACCAAGGCCTTGCAGTCTAAAACTCCTTATGAAGATTGGCATGGCAGGAAGCCTTCTGTGGCTCATTTGCATGTTTTTGGTTGTTTTGCTTATGCTCTTCTGCTTGAGCAACAAAGGAATAAGCTTGATGATAAGGCAGTTAAATGCATATTTATGAGCTACAGTTCAAAAAGCAAGGGATATAGACTCTACCATTCATCCAGCCTCAAAGTGGATTTTGGTAAGTAGAGATGTTGTATTTGTCGAAAACTCAGTTCAACCCATGCTTTATGCTCACAACATGTTTGATTCGCGCCTACCTTTGTTTTATGGAGGGCAGCCATATGTAGAGTAATTGAATGCTCAACCAAGTGCTTAAATTCAGCCTTTGTTTTATGGAGGGCAGCCATATGTAGAGTAATTGAATGCTCAACCAAGTGCTTAAATTCAGCCTTTGTAGGTGCAAAATCAGCCTGAAAATTAGCCTTTTGATGAGGCAATTATTGAGGATGTATTGGATGAGGAGAGAGCAGCCATAGAAGAATTTAGGCTCATACCAAAATGGCTTGTGCAGACATTGAGGGATAGCAAGTTGGAAACTCCTTTACCTAGCAAAACCCGTGTAGGTTCTCATCATGCAGATTATTCTCATGTGGATCATGTTCTTATTTCTACTTTATGTAATGAGGAGGGACCTGCTTCCTTTGAGGAAGCACATGATAATGATCATTGGATGCATGCTATGCATGATGAGTATAACTCTATACTCAAGAATGACACCTGGTATTTGACAGATCTACCTTATGGCAAGAAGACCATTGGTACTAAGTAGGTTTACAAGTTAAAACACAAAGCAGATGGTAGCATTGATCGCTACAAGGCCATACTTGTTACAAAGGGGTATGCCCAACAAAAGGACATTGCTTATTATGATGAGACCTTTGCACCCACATCTCGTACGACTACCATTAGGTGTCTCATTGCTTTGGAAGCACATCATGGATGGAATGTACATCAGTTGGACATTAAGACTACATTCTTGAATGGTGATTTACATGAGGAGGTGTATGTATCCGCCACAGCGTCTTGGTTTTGATGTGAAAGGGGAAGAGTCTAAAGTATGCAAGTTGAAAAAGGCTCTTTATGGCCTTAAGCAAGCTCCTAGAGAATGGTATGAGAAGATTCATGCATACTTAGTTGTAAATGATTTTTGCAACAGTCCAACAGAAAGTACCCTCTATGTGAAGAGGAGTAAGGAGGTCATCGTTCTATACGTTGATGACATGTTACTCACGGGACCCAATATAGATCAGATTTCAGCCTTTAAGGCTGATTTGCAGTCATTGTTTGAGATCCCAGATTTGGGACCCTTGCATTATTATTTGGGGATTCAGTTTATGCAGCGTAATGATGGCATTGTTATGCTGCAGTCTAAATATATATAGAAGCTATTGAAGAGGTTTAATCTTAAAGACTGTAAACCTATGGCTACACCTATGGAGACAGGTACTCGACTTAGTCTTCAAGATGCAGGAGACTCTTTTGATGTTATTTTGTATCAGCAGGCTGTTGGATCCCTTCTTTATGTATGCAACACGAGGCCACATTAGGACGTTTTGGAGGTCATTCGTAGGGCCTTGTAAGAAAATGGTCGGTTCTTATTTTCTCTTTCTAGAAAAAATCTTGAAATATTAAAATAAAGAGGATGTAAAAGTCATAAAAGTGTAGTCTCTGAGCTAGAGAGGTAAATTTTCTCCTATGCGGTTGTCTTAAAGTTCATTGGAACCTTCTTTGAAATGATACATTTGAAACTGCAAGAATAAGGTTAGTTCAGGCGGATATTATTGCACGGAAGACAGTTTAGAGGGAATTAGAACCTCCATCTCCAATTTCAAAAGACAAATACAAGCCTTCTCTAACCATAACCAGTCCTATTCTTTCACTCTACATTATATAGTATACTTACTCATTCCTAGAACACTCCAATAATGGAGAACAACCATGTACACACTCATTCTATTGAAGAGTCCAATCATGAAAGCATTAAGAGAAAGTACCATCTGCACATTGATCTACATAGTGGGTATGCGCCCATTCAAAAACGCAGAAGTGGACAACTATTGCTCTCATCAGATGTTAAAGATCATATGAGGTTGTCGGGGAAGCAACACATAGACCTTTGGTGTGATGGCTCCAACTATCCTATTGACCCATATACTGCTTCATATCCTCCCTTTTCAAATCCCACAAATCTCTTACGTTTTGCAAGTGATGGCGCCACAGGCTTACTAGGATATTGCAAGTCAATTTCTTACATACAAGAAAGAGAAAGGCATTATTCACAACACTTAGCAAATGAGCTTCTTGGCTTGTCTGGTGAATGCAAGACACAGAAAGTTAGATTGGAAGAACTAGAATGTCAAATCAATAAACTAAGAAGTGACCTCCACAAATATAGAGAAAAAGACGCAATCACTGGACGACGCATACGGAAAAGAAAGCTCAAAAACATCGAGAACTTGAGGTTCGGTTCTGGAGGCCTGAAGAAGAGAATCCAAGCCATAAGGTAAGATTGCACTGAATGCATTCCCATTCACATGTCTTTTGTGTTAGCAATTAATATTATTTTATTTGCTGGGCTTCTTTGGGATTTACATGTTCTCTACATTAGTAATGAGTAGTGCTGTATTTGTAGGGTTGTCATACATCCTGACAAAGAGAATATTAATCCCAATCTCAATCCAGCAAAGCAACTAAAATCGTTCGTGACATCAAGAATGGCAAGAGAAATGATAAAAGAGAAGAAGTTCAAGGTGGTTCAACGAGATATAGTGGATGAATTTGTAACCAATAATACAGTTTCAGCTCTGCGGATATTCAATATGCCATGGATTCAAGTGGAGTCAGTCGTCGTAAGGGTTATAGTGCCATCCAGAAGTCAGTATCATCCCTCCTTGCGGCCAAAGGCATTAAAGAAAAGATACTTCCAAGACCTACAAAAGTTTGGAGACATAGGGAGGAATTAAACATAGAACAACTTCACTATGTTGGTCACTCATACCACATTGTAGGAGAGTTTAAGGGAGAAGGTTGCAACATATTCTACAATGAACACAACAATATATTCATGGACTTGGACCTCTTGCAAAAGAGAATGGTGGAGTTCTATGATATTACATTTAAGGAGATAGGAGGTGTACTTCAGTTTGTTATCAAGCTTGATGAGTGCGAGATTATCAAGGAGAAAAAGACAGAAAGGGTCACAATAACACTTATGAATAGGGCTCTTTATAATTGCAGTAGGGATGATCCAAAGTATTTTAGTGTGTAGTCCGAGACAAACATCTGGTGGCTAGGTTCATTTGAGGTCAAGAAAGAGGACCATGAATCCTTGTTTTGGGTATTTCATCAAACACATATCCCTAATCTCATCAAAGAACAGATGAATGCAAACACGATGCTCCATGTACAGAAAAGGGGGAAATTTCAAGTCCAATGGCATCTTGCGGGTGATTTGAAGACTCTCAAGTGCTTATTTAATTGTAGCAAAGGGGTCAATGCAAAGTCTCCATGCCTTTACTGCATGGACTCCGCAAGGGTGATGGACTCTAAGTGGTGGAGACGACCACCCAACAGACAAGTTTTGGATGAGAACTTTAAACCAGTGTTTGAGATTCCTCTTTCCAATGTGCATATATGCACGCTTCATGCTTTGTGTTGTATCATAGAGAAACTAGTATATCTCGACATTGGTTTCGCTTGGAAGATAAAAAATGTAGCAGAGAGGAAAGAAGCCCATCAGTGCATTGGAGAAGGTGCTATCAGAAATTGGACTACATGGAGGTAATGTCCAGATTCTGAAGGACACTAAAAAGTCATCAAATGAAAAGGAAATTCCAATGAAGCCCTCCATTTGAGGTGTTAAGGCAAGAAGATTTCTTTCCAAGCTAATGAATAATTAGTAACACAAACTTACAAAGTTAGGAAAGCAATATACAACAACCTACACAAGTCGAATCGAATACCAACATTGGAAAAAGCTTCATAATATAGTTAAAGACCATGAAGGTGCTTCAAGCAATGTTAAATAAGATGTTTGGTGTTCAATTGATACTCTGTTCCAAATGTGTGAGAAAGTCATCTACTCCCAGCAAGACAAAAAGAGCTTTCAAGACAACTTACAAGCGTTCAAAAAAGCATTCAGAGCTGCTTGGACTGACACCAACATTACACACTATATGGTATGTTTCTAGCTTACTCTTGTTTCCTAGCCATCGAAACTAACTTGCATTGTATGTTTTCCTAATGTAGCATATTCTCTACAGCCACATGCCTTACTTTATCAACAACAAGTATAGAGATCCTAGCATTTGAAACACACAAGGACTCGAGAAATCACACTATGTGGCCCGAAATGCATATTACAGGCACACAACATGGTGGTGGAAAAAGTAACGCAAACAGCCTACAAGAAGTGTTCCAATGGTTCTATAGAAGGATATTGCAACTACATAAAAAAGAAACCTTAAGGTCATCCAAACTGATGCAGATACTCAGACATATGGAAAGAAAGAGATTGAAGTGTTCCAAAGCATTTAAAAACTCAGATGCCATAGAAGAACAAAACAAATGGAGAGAACAAAAGACTTTTATTAATCATCGTTGGATAGAAGAGAGAGAGAGAGAGAGAGAGAGAGAGAGAGAGAGAGAGAGAGAGAGAGAGAGAGAGAGAGAGAGAGAGGTATGTTTACGGTTTGGCGCGCGATATGGTGCTTGCATGTCTAACACTTGTTTGATATCGCACCAAATCGCACTTATTATTACAGAGGCCTCGCTGTGCGGTCTAACACTGGACATACAGAAATACAGGAACACACAGAGACACACACACACACACACACACACTCATGCACGCACACAATGGGACACACACACACACACACACACACAAGGAAAAACACATACAACACAGAAATACACATCTAGTAATGCTATAGAGAGAGAGAGAGAGAGAGAGAGAGAGAGAGAGAGAGAGAGAGAGAGAGAGAGAGAGAGAGAGAGAGAGGTATTTTTACAGTTTGGCCGATATTGCGCTTGCATGTCTAACGCTTGTTTGATATCGCACCAAATCGCACTTATTATTACAGAGGCCTCGCTGGTGCAGTCTAACACTGGACATACAGAAACACACACACACACACACACACACACACACACACACACACACACACACACACACACACACACACACACACACACACAGAGGTTGATTTATGTCTCTTTCTACCAGGTTGATTTTGGTAGATCATGCCGAGAACAAAGGCCACTGCAAGGAGACAGGGTAAGGGGCCTGGATTGGCATCAAAGGCTACCTCTCAGAAGAAGCCAAGGAAAGAAAAAACCTATTCATATTCTGAAGCAGGCCAGAATAAGGAGATTCTCACAGAACTTTTACATTCTGAAGGAGGTCAAGAAGGCACAAAATTGTGTGGAGTTATGTGTTCCCAAGCTCTCG
This sequence comes from Cibotium barometz, assembly GCF_041138505.1. NCBI lineage: Eukaryota > Viridiplantae > Streptophyta > Polypodiopsida > Cyatheales > Cibotiaceae > Cibotium > Cibotium barometz. Next base: position 73,794,335 of record NC_141047.1, on the reverse strand, counting down.
TTCCAGCAGCGGGTGTGTAGGTCTATATGTGAGAACTGGAGCCTATCCGCCGTAAGGTGGAAGAGGACAGCCTTGCTCTATCTACAGGAGGCTGCTTTGAAGACTTTCTCGTAGTACTTCAATGACCTATGTGTTGTCTGTGCCCATGCACATAGGATGACTATAATGCCCAAGGATAGTGAGACACTGAAGAGGCTTAGGCGGCGGTATGAGAAGCTTCTACACCCTGCAGAGATTACAGACCCAAAAATGAAAAACATCCTCATGATTCCACCAGCAAGAGCTCCTCGGGATAAAATTGTAGATATTACACATGATATTAACACGAGCCAGGGCAGAACAGGATGCCAGACAGGAGGAAGAGCAAAAGGTAAGAAAAGATAAGGATCAATAAGTAAAATCGAACCCAAAGAATCTCCACAAACAGTACATCAAAGAAACAGAAGAGTTAGAGTCAGTCAACTTGGAGATACTAAGGAGCTTGCAGAGGGGCATTTTTATCTTCATGAATATGGAAGATGGTGAGCGACAACTCTCTCTTGACATCATGGATGTCAGAACTTTGATGGAGAGGACATCACAGATCACAGATACTATCCTATACGTCTGTTTAAAGTAGGTATCCGAATTGCATTTTCTGATGATATGGTAGTTCCGTCTTTAGTTCTTCCCTTTTTCCTTAATGACTTACCCTTGTTTTTGCAGTTTAATAAAGTGCCACCTTCCACGTGAGAGCCACTCTAAGGTGTTTATTCTCAACTCTTAGCTGGCACCACTGCACGAAGGAGGAGTACTTCCCAGCAAGAGATTCAAAAGTGGTTCACCTATTTGAACATGCTGGAGGTTACCGTATTAATTTTTCCATATGAATCAGGGTATGTTACTCCTCTATCTTGTTAGTTATATACATCTAATAGATAGGGGATGCCTTAGTTTTAGATATTTCTGCTTTTGCAGGAACCATTGGAGCCTTGCCGTTATAGAATTGGATAAGAGAATCGTGTGGACTCTTAATTCAGTACCAAGATCACATCCTGAGTTAGGCCTGTAAGTAAACATTCAAAGCACCTTTCTCTAGTATCTATGGCTCCTTGAAGTTAGCAATGTATCTTATTGTGAAAGCTTATTTATTATACAGGTGTATAAAAAGGCTTCTTCATGTTCGTGGTTCCCTATATGGAGACAATGAACTGTACAAATCAGAGGTCAAGCTTGTTCAAGTGCCCAAGCAAGGAGACTCCACTCCTGGATGGAGATCGACGATACATGTAGAATATATTCTCCAGAGTCTCTTCTCCATGAGTCCCTTCATGTCCAACGTAAGTGGAAGAATCATTGGGTGGACATTGATCTAGCTAGATTTATGGTCTGACATTGTGAATTTTGTTTTTTCAAACCGCATTACAGAATTATGATAGTAACTATGTGGAGCAGTACTACAGAGTGACCATGATATGATTAATACTAAAGAATAGCACACAGATGTCTGAGGAGAACCAGCCGGAATTCCCCGATCCTACAGACGTCGAGGTGCTCCTTCAGGTCAAAGGGGATGAGGCAAAGCCCTCTAAGCACATAGAGGCAGAGCCAAGGTCCAATGTGGAGGTTAACATTGAACATCCCAAGGCTGATGAGGTAGAGCAAGCTGAAGAGGCAAAGCCGAAGCTTGAAGAGAAAACAGATGACGAGAAGCAGACTGCAGAGACCGAGGCGAGTAGGGATGCAAACAATGAAGAACCTAAGTCTGATGAGGATGCCAAGGCTAGTGTGAGGATCCCAAGCTTTGATGAAGATCCCAAGCCTAATTTACCTGATGTAATGTAACCAACTCAATTTTAAGAATTGTTTCTATTAGTTTTTTTTGTCCCTTAACAATGATTATAAGCTTCAATCATATTTAGACTAATTAGAATCATGTCAATAATGGTTCTAGACACCGAGGAGGCTTATTATCCTGGATGTTAATGGATTGCTGCTCAAAGACAACCCAAGAGCTTTGGACCAACTGCTACAGAGAATTAGAAAGTCAGAGAAATGCATGTCATGCTAAGGCTCAAACTGGATCAATTTATCAAATTTGTAACTAAGCACTTTCGATTGGCCATATGGTCCTCAATGATGACGCATAATTTGAGGCCTCTTGTCACACTAGTTTTAAGAGAATCTAAGATTGAGGAAACAGAATTGTATTTCGTATATGACCAAAGGCACTGTTACATTGACCCTTGTGTTTTTCATCCCAAACTTGGGGTGCCCTTACGTATGAAGCGCTATGTGGATATCCAACACCCATATAATCCCACAAATACATTATTAATTGATGATACCCTTGAGAAGGCTATGTACAATCCCATGGAAACATGGATATCACCCTTTCCTTTCGAAGGTAATGCAGATGATGTTTATTTGGAAGAACAACTAATTCCATATTTAGATGGATTGTACAAATCAAAAGACTCTGTATAAGATTATGTAATGAGAAATCTTTTTTTGTAATGTAATGTTTTCAACTGTTCTATTCTCACTCAAGTAATGTGTCTTGGAAAATAGTATACATTGTATTGTTTTTTGAAAGTACTCCATCGAACAAAAGGCTCTTGATTAATTATGTTAAAAGAGTACATTCAAATTTGTAATGTCAAGTAGGAGTGTCATTAACAAGATAGACTTGATTAATTATGTCAGAAGAGTACATTGGAGTGGGTATTGTCATGTAGGAATGATCTTGACTGTGTTACCCAATTCTTTACATTGTATTAGTCGCTCCCTTCTGGACCTTTCTTCCATTGTGAATGAAATTAAAGTGTGCCGGCGTGTCTTGCAAGGATTCTTTCACAATATCCTTTCGTAGCTGTTGTAAATTACATTTTTCTCGTATAGAAACAATTGTCACCAGTGTTGAAGCTTCATCAATCACTTCAATGTCTATGACTTTGTTGTCCATTGCACTTGCGGCTTCCTGATCCATTGGTACCAACTCTCCATTGATGTAATAGGACCTGCTATACCAGAAGGACAAAATAAAAGTTTGAGTTGCAATCATGTACTTCGCAACTACTGTTTCCAGTGCAATGTTACAATGGATATCATCAAAAACGTTACTCGGCCATCCCTCATCAAGAAGTCTTGCTAAGAGGAATGTGTCCAAATCTTTGCAGATAAGCATGGTTCTCGCTATCTTCACCTGAAATAAGCTAAAAAGTTCCACAAGCACAGTAATTGGTAGGTAAACAATAATTTTTACTACACGAGTTGGAATGCTTCCTCGTAGGGAGCGTTACACATCCTTGAAGAGCTTGCTCTTTACTGACTCACTGAGGGGTCTGGGATAGGCCAATCCATGTAGTTCCACTCAGCTTGCAAAGGTAGCTCTTCCAAGCAGCCACGATTGTGTTTCTTGTTGAGTAGATGGTAGAAATGATCATAGAAAAAGATTCCTGTATCTACAAGGCTTTTGTTGCTCCTGTATGCATGTCAGTGGTGGCAGAATCGGATGCTTGGTACTTTGATAGTGGTGCTAGTAATGTCCATCCGGGCAAATCAAGACTCTAGCTTAGGAATAGATTATGGAGGACCCTAAGCTAAGTGCTATCCCTGGCAATGGCGCCAAAGATGTTCACCTAAATGAACAAATTCCTTGCATGAGAGAAGAAGAAGAGAAGAGAAAAGAGACAATGCAAGGGTCGGTCTAGGATCATGCACTTAGCCAATCCTAATGAGGGTTGACTCCTAAATGTGAAGAAACTAGGGGATCACTCCACCATTACTTGTGTCACCCAAGTGGAGCTTTCTTTGAGCTAGGTAGTAGGGAGCAATGAGAGAAGTAGGAGAGCTCAACTCCTATCTCAATGAATTAATGTGTATAAGAGTAAAAGAGATAGAGAGATCAAGAAGAAGGAGAAGAGGCAAGCAAAGGGAGCATCACCTACAAGTACACACATATAATCAAGCAAGCAAGCATGCATACACACAAGCTCACCACCATAGCACGAGAGAGAGAGAGAGAGAGAGAGAGAGAGAGAGAGAAAGACTAAATTGTGATAATGGGATTATATATCCTTTTCATATTTCATAAGTAAATTATATACATGAGCTCTCTTTCTACAATGGTCAGCTGCCCGTTTAACAATTGGGGGCCCAAAATTGGTTCTCTAGCTCTATGTACACCTAGACTTATTGCTCATGAGCTCTCTTTCTACAATGGTCAGCTGCCCGTTTAACAATTGGGGGCCCAAAATTGGTTCTCTAGCTCTATGTACACCTAGACTTATTGCTCATGGCCGATGTTATATATGTCGTAAGCTTGGTCATCCCATATATCTTTTACATGAAGCGCTTGGCATGGTTTTGCATAAATGAAGCGTAACCACACTTGAAATAATGTTAACCATTGTGGTTAATAGACTTTATGGTAGTTGGATTCCTATATGGATGCTTTTGCATAGAATTACAAGGAAATGAAAGTAGATCTCTAATTTTAGTAGCATCACATTAATTCAAAAGAAGATGTAGCACCAATTCAACAACAATGTTATCGGATGAAGCCTTCTTATGCAAAGCAAGCAATTATCCAATGGACAAGGTGAGCTACTTATCTTACATTGTGATCATTCCTAAGAAATATGGAAAGTTGAGCATTTGTGTGGATTTTAAGAAATTGAATGCAACCACAAAGATAGATCCCATTCTCGGTTCTTTGTGGCAAGACATCAAAGGTATTATTTCCTTGACAAATTCAATGGATATAATCAAGTTTTGTTGGCTCTAAAAGATAGGAAGAAAACAACTCTTGTGACTAAATGGAGTGCATTCACATCTAATGTGAGGACTTTTGGCTAAAAGAATGCTTCAACAACCTTTTGACGAATAGCGTAGGAGATCTATGAACTCATCAAAACCTTTATACGGGTTTTAATGAATGATTTTAGTGTGTTCAACAAGTTGAATGAGCATGTGTCTTGAGTAACAATTTCACGGCTTAGCCTTAACTTGGCTAGATGTGTGGAAAGCAACATCCTCTTGAAACATGTGATCTCTAGAAGTTTGAGATATATAAAATATAGATCTTTAACTTTGAGTTCTTCAACAAGGCTTTCTTTGGACTATACAAGAGTCATATAAGCTTGTTACTTTCTCTATTTTATTTCCACACTTTCATATTATTTTGCTTCATTCTTTTACAATGGCAACCTATCCTCTATCCCCAACCATTCAAAAACAACTTCAATCGCTTCAAAATTAGATTCTTGTTGAGAAGAAGTTGAGGATGAATTTAGAAGACAAGTTATTCCGCAAAAAGAGACACACACATGTCACTGCTACATCTTCAGATTCCGATAGTGATCAAATTCAGAGAACCGTACGAGCTCAAGAGTCTACAAAAGAGAAGAAGATTAGCCGCAAAGCTTTTACTTTCCAAAATTTTGATGGTAAATCCTCCTAAAATATCAAGGAGTTAGAGAAGTTTCTAGGTTAGATTCAGTTGCATAGTAAATTTACACATAATTTACTAGATGTGGCAACTTTACCAATTAACTTAGAAGAATGCAATGTATATTTGAGCTATTGAGTGGAAAACTTTATAATGTTATGCTATTCAAAGTGTTCTACAATATTAATCATTGAACATAAAAACTCCACGTCCAATATATATAAATTATGATAACTCATGAACACAAACTGACCCTACATTGTACATAGGCATAACTACACAATAGCTCTGAAAACACCTTACAAGAAAAGAGGAGCATGCACACTTTAGACAGTGGATGCATGGCTTTAAGAGTAGCAGACTAGGCTTGAGTTAGCATATACACCAGTCTGCTTCACAATATCAAGCTCTTTACTGTCTTAGAGGTAACTAGCAGCTATATAGAACCATGAGGATGATAAAGTTCGTCTCAAGCTTTTGTAGCACTTAAAAGTGAGTCTGTCGAACTAAGAATTCAATATACCATGTGGCATAGCACAAGCTTGCTATAACGCCTTGGGTTACACTTAGCAAAGGTTCATACACATAGACATAAGTATATATAATAACACACACCCTTCAGGACAGTAAACTACGAGTATACAAACAGCAACTATGGAAACATGGTAGCAGACAATCATGATGCAAAGTTTCTTGCACAAGCTTGCCTCCTCTTCAACCATCGTAAGTTTGAATATCCATTATTATAAAAGAAATGAGTTTTAACATGCAAAAAGATGCCATTTCAAAACAAAGAAAGAAGCATTAAAAAAAAGTCGAGCTAATATTTTTGTGTTATAAATACTATTGAAGCACAGTACAAAACTAAGTATATATATATATATACCTAGATGAATCCAAGAACATGCCCAAATTCACCTTATAAGAAAGTGCAATTTATAACCTCATGGTAGTCATCCACAAGACAATAAACCATCAACTCCATCATGCATAGTATGGACTAGATACTATGGCATCCCCACTAACGTCATCAATGCCCAATAGTGGGTGTAGAACTTGGTATCAATATATGCTCCCACCCCCCCCCCCCCCCCCCAACGCACGCACACAGCATACATTCATACAAAGGTCTGTGTACTGAGTTTCTGTCAGAGCTCCGGAGATATAGGGCAAACTCAGCCATAATGAAGCCTAGCACCAAGGATTGTAACAAATAGGAAGAATTATTACAATAAAAAGGTAGTTGATAGGGCATATGCACCACTAAAGACAAAAAGAATTAACACAATGTCAACAGGCTGCACCACTAAGCAGCATAACTGACAGCATCTGTACAAATCATTGTTGTGCTTTTTGTCTCTCTAAACTCTTCAGATTTCAAATAAGGAGTGTGCAAATGAAGTCACTAAAAATGCAACCAATCCCATTAGGGTGTGATCCTTGACCTCAACATACATAATTCAGGTTTTAAGAGTCCACATTTGCACCTGGTGCACTCATAAATGTAACTCCAAGGCCTTGTTGCTGTTTACCTTCGCAAACCACTGAAGGTACAGGTGCAGGCAGAGAGGAAAGGATAACGACAAAGAATAAATCAACTGTACACCGCATGTTCCACCACATCTGCCTCTAGGGCTTCCTTGTATTCTTGTTCAACAGCAGCTGCAAGCTCCAGTTCTCCATTGATTTCCAGGCCTTGTCGCAAAATACCATATGCTGGGTCACATGGGAAGAAACCTGCCTTTTTCAACTCATCATACACCTCCATTGCTTTGTGTGTATTTCCTGACCTTATTTGTGCACCTATAACTTCCGAATAGAAGCGTACAATCGACTGCAGTCTTTCTTCTTTTGCTAAGGAATATAGCCTGTCAACTTCCTCAATCAAATTGTTTCGAGCCAATGTTATGACCAGTTCCGAGAAAAGACCCTCATCAGGCTTGTACCAGAATTCTTTTCTAATAACATCGAAAATCTGGAGCAGTACACAACACAACCAACAAATGTTAGCACATGAAAGGCAGTGAATTGATGACCAGCCTCATTTTTGTGATAAAAAACCAGGAAACTGTAACTGGAACAGCACAAACGAATAGTAACATTGTAATAGGTAGGAAGAAATCAAGTCTTATCACCACAGGAGAAAGATTGGCCCCTACGAGGATGGCAGCAAGGGTCTCGTGCCTCAGCTCACTCACTTTCAGATCGCCACCAGATGTGCTACGCTACAATGCTCTTGATGAACTTCCACTGCTGGTCAGTGTAGGTCTGGAGTTTAGGGTGCCAATATGACCTCAGCTGTGATGATAGTAGCGGGCGCAGTACAGTGAGGCCATCAAAGGCACAATCACCCCACCAATGGAGACCATCCACTATATTTGTTCTGTGAGCCGTTCAAGTTACTTTTTATCACAAATAGCAACAATATAATAGGTAGTAAAAATCAAATCTTACCACCACAAGAGAAAGATGGAGCCCTCCACGAGGATGGTGGCAAGGGTCTTACGCCTTGGCTCATTCACTTCCAGATTGCCACTTGATGTGCTAGACTACGATGCTCTTGATGAGCTTCCCCTGCTGGTCAGTGTGGATCGGATAACTTTCCAACCTTCCCCGTCTGTAACATCTCTAAACTCTTGGGTATTCACAAATACATCAGCATTCCCTCGGATAACTCCTCAGCGCTGCCTATCAACATAAAACCGTGCTCTATCATGAGCACTCCTGATAGAATCTCTAGCTCTGGCTAACATCTCTTGCATATCTGCCAAGAAATCCCTAGCCGCATCATTCTAAATACCCTTACGTCCCATAGCTACTGGAGATCTAGATTGGTATCCGTACATCAGCATAAACGGACTGTAACCAATGCTTAGCACTGTTATGGGCAAACTCAACCATCCGGATGTACCTCTCCGAGTCTAATGGTCTCTTGGAGACATATGCACAAAGCATATCCTCCAAAATCTGATTCACCCTCTTTGTCTACCCTAGTACGAACTGGCACTGCTTCATGTGCAGGACAATGCACACCTGACCAAGACCATGTACAAGACTTGTACACCTGACCTTGGACGCTTAGAGTGGAACCCTGGCTGACTCATCCCGGACTGGGCTGACATGGGACCAGTTTCCACTCCAAGTTCTGCACCTTCTGTTCAGATATGTCCATGTTGCATCCAAGTGTGGGATGCACATGACAAGATAGGTGGCCACAGAGGAGTTGTCTTGTTTGATAACGGCAGTACAGAGGACGTGGTCACGTAACAGGCCGCTCGACAAGCTCGTTTTCCGTTTACCTCGGTAGATAAGCAAGTGGACAGATTTAGCACATGCATGACAACGAGCATCAAGTTTGACGCGCGTCGTGCTAAATTAGTCATCCAAGGCACATAATTTGTGTGAGATTTCATGGTTGCCCCTGTTGTAGGTGTGTCCAAGTTTACTCCAGACATTATCTTAGGGATCTAGTGGTTTCACAAGTTTACTCCAGATGTTGATTGGGAGCAATACATGTCCGGATTACCCAAAATGTATCCAAGGCTCATTAAATGTGAGTCAGGTGTGGCAAGGATACCTAACTTTCCGGTCATTAGCCATATCCAAGCTAAACGAGAGATTCAGAAAGATGCACAGTGTGCGGTGATCTATGTTGAGACCACCCAGACGGTTACTAGTGCTTCTGAGAAGTAAAAGGCCTTGCATGACCGATTCTAGAAGATCTTTCTTTGGGACAACCTTCCTCCTAGCCTCCCGCATCTAGACCAGAGGACCGCAAAATTGAACTCCTCCCGGGTTCCAAACCCCTGAGCAAGTTTCCATATCGCCTTAGCAAGGCCATGGAGATGGAGTTGGACTGTCAACTCCACAAGTTACTACAATGTGGTTTTATATGCTCTAGTGTGTCCCCATTCGCAGCCTTGATCCTTTCTGTTAAAAAGAAGGATGGATTCTCCCGACTTTGCATAGATTCATAGTTGTCAGGTACGAAGGTATGAAAAATCGGTATCGGTACGGGACTTTTTATTTTAGAAAAATAAGTTGGATAGAGGTACGATCGACTTTAAAAAATGTTTGATTTGCTCCTACCTTTGTTTAATGGAGGGATTGTCATGTGCATGTTTGCCCATGGACATATCCTGACGCTAGTCCAGAAGGGGCAGCCAGAAAAAGATGATAAGAACCAAAAGTTGGAGCATAAAGTGCAGATGTGGTAGTAGTGGACTAGGAGAAGGACATGAAGAGGATGTTGTCGTGCATGAAGGAGATATGGAAGTCCTGTCGGCTGTACCAAAGGGGATGTCGGTTGCACACATGAGAGTCGGTTGTACCAGCGATACTTTCGACTACAGGTGCATCAATTTATTCAATTTAATGTCCACTCAGCTGGCCGACAGTAGTCGGCCAGTTCTCCAAGTGTCCAAAGGGCTTATATAAGACACAAGTGCTCATTGTATTAGTCATTCTCTCCCTTATGGAGTGATCAAGCACTAGGACAGATTTTGGTGTGTTACACCTTTTTAGCAAGGCAGCCTAGGGCTGTAGATCGAGTACCTTTTCGTACCATATAAATATACTGAATTTTCCAGCATCTCTCTCTCTCTCTGTCTCTCTCTCTCTCTCTCTCTCTCTCTACTCTCCCTTCTGTCTGCGTTTTTGCATCAGCATGTTCTCAGTGGTGTTTAGGGCTAAAAGAAGACTCCCAGAGCTTCTGCGTGTTACAGTAAGTTGGCAGCTCCTTTGTCTAGCAGAATTGGCATACGACAAATATCATCCTACTAGGTTCTTATAATGTACAAATGTTGCACTGCTGATGATGAGCCAGTTTGTCACCCTGCACTGAGTGCAGAGTGCATGTGACATTCAAGGACCTTAAGGTTGGATTATCTAGGGCTCCTTGTTTAACATTAGCCTCCTAGGATAACCCATTCTAGGTGATCACCGATCCGAGTAACATTGCTATTGGAGCGGTCTTGCAATAGAAGAAGTTAAGATTTCATCATCAAGCACATGATTCGGGCTTGGTATATACTTTTTAAGAAGGCTGACATGAAATAGGGCATCCAATCGCTTACATGTCACGTTAAGATAATTCCTGCTGAAGAAACGTACTCAGACTATGTCCGGGAACTCCTCGCGGTGATACAAGCCCTAAAGCATTGGAAGCATTTCCTTTATGGGTGCGACTTTGGGGTTCGCACAAATCACAAGGCTTTGCATTGGTTTCAGACAATGCCAAGCACGAATTGGAGTGACCGTCAATACCGTTGGAGCTAGATTTTCCAGAAGTTTGGTGGAATGCTCGAGAGCAAGGCTAACCCAGTGGGCTGACGCCTTGAGCAAGAAAGGAACCATGTCCCACATCCAATCCACACAGATGGACCTTGCAGGTATAGGACTAGACAAGATAAAGCAAGGCTAACCCAGTGGCCGACACCTTGAGCAGGAAAGGAACCATGTCCCACATCCAATCCACATGGATGGACCTTGCAGGTATAGGACTAGACAAGATAAAGCACAAGTACGCGAATTCCGTGGAATTCAGTTCACAAAGACCCCATCACAGGCCAAGTCCGTTTTCATTGAAACACCTTCGTGGCTGATCTCAAAGCCCGTTTTCTTCCACCACAGTACATGACCAATCTTGAGGATGAGTTTTACAAACTCACTTAGGGTGGTTTCCCTGTTTTGACCTATTCAAACAAGGTCATTACACTAGCCCAACAATTGGGCATATTGGAAGAAGATAAGCTCAAGCAGTTTATTCGAGGTCTAGACACTACCATTAGGTACCCAGTGTGGAATTTTGAGCCTCAGACTTAAGCACGGGCACTGACTCTCGCTCAGAACCAGGAGTCAATGCTAAACGGAGATAAGCCCAAGCAAGTACAGTCTACCCCAAAGCCCCAACAGCAGTCATCTACCTAGGGTAAGGGGGCTCAAAACAGCAAAGACCAAAAGGACCAAAAGAAAAATTCTTCGGGTCAATCGGACCATAAGAAAGATTCTACGCCCAAGAAGACTCTTGAGGAAAAAGCTAAGGAGAGCATAACTGGAGGTTATCTCCAGCCTGATGAACAGACACAATACCGGACAGAGAACCGTTGTTTCTTCTGTCACACTGTGGGACACGGGAAGAAAGATTGTCCTAAACTCCAGGCAGAAAAGTCTGCCAAGGCATCCACTTCCACAGTAGCCACCGTAGAATCATCCACACCTCCACCATTAGCCTCGAATGTCGTTCAGCCTTTACCCTCTTTGAATTCAGTGCCACCAGTGGTATTTGATGATAAGCAAGAGGGTGGGGTTGAGGGCAAGACAAAGGCTCTCATCCGTGCCTATGGCACTTCAAAGGGAAAGCAATTCATTGTCCTCTTCGACATGGGTAGTTCTAAGGATGCCATTTCTCTGCAGTTGGCTACCAAGATGAGTTGTACCTTGGTTCCTTATCATTTGGATGTGGACGGGTTTACCCCTGGTCTATGTATGCACATTACTTATAAAGCTCTACAATTTGAGTTTTAGGTTCAACGGGCCACATTTCAACGGAATTTCATTGTCTCCACTCTCTTAGGATGTGACATGATCCTCGGGACCCAGTGGTTTAGACAGTATGCACCCATTCCTTCTTGGAGGTAGGACTTTCACCATCATTGAAGGCTTTCCTAAGCCTCTCATGATTCGCGGAGATCGGAGCATTCCTGGTATTCCACTCATTTCCCACATTCATGCCCAAAGAGCGATCAGAAAAGGAGCACAGTGTGCGTTACTGTACATCCACTCTCAGTCTAATGCAGTTCAAGTAGCACCCGCATGGGAGCAGCAGATGGCTGGTCTTTTGTCTCAATACAGCAACATCATGTTGCAAGACGACCTCCCACCCACTCTCCCACCTAGTAGACCTCAGGACCATCGCATAGAGTTGGTTCCTAGTTCAGAACCTCCCAGCAAGTTTCCCTACTGCCTTTCTAAGGCATTGGAGAGCGAGCTAGAACAACAGTTAGCTCGGTTAATCCGGTCCGGTTTTATCCGACCATCCTCTTCACCATTTGCCGCTCCCATTTTGTTTGTCCATGCACGATTATGTGTGGATTACAGGGCGCTCAACAAGCTAACATTGAAGAATAGGTTCCCCATGCCCGGAATAGAGTACATCCTAGAACGACTCAATGGTGCAAATATTTTTTCTAAGATAGTTCTTAAGAGTGGCTACCACATCAAGTTTGGATCTTCGAGGCCGACATTCCAAAAACAGCCTTTAGGACCAAGCATGCTGGTGATGCCCTTTGGTCTCACCAATGCACCAGCGACGTTCAACAAAATGATGTCTCGGGTTTTTCGAGATCTCATTGGCAAATGCGTCATCTTCTTAGATGACATTCTTATCTTCTCAGGGTCTGCAGAGCAACATGAACAAGATTTGGCATAGGTTTTGCAACTCTTGGAGGACAATGAGTTGTTTATCAATGCCAAGAAGAGTGAGTTTGGAGTACAAGAAATCCATTACCTGATATACATCATCAGATCTTTAGGTATTAGCCTCGACCCTGAAAAGGTACAGGCCATTCTCAATTGGGATGTTTCCACTACAGCCCGGGAAATCTGCTCATGTGTGGGTCTTTGTCAGGCCTACAGCACACATATGGACAAGTTTTCTGACCTTGCAGCACCTCTTACTAACTTGCTCAAGGGCGTGAAGACTCGTTGTCAGAAAGTGTCCGTCACCGGGTAAGGCTCTAGAGGCATTCCAGGCCATGAAGAAAGTTGCCCCTGAGTCTCCAGTTTTGAAGTGAGCATCATGGGATGATCCTTTCGAGGTAATTACCGATGCCAGTAATCTTGCCATTGGAGCTGTTTTACAGCATGATGGTAGGTCAGTGACTTATTATAGCCGCAAGTTGAAGAACACCGAGAAGAATTATTCGGTGTACAACAAAGAGCTCTTGGGGGTGATGACCGCTCTTAAACATTGGAAGCACTTCCTTTACGGGAGGGGCTTTATAGTTAAGACAGATCACAAGGCACTTAAATGGTTGCAAAGTGCTCAATGGAGTGACATGCAGTCCCAATGGAGTCAATTGTTCCAACAATTTGGGGGAATGATTGAATACGTTCCGGGCAAGCATAACCCCGTTGCCGATGCTCTTAGTCGCAAGGGCACTATTCAGACATTGCAGGAGTCCATTGTGCTTGAAATTCAAGGCAAAGACTTAGACAGTATGAAGGCACAGTATCCGGATTCGGCAGAGTTCGGGACTCAATATCAGTTGGCCCTCAGCTCCGACCCAGGCCATTATAGTATACAGGATGGATGGTTGTTTTTCAAGAACCGCCTTTGTGTACTCAAAGACAAGCGTCAAGTCCTTCTCCATGATGCCCATGATTCTCTGGTTGGGTGGTCATAGGGGTATCAACAGTACCTTGGGGAAGTTAGAGAGGTCATTCTATTGGCCTAAGATGCGCTGGGATGTCTACCAACATGTCCAATCATGCCAGATATGCCAAAAAGTGAAAGTACCTCATACCAAACAAGCAGGGTTGCTACTGTGAGAAGTCATCTCCTGTCTTTCTGTAGACACCAGGCCTTTGTTGTGGGTGTGCCCGTCCTTGTAGGTGTTGTTCTCATTTTTCCCCACTCTCCATATTTTTTCCTCATTTTTTCCTATTTTTCCATGGTTTGGGTGGCTGCCCTATGATGGCAGGATGACCCAATGGCTGGCCGACTGCACTAGTGTGCACGTGTTCACCTTCTGCAGCAGGCCGACTGGATTATACAGGTCGTGGACCTCTCTCATGATGGCCGACTGGATGACACCAGTCGTGAGGCAGTCAGCTGCCTTTAGCACATGCTGACTGGGTATTTGGGGCCATATAAAATGGCCCCATGGCCCCCATTCCATTGTATCATTCCGGGATTCTTCTTTGTGTATATAGAGCAGAGTTACACGCCTCTCTCTCTCTCTCTCTCTCTCTCTCTCTCTCTCTCTCTCGTGCTGTTATTTTCTGCATTGCATTTTGCTCGTGTTCCCAAATCTGGTCATCATCTCCGCTACGTATTCTGACATGGTATCAGAGCCTAGGCTCTAGATTGTTCTTGGGATTTGTGTGAGCAAGAGGGGGACTGTTGTGTTGCTGATAGGTGGACTGTTCGGGATTGTTTGGGAAGAGGAGAAGCAAGAGGACGGCGGGCTGATTTGCTGGACAGCCACTTGCAGGTGTAAGTTCTTTTTTGTTCCCACCCACCCACCCTTTTTCAGAGTACATCCCCGCAATGGCAGATCTGTTAGAGATGGCCGAGAGGCATGTGAAGATCCCTACACTCCCCACGTTCCCTGTGGACCGTCAGTTGGACGGGAACAACTACGGCATATGGAAGGTTATGATGGAATCTATTCTGGAGTCTTACGACCTCGCTGATTTCGTCGTTGTTGGGATTCACGGCTGGAAGTAGAGGAAGGGGAGTTACCGTCGATCCGAAAGGACCAGGAGGCACAGGCACAGATGTGGGATCGTGTCAACGCCAGGGTCCGTTCGTTTATCTTCCTCAACTGCACACCGCAGGTAATCAATCATGTAAAGCATATGACGCTGGCCAGAGGTATATGGCAACATTTGGCTTCTCTTTACAACAGGGTATAGCCCATGAAGAGGATTTCCTTGGAAGTACTGATGCGGGTTATGAGCCCTGCAAAGTCGTTGACGGGACCTGTAATGATTGTGGCGAGAAAGGCCACTATTGGAAGCAGTGTCCCAAGCGGAAGACCGAGAAGGGTGAAGATTCCTCAACAACAATCATGAAGACTCCGGCTTTTGTGCACTTGGAGGTGATGGACACCGATGTTTCATTTTCTTCACGCAGGGAGGAGGATTCTCCGTAACGGATACTCGGGAGTGGATTCTAGACAGTGGTGCTTCCAGGCACATGACTCCTTCCCGTTCAGATTTACAGGATCTCTGCAGGTATTCTGGTCACATTCTTACTGGGGATACATCCACTATCCCAGTTCACAGTGAGGGCAGGTTGGAGATAGTTCCCGATGGTGGCAGAGGGGGGAAGCATTCCTCCCAGGTGTTGTATGTTCCGTCACTTGGTTGGTTTTCATCTGTTGTCAGTACATCAGGTTTGCAAGACTGGCGTACGGGTGGAGTTTGATGAGCATTTTGTTGCTCTCCGGGACAAAGCAACAGGCCAGGTGGTTTGGGAAGGCGGAGTGGAGAATGGAGTTTACAAGCTTTCAGCACTCTCTCTCCCAGGTCCTCAGGTTTGTGATGAGTGGCAGCTTGGTAATGGCCACTTAAGTGTGGATACGCTGCAGGTGCAGGCTTTCCGGGACCAGATGGTGGATAGCTTGCCAGTTGATGGCAGCAGTTGGCAGGAACTTTCCAGTACTGATGTTGGTAGTTCTTGTGTTTGTCAGTCAGAGGAAATTGAACAGGTAACTTATGCTCTGATGTCTCGTAGTATTCGGGACAAAGAAACTCCTGTAGATGAGGATGTTCTTTCCACGGGGACCTCTCGGAAAGCCAGGCAGGTGGCAGTTGATTACTTGCAGAAGGAGGTGTATACTCCAGGCTTTGTGGTTCCGGATTCAGAGGGGGAGGTTGACAAGTTTCAGAAGGCCTTGCGTGGTCTTCAACAGGTTTCCAGGACTAGGCTTTGCACCGTAACAGGTGTTGATCCTTGTGAGCAGTGTGATGCCTCTTTGACTCAAAAGCAGAATGGTTCATTGATCTGGTTGATGGACACCAGATTGGACGGGAGCTTCCTGATGAGGTAGTTGATCTCATGGTTGCAGATGACTCTTTGGGAGGCAGGATCGCGTATCCTGTGGTTTCTGCGGCATGTGAAGGATCATCTTGTAGAAAATCCTCTATCACTCTCTCTCTTGTGCTGTTATTTTCTGCATTGCGTTTTGCTCGTGTTCCCAGATCTGGTCATCATCTCCGCTGCGTATTCTGACAGCTACAGCCTTTGCCTATTCTTGAGGGACCCTTTCATGACAGTATGGACTTCGTAGGCCCTCTTCCCGCCTCAACTGGATCTAGAAACACAGTGTATGTGTCACATACACTCTGCACTAAGTGCATGGTGACAAGATGGCTCATCATCAGAAGTGCAGCATTTGTACAGTTTTAGAACCCAGTAGGATGATATTTGTCGTATGCCGTGACCCCATTGTACATCCTCAGTCCAGGATAAGTCAGGCACGAGCTACGTAGGTCATTCCTTAGCCTTAGTGGGTCAGTCAGTCAGTCAAGTCCCTTAACCCACTTGGAGAGAATCATTCATGCATGTAGAGTCAGTAGAAGCCTTAGGGTTTGCATCAGAAAGCACTCTGCATCTTGCATAATATGCATACATATGCCTGTGCATCATTTAGAACATCCCCAAAGCCTTAGGGAATTTACTGGGATTTATCTGGTATTTTTCCCATATTTATTAGTATTTATTTATCATTATTTGCATTATTGGGCATTTATAAATATTAAGTTTATTAAATGACCAACCCCCAGTTAGTATAAATAGGCTTGCCTAGAGCCTCTTTTGCTCATTCAGTCTTCATTGTGCTAAGAGCTCTCCTCTCTCTCTTGCTCTCAGCATAAGACTAATCCATGCCCTAGTGCCCATAAGCTTTCTTCTCCAGCCCTTGAGAACCATAGCTTCAGTCCAGCCCTAGGTGTTTGTCCTCAGCCCTCAATCAGCCTGTTTTCAGCACCAAAGCAGCCCTGATTCAGTCCCTTACAGTCCCCCATATTCAGCCCACAGTTCATCATAGTTCCACGCCTGAAAACCAGCAGCATTCAGCCTGCAGATCTGCGTTTTCTGGTCCAGCACAGCAGCAGTGCTGCGTTTGCTCCAGCTGTACAGTTCCAGCCCTGAAATCATCTGTTGCTGCTGCGTTTCAGTCCATCAACACCCCTAGACACCTGCGTTTCTGTCTACAGCAGAATCCAGCCTTGAAGCAACAGTTTACAACAGTTTCCAGCATTGAAACAGTTGTTTGCATCAGTGTCCAGCCTTCTCTGCATCATCAGCACATTCAGCAGTCATCTGGTGAAGGTAACTCAGCATTCATATGTGTTTTCAGCATTCTAACACTGTGTAGAACAGTCCACCTTCTTCTTCTTTGAGCCTCAGGTGTGCAGCCCTTCCTCATGCCCTTGGGAGGAGTGCATAGGCTCAAGATCCAGTCATTGAGGTGTTTCTACAGCAGTGTACAGATCAGCCTTACTCTGATCCTCCGAGATCTTGCGTTTGGCTTATCTACAGTCCAAAGTCATTCTCTCTAAAGTAATAAAGCAAATACTATCTCATTATCGGGATAGGGGGCCCTTCAGTGGGTAATTCGGGACCCAATCTGGTGTACAGTGTTCATATCTCTCTCTCATCTCTTTAAAGTTTGAAGTAAATGAAATGGATTGCTAAACTCACGAAACTCAGGATACAGAAGACGGTGTGAGCATATTGTGTGACAGGATCAACCAATACAAAGACTTCCGCTGCATATCACAGTATGACCATTGTTGATAGATTCAGTAAGTTTTGCATGCTCATTCCATGCAAGCAGACCGCCACAGCCAAGGAAATAGCTCGCTTGGTCATTCGGTTTTGGTACCCCATTGGTGGTTTGCCACGGACTATCACATCAGATAGAGATCCAAAATTTACGTCCCACTTTTGGAGAGCATTGTTTGACAATTTTGGGACTAAGTTGCAGTTGTCCGACGCATTCTATCCTCAATAGTTGTCCGACGCATTCTATCCTCAAACAGATGGCCAAGCAAAAATTTACAATCAATTGGCCTTCGACATTCTCAAATCATACTGCCATGGCCAGTAGTCAAAATGGGAACAATATCTTCCTTTGGTACAGGCAATTCTAAATGATACTCACTCATCGAGTATTGGCCGGACGCCGTATGAGACATCATTTGGAAGCCATTTCTCATCTCTTTTGACGAGACAGGTGTCACCATCTCTTGAGGCCAATAAGAGCACCGAGACATTCTCGAAAATCATGGAGTCCGTTAAGGAGCGCCTTGCCAAGGCTCAGGAAGCATAGACCTTCCAAGCCAACAAATCTAGGCGAGATGTCCACTTTAAGGAAGGGGATTGGGTATATCTCCGCATCATGAAACAACGGCTAAAGCAAGTGGACAAGCGTTGTCCTAAACTCTCATTCCAAAGTTTCGGCCCATTTCCAGTCATTCAGAAGTTAAGTGATGTCTCTTTAAAGATGGTGACAAACATTAGCATGCATGAAGTAAAGAGTGTCCACCTTAGAGCCTCTGGCAACAACCAGTGAGCCCTTACTAATCTTCCACTTTCCATGACCAAATGTGGTAACATAATCAGCATCATCAAGCTGTCCAGTAGAAAGCAGGTTCTTCTTGATCTCAGGCACATGCCTGACATCATGGAGCATAAGCTGTGAGCCATCTGAAAACACACGCCTCACATCACCTTTGCCAAGAATCTGGCATGCATGGTTGTCACCCAAATAAACTACTCCTTCATTGCCAGCAGTATACCTCACAAACAAGTCTCTGCAACCTGTGACATGAAAGGAGGCACCTGAATCAATGATCCACGAGTGCATACCATGACCATCTCCTGCAAGGAGTGAATGGGCATCAAGTGAAGACGTGAATAGGACTTCATCCACACTGTCACCTACATGTGACACATTGACTTCTTCAATCTTGACTCCACTTTTGCCCTTTGGCTTTGCATCTTTGGCTTCATCTTTGTCTTTGTCTTTTCCTTTGCCCTTTTCCTTTTGATCATTCTTCCATTTGTAGCATTGCTTTTTGAAATGTCCCTTCTTGCCACAATAATGGCATTCCAAGTCCTTTTTGGAGCGGGACTTGCTCCTTCCCCGTTCTTGGCTTTTACCCCTTTGCTGGGATCTCCCACGTGCATTCATTGCATTGGACTTTCCAACAGAGTTGTTCTTCCTGTTCATCTCCTCTTAAAGGAGAGCACCCTCCACATCTGCATATGACAGCATAGCATTTGAATTGCTAGTGGCTGCCCTGAATGTGTCCCAACTCTCTGGCAAAGTGCATACGAGAAAGGTGGCTTTGAACTCATCGTCCATTGCCAACTTTTGATTGATGACCTGGCTGACAACACCATTAAACTCATTTAGATGGGCTGTCATAGACGCCCCTTCCTTCATTTAAAGACCTATGAGTTTCTTCAACCAATACACTTTGCTTGAGGCACTTTGCTGGGCATACAAGTCCTGCAATCTTTGCCACATTCCCCAAGCTGTCTTCTCTTCACGTATGCTGAAAGTAAAGTGTCTGACACAGACAACATGATGGTGGATCTTGCTAGCTCATCCATATCTTCCCATTCTTCAGCAGTAAGAGAAGCGGGCATTACACCCCTTTCTTTGATGGGCTTGTGCTGCTTCTTCTGGAGCAACACATTATAGCACTGGGTTTGCCAAATGTCATAATTATGTGAGCCTTCAAGCTTTTTGATGTGAAGCAATGAAGAGCTCTCACCTGTGTGGTTGCCATAGCAATATGCAACCTTTGACACAGTCAATGCCTGACTCCCTGCAAGATGTGCAAACACTGCACCAAAAGCACACAAAGTGCTCACAGTTGTTCTCCCAAAGTTTATCTCCCACTGCGGAAGCACGAATGCAACTCTCCTCCCACTGAATGTGATAAAATCACCAAAATCTGGTTGCTGCAGATTTATGACAGCACCTTAGATGTGCTCTGTTCCCCTTCCAAAGTATTGTACAACAGTACTAAGTGCTCACCAATGATGTACCAAATTTGTACCGACAAGTACAGCAGCTGAAAATGAACCTTTTCCTCACTCAAATCAATGTACAACCATGCCAAAACTTGTACAAAGTTGTACCAAATCTGTACCAACAAGGACAGCAGCAATAAATGCTCTCCTGGCTGTCCAAATGAGTGAAAATCAGACCTTGACAGTCCCCACCACTGCATACAACAGTCCCGGACAGTGAGCAAAAGCCCCTTGACTGCAAGTGGATTTCTAAGGGTTCAAGGCATAAAAGTCTTCCCTGCTGCTTTGCCAAGCTCAACAAGCACAAAATCTTGAAAAGCCCCTTGATTCAAGATCAATTTCTGATCATGAATGGTACATTAATGCACATGAAGGCATCCAAAGTCTTCACAATGCTTCCCCCTGGCCACATATACATCCAATACATAAAAGCCCCTTGATTTACTGGCACATTGAGTGCTTGACAGGCATCAACACATTACCCAAAGCATCAAATGCCAGTGCCTGCATGCAAATCAGCCCAATTGGCACAAAAGCCCTTTGATTTACACTCCAATTTCCTGCAATTTAGCCCCGAATGTGAGATTGCTCACATCATACAGCATGTATGAATGCCCAATGGCACAATTACATCAAAAGCCCCAAATGTTGACACACAATTTCCTGCAAATTGACCCGGAATGTGACCAATGTCACCCAATGTTGCCAATTTTGCTCAAAATCTGAGCCATTTGGACTTGTACCTGCTCAATTGATGATAATGGACATGCAAAATCCCAAAATTGAAGCAAATACCTCGTACAATTTCTGATTTCTGTTGCAATTGCAGGTACAGTATCTTGAGCAGGTGTCGAGTAGTGTGGTTACAGGTCGTCAGCCGCCGCAGAAAATTGACGTTGGGCTTAGGTGCACTAGGGCGACGGAGAAGGTGGGGCGAGGGCGGGTGTAGTAGAAGTGGGTAACGTACTCGGTGAAGAGCACGCAGAGGACGGCAGCGATGACGTCGTTGACGCCCAAGGCCCCGAAGGAGAGTGAGATCGTCTGCGCAACGTAGAACCCGCCCAGCAGTGAGATGCCGCCAAAGAGGGCTCGCCGGAAGGGGCTCCGGTTGAAGTACCCCTGGACAGCCTTGGTGGTGCGCTGTCGTATGCAGGCTGATGGTCGGCGGCAGTGGTTGGCTGCACACAGATGGTGGCGGGTTGTGCTCGTCCAGCCTGGCCCGTTGCGTTTTTCTCCCAGTTCTATTAGCTGGCGCCATCTCGCTCTCTCTTCCAATGGCTGGTTTCCTCAGCCTGTCACGTGTTGTTGCTTGTTGACAGCAGCGCACAGTCAAATTTGAGGAATCCTTGCCAGTTTCCAAGCGTATGATGTCCACCAGCTTCTGTAAGCGCACACACTCAGCTCGTTTTGCAGCTCTTCTACAGTCGATTTCAAGCTCTGCACCCTTGAGAACAAAACCCTAAAACCAGAGCTCTGATACCAGTTGAAGGGAGAGAGTTAGGGTTTCATGTGGGAGACATACACAGAGAAGAAGGGAGAGAGAGAGAGACATGTGGAGATAAGTCAACTCATAGTATGAGTGTGTGACTCCCCTATCACACATGTATATTTGCTCCAGTACACATAGTGCACTTAGTACATTAAAAGTACTAAGTGTACTATGTACTATAAAACTTATGGGCTTGTACACACTACAAGGGTGGGCATAATGCCTTTACCCCAACATGTAGGTCTAGCATTGCAAGATATTTCAGAAGAGCAACAACCAGATATGATTGACGAAGCTGAAGTTATAGCACCAGAACAGATTCTCCTCCACATATGGAAGCATGGATCCGGTGTAAAAATACGACAATTCTATACGAAGTTTAAGGACCACGGAACCCATGAAGCAATTTGGCTCGACGAAGAGTTCTTTCAGGAGTACCCCCAGTTGTTGGCGGACAACTTAGAAGCTCTGAACCTACCGCCAAGTTAAGCAGGAGGGAATGTCACGTGCACCTTGCATTGGGGTACACAGTGACACACTGGCATGATCTTCAATGCAGCACTTGTGCAGAAGTAGAACCTTTTCTAGGATTATTTATCATGCGCCGTGACCCCATTGTGAGCCCTCAGTCCAGGGACAGTCATGCACAAGCTATGTAGGTCAGTCACTAAGCTTTATAAGTCAGTCAGTTGTCAGTCCTCTTAACCCACTCGGAAAAAGCATCATTCAGGAGCATGTATGTGTCAAGCTTTATAAGCTTTATAAGTCAGTCAGTTGTCAGTCCTCTTAACCCACTCGGAAAAAGCATCATTCAGGAGCATGTATGTGTCAAGCTTAGCATTAGATGCATGTAAAGCATTTTAAGTGCATTCAAACAGAAGGGGGTCAGCCCTAAGGCTAGCCCCAAGGCAGCCCATACTTGGGCTTTGCCTTGCAAAAGCATCCAAGGGCTTTGCCAAGTGGTCGGCCAGCAGCCGACAGCTGTGCAACAGCCCAACCAGCTATCTTGTGGCCAGCCGACAGGAGCTGGAGCACCCAACCAGGTATTATGGGCAGTCGTGAGAGCATTTAATGAGCCAGCCGACTAGCTTTTCACGGTCGTGAGGAGCATTTACAGCAGCCTACTAGGTTTTCCCAGTCGTGGAGGCTTCATGCATCAGCCGACTCCTGTTTGAGGGGATGTTGCAATCCCCTCCGAGGCACCAGTGGTCTGCCAAGGGGAGGGACTGCCTAATGGTGCTCCAGAACTCGGCTCTCCCGGTCGCCCCATTAGGGGCGTAGAAGTTGAGGAAGCCAATGCGGTCTTCCCCAACCCGAAGGATGATCCACTGCGCACGACCCTGGACCAGAATGCCAGAGTCCACAACTTCAGATAGAAGCTGCTCGCTGACTGAGATGCATACTCCACCCTGGTTCCCCTGGGAGCCATATGCCGGTGACCAAAAAGTGTGACTCCTGCCAGGCAAGATCTTCCCGCAGGTGCGGGTACGCCCAGCAGAAAGGTGGTGCTCCTGGATGAAAAGGATATCGATGGGTCCTCCAACGAGAGCCCTCTGGATCTCCTGGGGAAGTACTCTACATCTCAGCCAGCATATGTGTGGTCCTTCAATCATCTAGACTTGCATCAGTGGCCAAGGAGAGTCTTCAGCAGAGCCTCGGGATAGCTGGATACTCTGCCGACGTTTGGGCCTCCTTGTCCTTGCGTTGGGCATTCATATCATTAGTGTATATATATACCTAGTTGAATCCAGGAACATGCCCAAATTCACCTTTTAGGAACGTGCATGTTATATACTCATGGTAGTCAACCCACAAGACTATATAACTATCAACTCCATTATGAATAGTATGGACTAGATACTACGACATCCCCACTAACATCATCAGTGCCCAATAGTGGGTGTAGAACTTTGTATCAAGATATGCTCACACGCACACTCCACACACACACACACACACACACACATAAGAGCATATATTCACACAAAGCCCTTCGTACTGAGTTTCTGTCAAACCTCCAGAGATGCAGGGCAAACTCAGCCACAATGAAGTCTAGCACTAAGGGAAGTAGCAAATAGAAAGAATTAGTACATCAAATAAGTAGTTGATAGGGCAAATGCACCACTAAGGATAGAAAGAATTAGCACAATATCAACTGGCCGCAACTCAGCGAAAACTTCACAATGTGAAATCTGCATGTCCGTTAATACGGTTGAATTATATACCTAGATGAATCAAGGAACATGCCCAAATTCACCTTTTAGGAACGTGCATGTTATATACTCGTGGTAGTCAACCCACAAGACTATACAGCTATCAACTCCATTATGCATAGTATGGACTAGATACTACAACATCCCCACTAACGTCATCAGTGCCCAATAGTGGGTGTAGAACTCTGTATCAAGATATGCTCTCAAAAGCGCACTACACACACACACACACACACACACATACAAGCATATATTCACACACAGCCCTTCGTACTGAGTTTCTGTCAAAGCTCCGGAGATGCAAGGCAAACTCAGCCACAATAAAGCCTAGCACTAAGGGAAGTAGCAAATAGAAAGAATTAGTACAACAAATAAGTAGTTGATAGGGAAAATGCACTGCTAAGGATAGAAAGAATTAGCACAATATCAACTCACCGCAACTCGGACGAAAACTTCACAATGTGAAATCTGCATGTCCGCTAATACGGCTGAATAATACACCTAGATGAATCCAGGAACATGCCCAAATTCACCTTTTAGGAACATGCATGTTATATGCTCATGGTAGTCAACCCACAAGACTATATAACTAAGCACTTCTCCAAAGAATAATATAAGCAAATACTCCTGCTTGCAAGCGGCCCTGCGGGGGGCGCGCGCGGGGGGGGGGGGGGGGGGGGGGGGGGGTAGCACATTCATCCCCAGATTCCCATTTGGTCCCTTTTGCATGGCCCTTGCTTGTGGGCTGGCCACCCCTTTTTCTAGTATTTTTTTGGGATTTTTCCCAACCTTTATGACATTTTCCAGTCGGCCTTGTCCAGTAGCTCCAGTCGGCCAGCTTACCCCTACTATAAATAGTGGGTGCTGGCCTCTCATTGTTCATTCAGTCTAGTACATATTTTGCTCCCTCACTTACGAGACTTGTATTGTTTCTTGCTTGGGACTGTTTTGCTTCAGTATATTCAGCATAGTTTTCTCCATATCTTTCTCTCTCTTGCACTCTCTGTTCAGCACATTCTAGTGCCACTCTGCTTCCGCTCTGTGCACTCTTTCATGGTATCATCGCTCCCGGTTTAGCAACCTCTTTGCTGCCCCAGATTCAGCACTGTTTTCAGCACCCTCTCCTCTGCGTTTTCTCTCAGATTTGCAGCCCTTTGCTGCTGTGTTTTCTGGATAGCACCTGCTGGTCTTTTCGCCTACAGTTTGGCTCCACCGACACAGTCATCAGGTACCCTTTGATCAGCGTTTTCTTTTCCACGTGGAGATTGGACATAGGCAGCCTGTTTTTTCAGGACAGCAGCCTTCTGTGTGCTGTGTTTTCCTCTCCAGTGGGCTTTCCCCTTTGCAGAGGGGGTTTGTGGTGTTTCAGGCTTTGGTGGCACTTTTGGTACCTGTGGAGGACTCCTCTACTTCAGAGTTTGTGCGTTTTTTTCTTGAGATTGAGCACAAGCTTTTGTGATAGCTGCACCGACTTCTCTTCATATGTTTGCTGAGTCTGCAAAGTTGGATGGTTCCAACTACACCCTATGGAAGGTGAAGGTGAAATCGGCCTTGCGTGGCGTGGATCTTTGGGATTGGCTTGTTACGCCGGCCAATGCCACCCCTCCCACCCTTGCTTCCGGTGGTGCGACTGAGGCACAGATTGATCTTTGGCAGTCGAATGATCGACGAGTTTTCTCCATAGTGACAGGGGGACGGCGGGACGCCCACGTGGGACGTGGGAACGTCGTCCCGATTAACTGCAGGTGCGGGACGGAGGCGGGACGGCCCGGGGGACGGGACGGACGGGACGTGGCAAGGGGACGGCGGGACATTGTCAGCCGGGGACGGGGGACGCCTGCAACGGCGCAACGGCGCAACGGCGCAACGGCTACAGAAATCTAGCCGTTTTCTTTTCAGGCAACGGCTACTAGCCGTTGGCGGCTGGCCGTTTGAGGCTGGCCGTTTGAGAGTTTGAGAGAGAGAGAGAGAGAGAGAAAGAAAGAAAGATTTTATTAACGTCTTCCAAAAGACCGAACTCGGCCTATGAGACAAATCGGAGTACCTGTATGGGGTATCCTCTGTCATCCCAACAAAATGAAAAAGTACTGAATAAAAAAGCTGAATCTGGGTGTGCAGGGGATGGAGCTCTATTACTAGGAGAATGCAAAGCTATATGCATGGAGTATACAATCATGATATGCAACCTAGCTAGCTCCATCCTGTACCATACTGGGGGTATAAAATGGTATACATCAGTGAAGGGGGTGTCCACAGCTCCCTGAAGAACATGCCTGGGTGTGCTCTGAAGCGAGCCAGTCGCTCCGCACCCTCTCTGTGAAACTGAGCTCTGATCTCTGTCATCTCTCTCTGGTATAGGCGTGGTGTCCGAAAGCCAGGTGTCCTCTGTCTCCTGCGGGCTCTAAGTGTCTCTGCTCTCTGGAGAGTAATTCCCTGCCGTGTAGGGGCTGGGAGGGGTATGGATCTCTGAAAAAATGTAGTAATCTGTGTCTGTCGCCCCCCCTCTGGAGCTGTCTGAGCCTGTAATAATGTCTCTTTGTGGCGCTGTATGTCTAGAATGTATCTCCCCAGTATGCGCTGGTCTGCTGTCTCAAAGATCTGGCGTAGGGAATGTGGCTCTCTGAATAAAATGGGATATCTCTCTCTGATGGCTGTATATGCTCTGCATCTGCATA
This sequence comes from Cibotium barometz, assembly GCF_041138505.1. Classification (NCBI taxonomy): domain Eukaryota; kingdom Viridiplantae; phylum Streptophyta; class Polypodiopsida; order Cyatheales; family Cibotiaceae; genus Cibotium; species Cibotium barometz. The sequence goes on along the minus strand of NC_141047.1, from coordinate 73,767,748 downwards.
CATAATGCTCCTCACTCTCCACCTCCTCTCTGCACAATCTGCATACCCTCTCCTCTCGGGGGATCCGTGCTGCTCTGCCAGTCTCAATCTCCAATCGGTGTGATGAAACTCTGAGCTGACCAATAGCCACTCGGGAGCCGTGTGGTAAAAAGCCCTCCATGTATCTAGGCCTCTCTATAAATCCATCATCAGTGATACTCATGAAGTGATCTCTGTAGTATAGCATCTTCGGTGGAAGAGGCTGTGTAGGCGATATCCATGTCTCTCGTGTATAGAGCTGCCATAGATCCTGTCTCAATACTCTGTTCCTCTCACTATGAGAGAGACGGATATGTGGTGCATCCCTGTCATACTGGAATGGTGGTAGATGATCCATGTCTAGGCCATGCTGTGAGAACCAATGTGTGACCTGTGCATACCATGATCCTCTGTCTCCTGCCTCAGCCAACTGTCTAGATGCCTGAAAAGCTTTGTATGATAATCTGTCCTGTGGCATCTCTCTGAATCTGTCTAGCAGGCATATAGTCTGAAATATGGCCTCTACCATCATAGGAGGCGCAGCAAACTCTGATGTCATGAGGTACTGACGGTTTGCTGCGTATCATGCGTGCCATCATGAGGGCCTGTGGTCTCTCTATCTGTGTCCACCAATGGGTAGCAAGGCCTGGCGCCCATACTGCTGCTCCATACATCAATGCCGGTGTGACTAATGTGTCAAATAGCCACCCCTTCGTCCGGGGCTCCTGAAAATGCGCCTGGTGGCACTGTCTCTCTAGCATAGCCAATGCTGCATATCCCCGTGTCAATCTAGCTCTGGCTGCTGAACCCATGGTAAAGCGTGTGGCTGCTGCAGAGAAGGTAACCCCTAGGTACACGTATGATGTCACCACCTCCACCTGGCATCCTGCGAGAGTGAATGTCAGCTGACTCCTGCCCTGTCTCGATGTATGAAAGACCATAACCTTGGTTTTCCCAAGGTTCACAGTAAGACCCCTCTGTGTGCAGAAATCATGGAGTGCATGTAGATGCTGCTGTAGACAACCTGGGGACTCAGACACTAATACAATATCATCAGCATAGAGCATAATATGTACTGAGGTACCTGCTAAATCAACTCCATCTCCGCCTCCCCGTGTAATGAAGTCAGCCACCTCATCAATGTATAACCCAAATAGCGTGGGGGAAAGTGGGCATCCTTGCTTCACACCAATGGTGCTAGCAATAGTCTCGGACATACCTCCTGGACATCTGACTCGCCCAAAAACCTGCTCATATAATGCATAGATGCCCCATGTCATATCTGCTGGTATGCCAAGAGACTGCAGGCGCTGAAAGAGCCTCTCTCGTGGTACTGTGTCAAATGCCTTGCGGAAATCCACAAAGCAGCAATAGAGCTTTCTCTTCCTCACTCTGGCCTGATCAATCATACATCTCAAAGTGAATACATGGTCAGTGGTAGAGAAAGCTCTCCTGAAGCCTGCCTGCCCTGATGAGCGTAAACCTGCTCGCTCAGCATATAAGCTAAGCTCCTGCTCCAGCACTGCACCATAGAGTTTGGCCAGCACGTGGCCAACCATAACCGTCCTATAGTTGCTCGGATCGAGCATATCCCCTGTTTTGTGAATCGGCACAATGGTGTGCATCGTCCACTCCGCAGGCAAACCCTCTGCTAGTGCCCTGTTAAACAGGTGTGCAAGAAAAGGAGCTAAAGAATCTACTACATATATGAGATGCTCACCCTGCAGGCCCATATGGTCGGCGGCCCGTCCATGCTGTAGGCGGCGGATAGCTTCCTGTACCATCGAGTGGGTAAAGAAGCTAGCTGTGGTAGGTCGAGGCTCCTGTTGGCTGAGGTATAGGTGGTTGCTGTGGGGCATGGTATAGACCCTCTGCATATGTGTGCCATGTCTGTGGGTCTGCAATAGGTGTCGGGGTCCGGGGCTCTTTGAAGTGCCGCCATGAGACAGGGCTATCTCTACTCATGAAGAAATGAAAGATCTCTAGCTCTTGTATCTCTGCGAAGGCCCGCCTTTTGCGGCGAGTAAGTCTCCTCATCTCTCTCCTCGACTCCTGCTCTGTGATGGCTCCCAAGGCTCTCTGTATGCGGAGTCGTGAGTATAGGGCTCTGCACTCGTCATCATACCATCTGTTCTGGGGCATAGTCCCAGGTCTCGCACACTCTCCTGAGTGTACACGTGGGAAGCTCTGTAATGCAGCCGTGTGTAGGAGTGATGCGAGCTGGGCTGTAATGGTATCCATAGATGCCAGGGGATCCATGAGTAGGAGCCCATCCTCTACTCTGTCAGTGTATACGTCTGCCATGTCATGTGTGAAGTAGATGGTAGTGTGTGGCGTCGGTATGTGGGGGGCTGGTGATACTGGTGATCCGGCTAGTGAAAATGCCAAGTATGTATGATCTACCCCAATAGGACGAGGTGGAATGGAGAATGAGGTGACAAGCTGTGATGCCTCCAAAGACCCCATAATGTAGTCTACCACCGTGCCTCCGGTCCGTGTATGACCCCCATGTGGGAAGCATGTCAGCCCTCCTGATCCCGGCCACTGTAGCATCCCGTTATAAATAACGAGACGATGCCTGGCTCCCAACTCTAGTAAGTGGTCCCCATAATGTCCTCTGTCTGGTCCAGTGTCCTCTGATGCCCGACTAGCCCCTATCTCCTCTGGATCCACAGGGTGGAGGATCTCCATGTCATCATAGTCATACACCTCACACTGTCTGCTCTGTGTGTGGGCATTGAAGTCGCCCGTAAGAAATACTTCCCCTAGTGTAGAATAATGCATAATCTCCTCTGACAGACAAGTGTATGGCGAGGCTCCTATCTCCTCCTCCTGTGGCATGTCCTCTGTAATGACATAGGAGGATCCTGATGGAGAAAAGTAACATAGAGCTATGTATATAACCCTGTCCTATGAGAGCTGTAAGCTGATCCACATGTATCTGGCCTCTGGATCCTATGCTACCACTCTCAGTCTCCCCTGTAGCTCCCGTCTGAATAGGACTGCTACTCCCCCCGACCCTCTCGAGGTACCCTGGCGTGTGGTCCTCCTGTATGCTGACTCCCACTGGAATCCCTCTACTCGAGGTAGCCCTCTCTCTGGGCTCTGATGTGTCTCTGTCAGAAGTATGATGTCTCTCCCCACCATAACATGCTCCAGTCGTCCAGGCTGCACCCATAGTGAACCATTACAGTTCCATACTGCTATGTGTATCTCTGTCAGTGGCCTGGTCTGTGTCCCATAGGCCCCAAACCGCTAATCCATGGGCCGGCCATCAATGATGACCCGACCATCTCGATAGAAGGCCTCCTTGCCTTCTCTCCTCGCGTGTAAGACTCGTGGCATGCAAGTTCTCCTATGCTCAAGCTGCATCCTCGTGAGATCATCATCCAAGAAAATAGGAGCTCCATCTAAACCCCGTAGTATGACCCTCTTCCTCATGAAGGTGACCCTCTCCGTCTCTCCTGCAAACTGTAGGATGAGGGCTCTCTTGCGTGTTGAGTCTTTCCCGGCTCTCCATGCTTTGGTGAAGGGGAGAGAGTGCTCTTCCTTGTAGCCGAGCTTCATGCATAGAAGCTGTCCATCTTTCTCGGGAGTGGAGTCGGGTGTCTTGGCTATACCTGTGACTCGAATGTTGAGGCGGCGGGCATGCCTCATCTTCTCCTCCTCAATGGTGGTGTGAATGATTTGGTTTTCTTCCCTTTGAGTTTCCTCCCTCACTTCTTTACGGATGTTCTTCTTCACCACCTCGACCCATCCTGACTGCTTGGCTTCGAGCTTTCCCTCCATGTCCTTTGTGATCTCCTTGGAGATCTCTTCTTTGATGGCCATGAGAGTGTTGTCATTGATCTCCCCTTCTTCCTTCTCAGCATTCTTGATGGCTACCATTTCCACTTTCAATGCACTCACCTCCTCCTTGAGTGCCGTGTTCTCTTGTTCGAGGTTCGTGACCCGTGCTTCGAGAGCTATGATGTGCTTGTGTAGTTTGTTTTCCACCTCATTGAGGTTGGAATCGGATGTCTTCTTGTTCTCCTTGATTAATGCCTTCATTGCCATCTCGAGGGCCTCGAGTTTCTCTTGGAGACTCGGGGCCATTCCTCCAAATCACTCTGCAGTCCTTCCCACAGGCAGGGAGGAGAGAGAGAGAGAGAGAGAGAGAGAGTTATGTTGCTGCCTTGGGAGCCTGAGCAAGGGTGGGTGGGGAAAGGGGGCGAAAAAAGCGCAGAGCAAGGCGAACTAGGCAGCGGACTGGCGAGGGGGCCAGGCCTAACGCGAACTGGTGGGCGAAAAAGGCGCAGAGAGGCGAACTGGGCAGCGAACTGGCGAGGGGGCCAGGCCTAACGCAAACTGGTGGGCAGCGAGGCGAACTGGGAACTGGCGGGCAGAGAGGCGAACTGGGCAGCGAACTGGTGAGGGGGCCAGGCCTAACGCGAACTGGTGGGCGAAAAAGGCGCAGAGAGGCGAACTGGGCAGCGAACTGGCGAGAGAGAGAGCTGCCATATGCTATATGATGGGCTTATGCTACTCCTCTTCTACTCATTGCTCAAGCCTTCCATGATGTACCTCTAGGCTCTCCACCATCTCCCTCTCCTACTCAAGCTTTCCTCTCCACTATCTCCCTCTCCTACTCCACCACCTTCCTCTCCACCCTCTTCTACTAGACTACTTCAATCTTCCCTCTACCTCTTCTCCTACTCTACCCTCTAAGCTCTCTCCACCCTCTTCTACTAGACTACTACTAAGTTACTAACTATTCATGGCATCCTCTTCTCGTGCGGGCGGTAGGAGTAGAACGGATGGGTGGTCATGGTGGGATGAGGTCAACTTCGAGCCTCCTACTCATGCGGGGTGTGCACGTCCATGGACATGCAAGCTTTGCCCATATAAGCGTGTGGGTGGGGCCAATAGGGTGAGGGCCCATTTGTTGCATGAGTCCGGTCATGAGGTGAAATTTTGTGAGCGGGTCACACCGGAGATAAGGAAGGAGCTTCTTGCAAAGCTTGCCGCCCATCAAGCTTTGAATGCAAGCCAAAGGGTGCGTGGAGTGGATCCCAACACTTATGTCACTCCAACCCAAACATCAGGTTCTACATCGGGTGGTGGTGCATCTTCATCTACCCCTCTACCACGTCCTCCTCGTGGCACTGCTCGTGGCTTCACACAAGCCGCCTTCTCAATGCCGCAACCTAGTCCACCCTCTCTCTCTCGTCGGCAAAGTACTCTTGAGGGGAGTTGGGATCCCAAAAAGGAGGAGGAGGTTGATGCCGCGGTTGCCCGCTTCTTTTTTCATTACCACATTGCTTTTCGTGTGGCACGGTACATATTTCACTCACATGATTTCATCATCATGTCTCACGAGTCACGATTCACGGGTCACCATTTTGCCATTCTAATTACTTACCCTCTCTTTTTTTGAAATGATAAATAGGTCCGACTACTTCAAAATGATGGTGAAGAAGATTGGCGAGTACGGTCCTCACTACACACCTCCATCCTCCGAAACCTTGCGGACCACTATGCTTGACAAGGAGAAACGCCTTGTTGAGCAAGCGGCGGCAAACACAAAGAGACAATGGGCTCGCAATGGAGTCTCTTTGATTGCAGACGGATGGAGTGACACGCGGAAAAGGTCTATCCATGGCCTTGTGGCATACTCACGGGGGGAGATGTACTTTGTCTCCTCACATGATGCTTCAGGGATGGGAAAGAGTGCGGATGTACTTGCTGCTGAGTGGAGTAGTGCTGTCGAGATTATCGGCCCCGAATGTGTGATCGGTTTCGTCACGGATGGTGAGGCGACAAATAGGGCAGCGGGAGCTATTCTTGAGAGTATGTATCCTCAAATCACCGTCTCTTTTTGCATGGCACATTGTCTCAATAATCTTTTGAAAGATATTGGGAAATTGTCATGGATTGAATCGGTGAGTGATGATGCATGTGCAATTGTGACCTTCATCAAAAATCACACATACCTTCCATCCGAGTTCGGGAAGAGGTCCACAAAGGTCCTTCTCAAGTACTCGGACACTCGCTTTGCATACAACTTTCTTATGTTGCATCGCTTGAAGGATTGTCAGGGTGCCGTGCGGCAACTATTCATCAGTGATGAGTTTTGCTCCTTATCTTTTGCACGTACACAGGTAGGGATTTCATGCAAGAAAAAGGTCGACGATGCTGATTTTTGGGAGGACCTCAAGCGCACTAACGCCATGGTGCATCCCATTGTCCACTTGCTTAGGATTGTTGATGCTATGCAGCCATGCATCGGCAAAGTATATGAAGCCATGGACCAGATGATAGAGAGTCTTGAGAAGCTTGAGCCAGACGTAGATAGATATGAGGAGATCCACTCGCTTTGTGTGGCGTGATGGAGCTCATATTCCTCTCCTTTACATGCAGCTACTTTAATGGTGGACCCAGAATTTCAGGGAAAAGGGCAGAAGGGTGATAAAGAGGTGAGCAACGGTTGGAGACTCATCTTGGATCGCCTCACGCCGGATGCAGAAATCAGGCGCAAAATTAGAGACCAGCTCTCTAATTACAGGGCATTTCAAGGCTCATATGGATGTGCAGATGCGCAGCAAGACAGATTCAAGGTTGGTGCAGCATTATGGTGGGAGGACTTCGGATCAGATGGACCAGAGCTACAACAGTTGGCGATCCGGATCTTGAGCTAGTCCGTTGGCTCTTCTTGCCTAGAGCAATTATGGTCCTCCTACAGTCACATTTCATCAAAGAAAAGAAATCGGCTTGGGGTGGAAAGAGCTAATGATCTTGTCTTCATTAGCGCAAACTTGCGCATGCTTGGCAAGAGTGCAAGATGCAATGCCAATACTTTTACACAGTGGGAGATGGAACAAGAGGAGGCAGCTACAACTATTGCACAGGAGGGTGGGACAGATGGTTCTCATCATGAGCCTTCATCGGATGACACAACCCCCATCCACACTTCACGCACGCATGATCATGAGGCTAGCACCTCTCTTATTGGGAGCGCAGAGTATGAGAGCGAGTGACTTATATTTTGTATGGCCTAGGCCCCAACATCTTTTGAGTATATCTATTTAATGTTATCAACTTTAAAGTCTTTCTTTTCCGACTTTGCAAGTCTTGACTCTTGACTCTTGCACCTCGTAGCGTAAAATTTTAAATGTAATGTGTATCATGATTCATAACTTTTGGAGTTAGAAAGCTTGTTGTTATTGATTGATTAATCTTGATTCTTTACTCCTCTAAAATTAACAATTTTGAGTGCCGTTCCCACCCCCCGTCCCCGTCCCCGTCCCCGTCCCCTGGTAACTATGGCTGGGCCTGCTGCCAATGGTCCCCAGGCTAGACGAGCCCGAGAACCCAGCATATGACCCTGCTCTGTGCGTACTGCTAGGCTCCAGATGAGCGGCTGTCTGGCCCGCTCCTCATCACAAGAAGGAGGTCTCTGAGAGAGTACCGGTCTCAGCAACTCCCAAGCTCGCAGGATGCTCAAGGCAAATCTGTCCTCCTCATCTCTATGAAGATCCATCGTATCTCTGGTGCCCAAGTGCCCCCTGCTGGGGGAGCCCGAGCCTGCACCCGCTGAAAAAGAAGCTCTTTCCAAGGCTCAGCACCTGGAAGCAGCCCCCGAACAATAAGCTTCCCCAATAAGGCTCTACTCTGATCAACTGAATCTATAATGCCCAAGCCCCCCTGGGCCAGCGGAAGTGTAATAATTGCCCAAGCAACCTTAGCCCGGGCTGGCTGACCATCCCGCCCAGACCAAAGAAAGTTCCTGATCAGCCTCTGTACCTGGCTGATGCAAGAGCTCGAGAAGATCCAGCAAGACGTGATGTACCACATGGTCGCTAAAAGCACCTGATTTGCCACCACCACCCTCCCAGCCAAGGATAGCCGAGCTGTACTCCAATACAAAAGCTTCTTCTAGATGCTCAGAAGAAGCGGGGCAATCTGCTGCTCAGGTGACAAATCTAGTCCAATCTGGCATCCCAAATACCGCACTGCTGTGCTAGGAGGAATCCATCTAAAACCCGGGTCTGGGCTCCATGCCGGAGTGGGAGCGCTACTGATCCAAAAGGCCACTGTCTTGCGCCAATTGATCAATGCTACTGAAGCTGCACTAAAAACCTGAAGTGACTGCTCTGCCCGCTGAAGATTGGCCTCCTGGCCATGCAAAAATAAACCCGTGTCATCAGCAAACTCAGCATCGAGCAGGTCCTCCCCCCGGACTGGGAGCTGGAGTCCTCTCAAACCAACCTCCTCTGCCGTCAGATACATGCTCATAGCCTCAGCAAAGAAAAGAAAAAGAAACGGGGCGAGAGGACACCCCTGACGGACTGATCTGGTCAACTCAAAACTCGGCCCCCGTCCTCCTGCCATCAGCACCTGGCTACAAGTTGTGGAATATACTGCCTATGGGACTGTCCACAGGCACAGCAGATTTGATTGCGGATGCTGCGCATTTTGGCCCCCCTCTCTCCAGAGGTTGGTCGACTTCGTCAGGGCCTGCTCTGGGATAGAAGACGGAGCAGGACAGCCAGGCCATCAGATTCATTAGGGGCCAGCCTCGCCTTGTTCCTTCACTGGATTTCTCATCCGCCGGCTGGACACAGGAGAGGAATCTACGATGGGAGCTCCTCAGCAGCCTCACCATCTGGTTCACCTGGAGAGTCCGGTGTTTCAGGGCCTTTGAGGGAAGACTGGAGCCACCAGCAAAGACTGTTCGGGGGATTTGGCAGGAGTTGATCCACACCCTGCGAGGACAGTATGACCGCATCCAGGGCGACTCGGATGCGGCGATCTTGCGGCGCCAGGCCTTTAACACCACTTGCGCAGCGGCCCCTTCTATACCCTACACGCGGGTACCCCCGCTGGCATTACAGGCCACCTGTTTGGATTTTCCCCCCTCCTATTGTATGATATAGCCTCTCAGTTATTTGTACTGATATTTGTACTTTTTTGCACCTAGGGAGAGTCTCCCTAGCTGCCTTGATTGGATCTCTGCTCTGCCTTCTTATGAGCAGGAGAGTTTTTGTAGCCCAGCGGGCGTTTTTTTATAACTAATGAAAGGATCTTTTCTCGGAAAAAAAAAAGAACGAAGTTGTTTCACTGTTCGCGGTATAGGCCAGTCCAAAACCTTCTGAACTCGGTCATAATCAATGCTCAATCCATCTCGAGTGATCTTGTGTCCCAAGTAAATGATGTCGGTCATAAAGAACTCGCATTTACTTAACTTAGTATATAGTCGATTCTGTCTTAAAATAGATAAGACAATCGTGAGGTGTCTAACATGATCCTCAAGAGTACGACTATATATCAAAATATCATCCAGGAACACCACCACAAATTTCCCCAAATGTTCACGAAAAAAATCGTTCATCATTTGCTGGAAAGTGGTTGGAGCATTGGTTAACCCAAAAGGTAATACGAGAAACTCGTAATGGCCATACCTAGTCCGAAAGGCGGTTCTTTCGACATGCCTTTCATGAATACGTATCTGGTGATAGCCAGTACGTAAATCTATCTTCGTGAAATATTTCGCTCCTGCTAACCGGTCAATCAGGTCATCTGATCTAGGGAGAGGATAACGGTTCTTAATGGTCAGCTTGTTCAATCTCTTGTAATCTATACACATTCTCCAGGTGTTGTCCTTCTTTCTCCTAAGCAACATAGGTGCACCCCAAGGTGATTTACTTGGACGGATCTGGCCCATCCTCAAATAATCTTCGAGTTGTTTAGCCAACTTATCTTCCTCAGCTTGGCTCATCCTGTAAGGTGGAATACTGACAGGATGAGCACCAGGGATCAAGTCAATACGATGATCTACTGCCCGTTCAGGTGGTAAACCCGATGGCAATTCCTTAGGAAATACGTCTTGAAACGAATCAAGTATCTTCTGTAATTCTTTGCTTTCAAACACACTTAATTCATTTACATCCATGGAAGGTATGAGAAATGAAGAAAGTGAAATCAAGACACAATGGAAAGCGGTATACAAAGAAGAATCCATTATATTTCCAAAATCAATTGTATTTACAAGAGATCCCTGAGAGGGATGAATACAATCACCTAAAATACTATACTGGGTGTCCCTATGCTGAAAAGAAAAAATATGACTAGACCAATCTATCTGGACTTGAAGAGTCTTAAACCACTCAATCCCTAATAACAAGTCTACATTCTCTAGGTGCATTACATAGCATTCCAGAGTATCTTTGTAGTCCTGAATCTGGATTGGAAGCATCTCCACCTTTCGATCCCATACTTGCCTTCCCGCAGGTAGGCGTACCTCATAAGTATGATCGCTGGGTGTTGTATCAAGACTCAATTTCTGCACAAGTTTATAGTTAACAAAGTTGTGTGAGCTACTAGGGTCTAGAAGAATGTGAATCTTATGGCCATTCACTTCTCCATAAACTCAGAGAAGATCATGCAAGCCAAATACTTTAGAATTGAACAGACAATCAGAACAAGTACTAGGCGAGAAAGTACAATAATTGACGTACCTGTCAAAGACAACTGGTTAGCCGCCTTTGGCTTGGGTCCAGCGTTTGTCTTGGTACCCTTTTGCTTTGGGCACTCGATACGCATGTGTCCTTTTTCTTTGCAGATAAAACAACGTCCTTCCTTCTTGAGCTTTAAAGCCCTAAGGAGTCGTTTCTTCTTCGCTGGTGTCGAACTTGAATTCTTCGAAGATTGGTCCGAAGACTTTCCTTCAGTCGTGTTAGCTATAGGTGCGGAGAACTCTCTTTTATGCTTGTTCCCCTGCTCGGTAACGGGTTTCGACTTGGAAGAGACCATTCTATCATCATAGATACAAGCTGAATGAATGGCCTCATCCATATTTTACATTTGTTATTTTTAACCTATAATCGGTACGAGTCTAGTAAAGCAGCTACGAAAAACCCCAACAGAGTAGTAGGATCCGTCTTTGTAGCTTTCATCTGCAAGTCTCGAAACTTCTGGAGGTAGACCTCATAAGTGAGGTGCTGCGAGGTCATGGTCAAAGCTGAAAACCGGGCAACAACATCATAATCATCCTCTTTCTTGAGGAATTCCTTCTTGAAGACGTCTTCAAATTGTGCCCAAGTCGTTGGCTTAGAGTTGAGTTCCTTCCACCAAAGCAAAGCTTTGCCGGACAAGAAACCTGCTGCTAACTGTATCTTCTTTCCGTCATCATATGGATGAAACTGAAAGTGAACTTGCCACTTATGTAGCCATGTGTCCACGATCTCCTTGGTGCGCTGCTTTTGCTCGCCCCCGAACGGTTCCGGAGCAATGTTGGGGCCTAAAGCAGAAGCCAAGGTATCCATACCCGATAGAGTAAAGAGGGTAGTGGTCAATAGAGCGATGAAGTTCTGCAACGCTTGCATCTGGGCTGCGATTTGTGTCTGACGTTCCGTCGAAGAAGCTTCGAGAGCTACTTTGAACTCTTGGAAATCTGATTTTGACACAAAATCGTCAAAAAGATCGGCATCGGTACCTTCCGTAGCCGGCAAGCCTTCGCGTTCCACAAGGGGCTCCAACTCCGATTCTTGGGTCGACATCGTGAAGAGGGCACGTGGAGAGAAAATTCGATCTTTGCACAATAAAAGTGCGAGTGAACTTGAGAGCTTGAGAGCTTGAAAACTTGAGAGATGTGTGGCAAGAAGCCCACTTAAGGGGGTTTATAAAGGTTTCCACAAAAACTAAAAGCCCCCAAAAGCTATCTTTGGCTTTTGCTTTTGTGTTATATATATATATATATATATATATACATATATACATATATATACATATATACATATATATACACATGGATATATAGATGCTATTTTCTTTAAAAAAAAATAAAACACCTTGAAACCTTGGAGGAGGGGTTTAAAAACTTTTTTTTAAAAAATAAACTGAAAAAAAAAAAACGAAAGCAGGCCCAATCGACGAGTGCTTTTCGTGTTTTTTTTCCCCTCCTGGATTAACCCGCCGGCGTGCTGCTGCCATCACCTGCTTCTGCCGGCGCTTTTGCGCCAACCTGCGCTTGCACCAGCCTCGCGTAGGCCTGGCCACTTGGCTGCGTGGGCCTGGGCGCCTGCCTTGCCTGGCCTGAGCGCCGGCCTGGCCTAGGCACCTGCCCGCCTGGCCGAGGCGCCTGCGTAGGCTTGGCTGCCTGGCTACGTACCTTTCTTCGACCTCATCTTCTCTACCTACCGACTTGCTTGTTCACGAGGTATGCTCTGATACCACTGTCAAATCCCCACGGATCTCCTCGTGATCGTTCTTGGTACTAGTCTCGAATCCTACAAACAAACGAACAAACGAACAAACAAACAAACAAGGGGGAGCAGGCCTGACTCACCTCCCAACCATGACAGCCGTGGGCAAGCCCACAGGCCCAGTCTTGGCTGTCCCCACCGAGCCACGAGCTGAGCTAACTAGGTTGACGTACCGACCAATCTCCTCCTCGCGACGTCCCATACCGCCACAAAGCTGCCCTCGCGGGCCTCGAGATTGCTGCCGGCCTCGGCTGCGTAAAGCAGGTGCACATCTGCACTAGATCCAGGCTCCAAGACCATAGAGCTCTCACAAACTCACGAGACTCTCTATATCTCAATAACTAACCTTGGCCACCCTTTTATAGGCTCTTGGCCGATCATCGGGCGTCCACACTTGGGCGCCCGCCCGTCCATACTTGGGTGCCCGCCTGTTAGTTTATCCCTAACTCAGCTCGTCAATCAGCCTGCCTAGCTCCAAGCTTCCCCAAGCCTCGAAACTAGTATTGCGTGCGTGTAGCACACGGTAGATACACACTGTGCACATGACAATGAGACTTTCGCACCTACTTCTCGTATAGCCACAGTTAGATGTGTTGTTGCATTGGCTGCCCATCATGGATGGAAAGTGCATCAGTTGGACATAAAATCAACTTTTCTCAATGGGGATTTGTAAGAAGAAGTTTATGTAAATCAGCCCATTGGTTTTGTGATGCATGGTCATGAAAACAAAGTATGCAAGCTTCGAAAAGCACTTTATGGTCTCAAACAAGCTCCCCAAGCTTGGTATGAGAAGATACTTACTTATTTGACCAAATGTTTTTGCAATAGTCCAACAAAGAGCACTCTCTATGTGAAAGAGGATCATGGCACTTTGATTATGCTCATTCTTTATGTGGATGACATGTTGCTAATTGGGATGATATGGAGAATATTTCTCATTTAAGTTGACAGATTTGGGATTGCTGCATTATTATTTGGACATACAATTTGTGCAAACAGATGTTGGGATCATAGTGACAGGGGGACGGCGGGATGCCCACGTGGGACGTGGGAACACCGTCCCGATTAACTGCACGTGCGGGACGGAAGCGGGACGGCCCAGGGGACGGGACGGAGGGGACGTGGCAAGGGGACGGACGTCCCCGTCGGAGGGGACGGCGGGACGTTGTCAGCCGGGGACGGGGGACGCCTGCAACGGCGCAACGGCTACAAAAATCTAGCCGTTTTTTTTCCGGGCAACGGCTACTAGCCGTTGGCGGCTGGCCGTTTGAGAGTTTGAGAGAGAGAGAGAGAGAGAGAGAGAGAGAGAGAGAGAGAGAGCTGCCATATGCTATATATGTCAGAATATGCAGCGGAGATGATGACCAAATCTGGGAACACAAGAGCAAAAGCAAAAACGCAGGCAGAAAAACAGCACAAGAGAGAGACAGATGTAGGTGTGTAACTCTGCTCTAAATACACAAGAAGATCCCAAGATATGATACAAATAAGGCATGGGGGCTGAAGACCTATATATACCTCCCTGGAAGGGCAGTCGGCCAGCACTAAAAGTGTCCACGACTGAAGAAAGAGGTCCACGACTGCATAAATGCAGTCGGCCAGCTATCTGATGCCCACGACTGGTAAAAGGCAGTCGGCCAGCAGCCCTGAAGCCCACGACTGATGAAGATCCAGTCGGCCAGCACTGGGGTGCTCCCGGCATCATCTGGCAGCCCTCCCAAGCCTCAGAAAAATGGGAAAAAATAGGGGAAAAATACGGAGAGTGGGGAAAAAATGGGAAAACACCTCATAAGGGCAGGCACACCCACAACAAAGGCCCTGGTGTATAAATCTAGACAGGAGATGACTTCTAACACCCCCTCTCAGCTCCTGGCTGTGTGACCAACCACTGGGAGCTAGGGTGCCGCCTGAGCAAGTCCTGAGAGAGCGACTTCGTGAAGAGGTCCACCGTACTGTCTTCCGTCGAACAGAACTCCAGCAAGATGTCATCAGCAACGATCTGTTCACGAACAACGTGCCTCGGGATGACCATGGGTTCCTCCAGTGGAAGCCCAAACCTGCAATGCAACCTCCTCCTGCTCCGGAAAACTGCTCCTGGGCCTGAAGTAGATCCCCTCGTGTCCGGATCTCGTCCCCAAACCGAGTCACTCCAACCGCGGAGTCGGACTCCATCCAACAATCCCCCTCCTGTGTACAAGAGTCCATGATCCTTCGCATGCCGCAGAAACCACAAGAAACGCAATCCTGCCTCACAAAGAGACATCTGCAACCAAGAGCTCAACTGCCTCATCAGGAAGCTCCCGTCCAATCCGGTGTCCATCAACCAGATCGATGAACCATAGAGCTTCTGAGTCACAGAGACATCACACTGCTCACAAGGATCAACACCTGTTACGGTGCACAAGCAAGTCCTGGAAACCTGATGAAACCTGTCAACCACCCCCTCTGAATCCGAAACCACAAAGCCTGGAGAAACCACCTCCTTCTGCAAGTAAGCACCTGTCACCTGCCTGGCTTTCCGAAAGGTCCCCGTGGAAAGAACATCGTCAACTACTGGAAGTTCTATGTCGAGACATCAGAGCATAAGTGACCTGCTCAGCTTCCTCTGACTCACGAACACAAGAACTACCAACATCAGTACTGGAAAGTTCCTGCCAACTGCTGCCTTCTACTGGCAAGCTATCCACCAACTGGTCTCGGAAAGCCCGCACCTGCAGCGTATCCACACTTGAGTAGCCATTACCACACTGCCACTCATCACAACCCTGAGGACCTGGGGGAGAGAGTGATGAAAGCCTGTAAACTCCATTCTCCACTCCACCTTCCCAAACCACTTGGCATGTTGCTTTGTCCCGGAGAGCAACAAAATGCTCATCAAACTCCACCCGTACGCCAGTCTTGCAAACCTGATGCACTGACAACAGATGAAAACCAAGTGCCGGAACATACAACACCTGGGAGGAATGCTTCCCCTCTCTGCCATCGGGAACTATCTCCATCCTGCCCTCACTGTGAACTGGGATAGTGGACGTATCCCCAGTAAGAATATGACCAGAAAGCCTGCAGAGATCCTGTAAACCGGAACGGGAAGGAGTCATGTGCCTGGAAGCACCACTATCGAGAATCCACTCCCGAGTATCCGTTGCGGAGAGTCCTCCAATCTCCTCCCTGCCTGAAGAAAATGAAGCATCGGTGTCCATCACCTCCAGGTGCACAAAAGCCGGAGTCTTCATGATTGTTGAGGAGTCTTCACCCTTCTCGGTCTTCCGCTTGGGACACTGCCTCCAGTAGTGGCCTTTCTCGCCACAATCATTACAGGTCCTCTCTGCCTTCAGTTTCTCGCGGTCAACGTCGGACTTCTTCTCAGAAGTCTTCTCCGATGAAGCCTTCCCTTTGCCCGAGTTTCGGCCTGTCGACCGTTGGCCAGTAAAGGCCTCCGAACCTCCACCCTGAGGAGGGTTCGTGAATCGTTCCTCCTGGTCCAAGACCATGGGCACAAGCTCCTCCCACGTGATGGTACTGAGCCTGCCACTGGTAATCAACGACGAGTAGAATGCTGAGTACAAAGAGGGCAAATGTGACAGCAACGTGATGGCCATGTCCTCTGACGATATCTCCTTCCCAGCCTGAAGAACTTCCTGCTGAAGAGCCTGCAGCTTGTTAATATGCTCCCGCATCGTCGACGACTTTGCAGGGCTCATAACCCGCATCTGTACTTCCAAGGAAATCCTCTTTACGGGCGATACCCTGTTGTAAAGTGAGGCCAAATGCTGCCATATACCTCTGGCCAGCATCATGTGCTTTACATGGTTGATTACCTGTGGTGTGCAGTTGAGGAAAATAAACGAACGGACCCTGGCATTGACACGATCCCACATCTGTGTCTGAGCCTCCCGGTCCTTTCGGGTTGACGGTAACTCCCCTTCCTCTACTTCCGGCCGTGGAACACCAACAACGACGAAATCGGCGAGGTCGTAAGACTCCAGAACGGATTCCATCATCACCTTCCATATGCCGTAGTTGCTCCCGTCCAATTGACGGTCCACCGGGAACGTGGGGAGTGTCACGATCTTCACATGTCTCTCGGCCATCTCAAACAGATCTACCATAGCGGGGATGTACTCTGAAAAGGGTGGGTGGGTGGGAACAAAGAAGAACTAAAACTTGCAAGTGGCTGTCCAGCAAATCAGCCCGCCTTCCTCTTGCTTCTCCTCTTCCCGATCAGCCCAAAACAGTCCACCAATCAGCCACAAAAACAGTCCCCCTCTTGCTCACACAAATCCCAAGACCTATCTAGAGCCTAGGCTCTGATACCATGTCAGAATATGCAGCGGAGATGATGACCAAATCTGGGAACACAAGAGCAAAAGCAAAAACGCAGGCAGAAAAACAGCACAAGAGAGAGACAGATGTAGGTGTGTAACTCTGCTCTATATACACAAGAAGATCCCGAGATATGATACAAATAAGGCATGGGGGTTGAGGACCTATATATACCTCCCTGGAAGGGCAGTCGGCCAGCACTAAAAGTGTCCACGACTGAAGAAAGAGGTCCACGACTGCATAAATGCAGTCGGCCAGCTATCTGATGCCCACGACTGGTAAAAGGCAGTCGGCCAGCAGCCCTGAAGCCCACGACTGATGAAGATCCAGTCGGCCAGCACTGGGGTGCTCCCGGCATCATCTGGCAGCCCTCCCAAGCCTCAGAAAAATGGGAAAAAATAGGGGAAAAATACGGAGAGTGGGGAAAAAATGGAAAAACACCTCATAAGGGCGGGCACACCCACAACAAAGGCCCTGGTGTATAAATCTAGACAGGAGATGACTTCTAAAAATATAATGGGCTTATGCTACTCCTCTTCTACTCATTGCTCAAGCCTTCCATGATGTACCTCTAGGCTCTCCACCATCTCCCTCTCCTACTCAAGCTTTCCTCTCCACTATCTCCCTCTCCTACTCCACCACCTTCCTCTCCACCCTCTCCTACTCCTCCAGCTTCCTCTCCACCCTCTCCTACTAGACTACTTCAATCTTCCCTCTACCTCTTCTCCTACTCTACCCTCTAAGCTCTCTCCACCCTCTTCTACTAGACTACTTCAATCTTCCCTCTATCTCTTCTCCTACTCTACCCTCTAAGCTCTCTCCACCCTCTTCTACTAGACTACTACTAAGTTACTAACTATTCATGGCATCCTCTTCTCGTGCGGGCGGTAGGAGTAGAACGGATGGGTGGTCATGGTGGGATGAGGTCAACTTCGAGCCTCCTACTCATGCGGGGGGTGCACGTCCATGGACATGCAAGCTTTGCCCATATAAGCGTGTGGGTGGGGCCAATAGGGTGAGGGCCCATTTGCTGCATGAAACCGGTCATGAGGTGAAATTTTGTGAGCGGGTCACACCGGAGATAAGAAAGGAGCTTCTTGCAAAGCTTGCCGCCCATCAAGCTTTGAATGCAAGCCAAAGGGTGCGTGGAGTGGATCCCAACACTTGTCTCAATAATCTTTTGAAAGATATTGGAAAATTGTCATGGATTGAATCGGTGATTGATGATGCATGTGCAATTGTGACCTTCATCAACAATCACACATACCTTCGATCCGAGTTTGGGAAGAGGTCCACAAAGGTCCTTCTCAAGTACTCGGACACTCGCTTTGCATACAACTTTCTTATGTTGCATCGCTTGAAGGATTGTCAGGGTGCCGTGCGGCAACTATTCATCAGTGATGAGTTTTGCTCCTCATCTTTTGCACGTACACAGGTAGGGATTTCATGCAAGAAAAAGGTCGACGATGCTGATTTTTGGGAGGACCTCAAGCGCACTGACGCCATGGTGCATCCCATTGTCCACTTGCTCAGGATTGTTGATGCTATGCAGCCATGCATCGGCAAAGTATATGAAGCCATGGACCAGATGATAGAGAGTCTTGAGAAGCTTGAGCCAGACGTAGATAGATATGAGGAGATCCACTCGCTTTGTGTGGCGAGATGGAGCTCATATTCCTCTCCTTTACATGCAGCTGCTTTAATGGTGGACCCAAAATTTCACGGAAAAGGGCAGGAGGGTGATAAAGAGGTGAGCAACGGTTGGAGACTCATCTTGGATCGCCTCACGCCGGATGCAGAAATCAGGCGCAAAATTAGAGACCAGCTCTCTAATTACAGGGCATTTCAAGGCTCATATGGATGTGCAGATGCGCAGCAGGACAGATTCAAGGTTGGTGCAGCATTATGGTGGGAGGACTTCGGATCAGATGGACCAGAGCTACAACAGTTGGCGATCCGGATCTTGAGCTAGTCCGTTAGCTCTTCTTGCCTAGAGCAATTATGGTCCTCCTACAGTCACATTTCATCAAAGAAAAGAAATCGGCTTGGGGTGGAAAGAGCTAATGATCTTGTCTTCATTAGCGCAAACTTGCGCATGCTTGGCAAGAGTGCAAGATGCAATGCCGATACTTTTACACAGTGGGAGATGGAACAAGAGGAGGCAGCTACAACTATTGCACAGGAGGGTGGGACAGATGGTTCTCATCATGAGCCTTCATCGGATGACACAACCCCCATCCACACTTCACGCACTCATAATCATGAGGCTAGCACCTCTCTTATTGGGAGCGCAGAGTATGAGAGCGAGTGACTTATATTTTGTATGGCCTAGGCCCCAACATCTTTTGAGTATATCTATTTAATGTTATCAACTTTAAAGTCTTTCTTTTCCGACTTTGCAAGTCTTGACTCTTGATTCTTGCACCTCGTAGCGTAATTTAATTTTAAATGTAATGTGTATCATGATTCATAACTTTTGGAGTTAGAAAGCTTGTTGTTATTGATTGATTAATCTTGATTCTTTACTCCTCTAAAATTAACAATTTTGAGTGCCGTTCCCACCCCCCGTCCCCGTTCCCTACCTTTAGCCGTCCCCGTCCCCGTCCCCGTCCCCGTCCCCTGGTAACTATGGTTGGGATTTATGTACACCAATCACAATACATTGAAAATCTATTGCACAAATTTGGGTTTCAAGATTGTAAGCCCATCTCTACTCCAATGGAGCCAGGGTTGAAATTGAGCATGTATGATGTTGGAGAACCTTTTGATATGAGTGTTTACAACCAACCAGTGGGTTGCCACATATACTTATGGAACACACGCTCGGATATTCAATTTGGGGTTTCCCAGTGTAGCAAATTTATGCACAACCCAAGTACAAAGCATTGGCAAGCAGTGAAGCGGATCTTCTGCTATCTTCAGGGCTCCCTAGATCTTGCATTGGTATATCCCACAGGGGGTAGCTTGCAATTACATGCTTACAGTGATTCCGACTGGGCTAGTAACTATGATACACAGCAATCCACCAATGGGAATTGTTTCTTTTTGGAGCATTCATGCATATCATGGTTGAGTAAAAAGAAGCCCACTGTTGCCACATCTACTCGTGAGGCTGAGTACGGGGCAGCCTTTATAGACAATAGATTGTGTATGGATGAGGAGATTAATGACTATCTTCGTGAGTGTCAATAGACACCCACCACCATACTCACTGACAGCCAGAGTGCTATAGCCGTGGCACGAAACCCAATGTTTCACGTGCGTACTAAACACACAAAGATTCATTATCATTATGTCAAGGAGAGGATTCATGCAGGGGAGATCTCATTATCTTACTACTCTACACAGGACAATGTTGCAGATCTGTTCACGAAGGCGTTGCCTAAAAAGAAGTTTGAAGCTTTCCGCAAAGCTTTAGGCTTACTCTCCTACAGAGAGTGATCTGTTGCCGACCTTGTCCAGGTTCACTTTGCTACTACAAGGGAGATTTATTGGCATATATGCTATTAGTAGTGCCACATGTGAACATGGGCTAACCAAGGGAACTTTTCTCCCTTTGAGTTTTCCCCTTGAATATTTGGTGTGAAAGGTCACCATCACTTTTATTGTATTTTGATACTATGGAGTTGAGTCCCAAGCTCCACACATTCCAATGCAATCCGTTTTGTGTGAGCATCAATCACCATCTCCTGCTTGCTGGCTGATTCTTTGTGTTCTTGTGTGTGTGTGTGTGTGTAACCCTAACCCTAACAGGTCTTTCATGAAGCCAAGAGCTACTTGAAGTAGACTTATCACCATGTCAGCCTACTTCAGTAAATTAGCTAGCATGGCCTAACCTTAAAAAAAGGGTCCCTCGAGCCCAAATTCCAGCATTTTAGACCTCCCACTCAGCTAAGCATTCGCAAGTAAATTTCACTTTGTTCCAACAAGCATCTTGAGAGCTCTACTTTCAAGGTAAGGTGTTATCCAGTAGAAGTATTTTGTATGTCTCTTTTGCCTTCTTGACTCATCTTAAATAATTTGAAATACTCTGCACTACAACGCCATTGAGACTTCTGCTGGCCAATACATTTTTGGGATTGAATTACAAGACTTTGAACCATCAATTCATGATGTCGGACATGCTATGGCATCCTGTTCATGTCATTGGAGCCAGTTTATGGATAAGATATCATCTTGCCACTTAAAAATATTTGTAGTAGAAACCATTTATGCTGCAAGGGCGGTCAAATAGTTTGGAAACCATATGTTTCAGTAAAATCATGCCCAATTCCCGCGATCAAAAGGATCAGCTCGCTCTACTCATGTGCCATGTATTCCTCGAAGTGTATGCCGTTGTAGTATGGGAAGCACACACCATGCAATCCTTGAAATGCATGCATTTTAATTAGTGGGATGTGTACCTTGAGGGCGAGCTCGCATTCGTCTTGGCGTTGCAGTTCGCCCAAGACGGCTACCATGTCGGGCTTGAGCAAGCGGGCCACCTTGGATTTAAGGACTGCGGAGACGCGGTCGTCGCCGCCGTTGGTTCTGGCCCTCTTGAGCTCCTGCACCACCCGCAGGGCCTCGTTGGAGAGGATTCTGCCCCTCCAGATAGGAGCCCTCGGTCGCCCGGGGTTCCGCGAGCTGCCCACCACCACCTGCAAGGGAGGGCGCCTCCACCGCGTGCAAACCTTCTTCTCATCCCATCCCAGCAGTCTCGGGGGTATGATCGATAGGCCACCAGTGTCCAGTTTCGCTGGAGATGTGATGGAAGCATGCAAAGACATGGTGGCCTCCTGATGAAAGATAACTCCTAGGACACTTACACGGGCAACCATGAAAAATAACACCAAAAAGAATTGATTAGTTTACAAATGCAACTTCAATAAACTCACCAGCAGTGCGCTAGAGCAATTGGTGAAGCTTGTGTGTTGTTTGGGGTAAGGTCTCGTGATCTAGTAGTACTTCCAGCTCTCATCCGTAAGGACACTCCTTGGTACAAATAAAAAATCTCGCATTACAAAAAAAAAAAAAAAAAAAACTTCAATAAACTAGCATACCTTTACAAGCAAATTGAACTTCATCTAGTTAAATTACAAATAACACAATCGTCTCATTACCTCACTGTGCACACACAATAGGGACCCAACATTTGTAGAAAATGGTAATTCATCAGATTAATTGTGATGGTTTGCTGAGATGTTAAGTGTTACATTTAGTAACTGAAAGGTTACAACCCTCTTATTTAAAAACTTCGATATCTCTCTCTCATCACAATGGCCGCTTGAGAATCGCCTGGCTATAATCAGGGCCAAGCCCATTCGAAGAGAGTTAGAGGATTAGGAGTATCTTGGTGCCTATGTAATGCAATCCTGATTGTTGTGCAATATAATAGAGAAATTCATTAATGTATCAGGCAATGTAAACGAGATGGGCAGGCATAGAAGAAGCCATGTTGCATCATTGAAAGAAGTGCCTGGTAATTAAGGCCTCAATCATCAAAGGCTTGGGAGTAAGCCTTGTAAGGAGATAAGGCCTCTACATATAAAGGTGTCTTGAGAAGAAGACAACATCGCTACCAAAAGCAGAGAGGCTGCTGCTTGGGACCAAGCCTTGCAAGGAGAGAAGGCCTCTACATATCGGTGCCTTGGGAAGAAGCCATCATTGCTACTAAGAGCATAGAGGCAACGTGCTTCGTCCGTTATAGTGAGAAGATATTGTCATGCTGAAGAAGTGTTGCAATTTTAAGATCAAAGCATATA
This sequence comes from Cibotium barometz, assembly GCF_041138505.1. NCBI lineage: Eukaryota > Viridiplantae > Streptophyta > Polypodiopsida > Cyatheales > Cibotiaceae > Cibotium > Cibotium barometz. The sequence continues at coordinate 73,745,421 of NC_141047.1, read as the reverse complement.
AGTAAAAGAGTTTATTAAATGCATTAACCTTACCTCTTTGAATGGTCATTAACTAAGGTTACTAAGTCTTAAGAGAGTATAAATTATTATACAAACTAAGTCTTAAGAGAGTGTAAATTATTATACAAAGAGAAAAGATAAAAGGAGTAAATGTATAAATGTTTGTACAAATGGATACTCGTTAAATGTATAAATGTTTGTACAAATGGATACTCGTTAGATTAATTGATGGCTTTTGGGTAAGTTTGATATTAATGTCTTTGTTCAACTTAATTATAGAAAAATTAATTCGTAATTAAAATGTTGTAACCTCTCTCTCTCTCTCTCTCTCTCTCTCTCTCTCTCTCTCTCACACACACACACACACACACACACACATTAAAAAAAGAAAGTGATTCCAAATAGCAAACGAACATAAGTGGGTTTATAGTTTAAAAGAAATTCTTCCATAGCTTTTTCACAAACATTTTTTTGATGGAGCTAGGGAGATGCAATGCACGTGACACAAGAATAACGCTTTTGAATTTATAGGAATTTTCTTCATAATTTAAAAATATATATTTGGAGTAGATTTCTCATAGCTATAGCTATTTGGGAGATAAGAATTTTTTGAAATCCTAGAGGCATTAAGCATTAGTAAACACTATGATAATGTATAAAATAATACCAAAAATAATTGATTAGTTTACAAATGCAAGTTTAATAAACTGGCATACTTAGAAGGATATTGAACTTAATATAGTTAAATTACTAATAACATAATTGTCACTACCTCTCTGTGCTCACACAGTATGTAACTACTCTACCTCTCTCACTCATGTACACAATCACTTGCTTACAAGAGATTAAAGGGCGTATCATGGTTATAGGACCATATATTGATCGATCCTCTCACCCAAGCTTGAGGTTCGAATGGATAGCTTGGCTTGAGGGGGAGTATGGATGTCTCAATGCCATGGATGAGCATGCATTGCCTAGGAGATTGAGGAGTTAGCCTAAGGTTCCAAACCTCAAGGTGTATTTGTGTACACCTTGGCCCAGGGGTATGGACGTCTCAATGCAATGGGTTGAGCATGCATTGACTAGGAGATTGAAGAGTTAGACTAAGGTTCTATTATTAATAAATTTCATGATTTTAAATTCATACATTTTTTTGCCATCGCTTAAAAAATATATGTATGGCACCCTTGTGGCCCCCTACCCCCCGTAGGTAAAGAAGCACTCTTTGTCTCTCTCCCCATATGCGGAGAAAGGGGTATGGACATCTCAATACAATGGGTTGAGCATGCATTGACTAGGAGATTGAGGAGTTAACCTAAGGTTCTATTATTAATAAAATTTATGATTTTAAATTCATACATTTTTTTGACATTGCTTAGAAAAATATATATGTATGGTGCCCTTGTGGCCCCCTACCCCCCATTGGCACAGCACGCGTCTCTTCACAATAGAATTAGAGAGAGAGAGAGAGAGAGAGAGAGAGAGAGAGAGAGAGAGAGAGAGAGAAGATATATTAACATCTACGGAAGGCTGGATTGGCCTATGAGACAAATCTGTATACAACAAGTCCATGTCCTGAGTATCATGGAAAGTAAAACTCAAATGAAAAGCTAAACCTAGTCATATGTAGGTCACTATCTAGCATGCTATAGATGTACAATCATGATAAGTGGTATATTACTAATTCCACCACCCCAGTGGGGAGATGGTGGGATATATTACTGTATATTACTATGCAGTCACTATCTAGCATGCTATAGATGTACAATCATGATAAGTGGTATATCACTGATTCCACCTAGTGTAGTACATCATACATGGGGCGAGGAGGACTCTCACATCTGTTGTCCCCTAGTGTAGCCTCTGAGCTGTCTCCTCCATAGCTCTGCGGTATCATGCATAGATCTGGGCAGACTGGGCCTGATGGAGTAGTGGTGGTCTGCGTCTGGGTAGTCGTGGTCTCCTGGCAGCTCTAATCTCCGAGGCTCTTTGTAGTGTGAGCCCTCGTCGAGAGGTAGATGATACAGGGGGAGGGGGATGTGGCTCGTTGTTGTGATAGGCCTGAAGAAGCTAGAATCTTTGGCTCTACACTTGTAGAAGCCTTTCTCTATGTCATTGTAGCTCAAGGAGGAAAAGGCCTAGGTATCTCTGATCATGATACACCATCACCCGGCTAAGTGGGCTGAAACCCTCTCTGAACAAGAAGTGGTATCTCCCTCTGACCTCATAATATACAGGACATCTACATACCTCTAACTCTACCTCTCTATGGCATAATTTGCATACTTTGTCCTCTTTTGGGGTCTGTGATGCTCTCCTTGCCTCAATCTCCAGAGTGTGAGAGGAAACTCTGATCTGACCAATAGTCATCCACATAGCGTGAGACATGTGTACATCCATGTAGCCTGGTCGTCTGACAAATCCATCTTCTGTGAATCTAAGGAAATGATCTTTGTAGTACTACATTTTGGTGGGAAGGGGACCCGACCAAGTCTCCTTGGTGTGCATCTGGATCAAATCCTATCTCAGAACTCTGTTCCTCTCATCTTGGGAGAGTGTGAAGTATGGGGAGTCATCATCATACTAGAAGGGGACCCGACCAAGTCTCCTTGGTGTGCATCTGGATCAAATCCTATCTCAGAACTCTATTCCTCTCATCTTGGGAGAGTGTGAAGTATGGGGAGTCATCATCATACTAGAAGGGCAAGAATCTATCCATGTCGACCCCATGTGCTAAGAACCACTCATCTACTATAGCATACCATGATGGGTGATGGCCCTCTACTATGGCAATACTCTGTGAGGACTGTTGAAATATACAAGTGAATAGGGTGTGTGTGGGAACAAGCTCTTGGATAGAGGCTGTAAAAGAGAAGATGTAATTGTGAAAGAACCTGTGAAAAGGTGAGAAGAATCTACTGGGAGAGAATAATGGGTAGCATGAGAGAATTTAGGAGTGTGGAGTTATTCTGGGAGATATTCAGGGAAAAGAGAGGTGGAGAGAATCAGGCAAGAGGTGGAGATATTCTGGGAGTGAATCATGGAGAAATCAATGGGATTTGATGCTTGATGTAAACTCTATAAATTGAGGCATAGCCCTAATGAGAATTTGCTGGTTTTTGAGTATCCATGCCTACATTAATCTATCTGCTAATTACCCACTAATTACGTCTTAATTATTTCTTAATCACTTTGTTAATGATGTTGATTCTAGTGTTTGATCCACCATAGCTCATCATTATGCTCAAATTTCAACATGGTATCAGAGCCATGCCTAGAATCAATCAGATTTATGAGCCCATTAGTTAATTAATTAGGATTAGTAGAAGATTAGCAAAAAATCAAAACTTTAGTGAGTTTTCACTTCTCCCCTTCACCCCCAGCCAGTGTGGTGGAGGATCTCTAGCACCTTGCACACTCTAAATTAGGGCACAAGCTTCTAGCACATGGTAGCTAACTTCTTTGGCTACAAGCCCATCAAGAAAACGCAGCAAACCGCCGGTGCTATCAGGAGAAATCGACGTTTTTTCCAACGTAATTTTTTCTGACAGTTTTGCAGATCTTGTGCTCATCAAGTCAAATTGCTTCAATTCCTCCTAGCCCAAGGGGTAATCAAGCATGCTCTACAAGCTGGTGAAGACAGAATTCAATTTCATCAAGTCTACATTGAGATCAAAGCTCTTCATCAAATCTATAGGTGACTTTGGTAAAACAGAGATTAAGCTTTCAATATTTCGTCAAATCTTGTGTTTCTTGGCTTAATCCTCTACTAGACTCATTGCTATTTATGCCTTTGAAAGCATTTGAGCTCATTTGAAGTGGAAGGCACCAGATCTGGACTCCCCGCATACTCTGTTTTTTGCACACAAAACAGAGCATTAATTTGCTAATCAATGATTAATCAGTGCTAATCACTATATTTTGGTGCAATTGAGGGTTCAAATTAACCATTAGGTCTCTAATACAGATCCCTAAAGCTTCAGATTGTAAATCGGAGTTGGTTTGATACTCTAACCATCCCGTACAAATTGGTTACCCTTAATTTAGTGTAATTTCTGGTGATTTTATGCTGATAAAATTATTGTAATCATCTATTAAACACCAGATTGAGTTGTAAAAGGGTAGACACTGCCCTTGAATCTTGAATTCGGATCAAGAGGTAAGACCCCCTTCACATCACCATGAGTTCAGCACAGGAAATAGCCAAATTTAATGGGGAACAGTTTTATACATGGCAGACAAAAACCATGTATTTGCTGATGAGGAAAAATCTGTGGGGATTAGTTGAAGGGAGAGATGAATGCCCAGAGAGAGGAGAAAATGAGTGGAAGAGTAGGAATGAAAAAGCATTGGGACTTATTGCACTCAGTTTAAATGATGAAATCATTCATCACATCACAGGGATACAGTGGGCAAAAGATGCATGGGATGAACTCAATAAATTATTTGGTACATAAGCAAAAAATTCCAAGATAAATCTATTAATGCAATTCTACAAATTGGACATGAAGGAAAGTGAACCTTTAATCACACACTTGAACAAATATAAAAGCATTAAGCAACAGCTGGCAGCTATTGGCAAAAAGGCAGAAGATGATAAAGCATTAGCTGTACTTTTGAAGAGTGTGGACAAAGGAGATTATGAAAACATTGTAGCAACACTAAAGAATGTACCTGAACTGAAGATACACGAGATAGAAGTAGCTCTACTAGATCAAGAGAGTAGAGGCAAAGAGAAGAAAGGGCTCGACTCAACAGCAGGAGAGGAAAAAGCATTCTTCACCCGAGGAGGATTCTCTCGAGGACGAGGACGAGGAAGAGGCAGAGTAGGAGGGAGGACCTTCACTTGCCACAAATGTGGAAAGCCAGGACACATGGCGAGAGACTGCTACAGCAAACCCAGTGAAGAAGGAACGACATCGGCAAACTTCATGGAGGCTCCAAGGGAAGTGGAGTCGGATCATCTTTTCTGAGAGAGAGAGAGAGAGAGAGAGAGAGAGAGAGAGAGAGACCCCACAACCCAATGTAACCTGCCCCAACAAAGTAAAACCACCTCTGAGCCACCGATGATGTAGGCCAAGTGGTAGATGTATGTGTGAGCACTTTAGTCAAGGTCGCGGGCACTTATAGTAGCCTTGGACACATAGAGAGAGAGAGTGTCAAGGACTATGAAGTTTAGGGACTTGAGGCACTGGTCGCGGGCTATCAAGTAAGAGGGAAACTTGATACAGGGTCCAGGTGTGCTAGGATTATTCACTTGAGGGGAGGTGTTGAAATATACAAGTGAATAGGGTGTGTGTGGGAACAAGCTCTTGGATAGAGGCTGTAAAAGAGAAGATGTAATTGTGAAAGAACCTGTGAAAAGGTGAGAAGAATCTACTGGGAGAGAATAATGGGTAGCATGAGAGAATTTAGGAGTGTGGAGTTATTCTGGGAGATATTCAGAGAAAAGAGAAGAGGTGGAGAGAATCAGGCAAGAGGTGGAGATATTCTGGGAGTGAATCATGGAGAAATCAATGGGATTTGATGCTTGATGTAAACTCTATAAATTGAGGCATAGCCCTAATGAGAATTTGCTGGTTTTTGAGTATCCATGCCTACATTAATCTATCTGCTAATTACCCACTAATTACGTCTTAATTATTTCTTAATCACTTTGTTAATGATGTTGATTCTAGTGTTTGATCCACCATAGCTCATCATTATGCTCAAATTTCAACAAGGACTCCGTGGCTAAGTGGGTCAGTCTCTCTTGACCCATGGCTCTGATGCGTCTGATGTAGGCTATAGTTTGAAATAGAGTCTCTACCATCATATGGGGGGCACTGCAAGCTCTACCCTAGCAATCTCATGTGGTAGTGATGATTTGCTACGAATTATGTTAGAGATCATGAGGATCTATGATCAATCCATTCGATGCCAATCATATGTGGAGAGGTTAAGGACCCATACCGGTGCTGCATACATCCTAGCTGGGGTGACTAAGGTGTCAAATAGCCATCCTTTAGTTGCAAGGCTCCTGGAAGTGAGCCTGATGACACTGTCTCTCCATCAATGTCAGGGTAACATGACCTCAGGTGAGCCTATCCTGTGATGCTTGTCTCATGGAGAAACGGCTCCCATTACTACTGAAGGTAATACCCAAGTATACATATGATTTTGTTTCCTCCACTTGATTAATGTGCTATAGAGAAAGAAAGAGCATCCTGCAAGCTACAAGTTGTACACACACAGACAGAGAATTTGTGAGCCATATGAGAGAGAGAGAGAGAGAGAGAGAGAGAGAGAGAGAGAGAAAGAGAGAGAGAGAGAGAGAGAGAGAGAGAGAGAGCTATGATTGATATGCTATGGAGAAAGAGAGAGGCATCCTGCAAGCTACGAGCTACAAACACACAAAAAGAGAATTTATGGACGAGAGAGAGAGAGAGAGAGAGAGAGAGAGAGAGAGAGAGAGAGAGAGAGAGAGAGAGCCCCTTCTTTTGCATGGACGACAAACCATCTACCCTCTGCTTGCCATGAGTGAGATTTCTTTTCAATCTCATACTAAAAAAATATGTGCATATCCTTTGCTAAAAGTGTGTGTGTGTGTGTGTGTGTGTGTGAGAGAGAGAGAGAGAGAGAGAGAGAGAGAGAGAGAGAGAGAGAGTCCCTTTGTTTGCATGGACGATGACAACCATGTAGAGAGAGAGAGAGAGAGAGAGAGAGAGAGAGAGAGAGAGAGAGAGTCCCTTTGTTTGTATGACGATGACAACCATGTGTGTGTGTGTGTGTGTGTGTGTGAGAGAGAGAGAGAGAGAGAGAGAGAGAGAGAGAGAGAGAGAGTCCCTTTGTTTGCATGGACGATGACAACCATGTATGCTCTGCTTGCCATGAGAAATTTTTTTTTGAGATCTCATACTAAAACATTTATGCATATCCTTTGCTAAAAGTTTAGGATTTCTTTTCAATCTCATACTAAAAAAATATGTGCATATCCTTTGCTAAAAGTGTGTGTGTGTGTGTGTGTGTGAGAGAGAGAGAGAGAGAGAGAGAGAGAGAGAGAGAGAGAGAGTCCCTTTGTTTGCATGGAGGACGATGACAACCATGTATGCTCTGCTTGCCAGGAGAAATTTTTTTTTGAGATCTCATACTAAAACATTTATGCATATCCTTTGCTAAAAGTTTAGACCATAAAGCTATATAAAATTAATAAATTTAATAATAAAATTCCATTGAGAGAAACATATTATGTTAAAATTAACTAAACTTGACCATGCCCATTTTAAGTTATTTTCTATGCTCTAATTAATTTTTAGTCCATGTATGTATGTATGAATATGTATACACATGCATGGTAAAATTCACATGTGTTAAAACATTCTTCACCTTGATTTTATCGCTTATTAATTTTCTTTTTATTAATTTTTATGTACCTACATGATTACATTACTTTCATGCACATTTGGCATGGTCACATGTGTCACTAGTGTGCACATATGCACATTTTTCACATCTTTACACATTTAGGTTTTCTCCTTCATGTCTAATTTTTTTATCTATGGTTCTTCCTAGTTATTTAATTAATTTTTCTTAAGCCTTTGTATAAAGTTTGACTATATGCCAATCATCTTACCCTTACAATGTTCCTAGGGTACACATCTATACATGGGACCTAGACATAAATCTCCGCCACATTTAACTTTTATAAACTAATTTATCTATCTTACCAACTTAATTTTCCAACTCAACTGTGAAAGAATATGGACATATTTTGAATATTCTCTCAGTAAAATATTTTAGAACTGAAGTTTATTTACAAATACTATAAATACCTATAGAGGGATCTTACTAGAAGTTTATTTACAAATACTAGAAATACCTATAGAGGGATCTTACTAGAAATACCTATAGAGGGATCTTATACTCTCCTACTTAAGATTCAAGATGCTCTCATCTTGCAGACTAGGGTATTTCTTGAATAACTTCTCTTCTTTTTCCCAAGTTACATCTTCAACTACATAAAATTTTCACTTAAGAAACACCTATAGGGATCTTATATTCTCCCCCACTTAAGATTCGAGATGCCCTCATCTCGGAGACTAGGGTATTCCTTCAATAATTTCTCTTCTTTTTCCCAAGTTACATCTTCAACTGGGTAAAATTTTCACTTTAAAAGATATCCTTGTATAATCTTATTTCTAAGAGGGTTATCTCGAACGTCCTAAATATATTGAGGTTCAAGCTCTATCTGATTTTGAGTTGGAAGAGTTATCTGCTCATCGTCAAGAATATGAATAGGATTTGGAATATACTTCTTGAGAGCAAATCCTAGTCAAGAATATGGCTAGGATTTAAAATATACTTTGTGAGACTCTGCCCCCTCCGTGCACCGGATTCTTGGTTGTTAGCAGCGGAAGTAGCTTCCTCTTGCGCGAGGCAGGGTTTCCCACTCAGGGCCTCGTCCACGAATGTCCGGACACGAGACTAATTTGGTGGTCATTCCGAAACGAAAACTGGGAAAATTTTCCTTGCCCAAAAATTTGCGACAATTCCACCTTTTTGATTTTCTTAACAAATTTTCTAATGGGGTCAAGAGACTAATCTATCCTTCACCTGATTAAACCAGATAGAAGGAAGACTATTACAGACTTAACTTGAAGAAATCAACGCTTTTTTCCTAACTAAAATCAGGCACATCCGTTGATCTATTCATTTGAGAAAGTCTTCAGGTTTTTATTTAACTACTCGAGTTCTAAGCGCATTCCTATTATTCAATTTCATTATTAAAACTCTACTGATTCCAGCCTAACCCCAACATAAGTTGGACCCATGAGGATGAAGAAGTAACACGGAAGCATGTAAACCTCTTTTATTGTGTTTCTCATTTCCATTCCATTGGTGTTACCCATGTTGAAATATATGATGTACAAGTGATAAAGGGTGAGAGAAAGAGGTCATGTAGGTGTGAATACACCCCAAATAAAGTGGGCATGTGGGTGGAAAAGGGATCTAGGGTTGGCCCAACCCTAGCCCTGGGTGGACCCTATATAAAGGGCAGGAGGCCTCACTTTTTGTAACACAACAGTTGAAGGTGAAGGTTATGCCAATTTTGGAGTGACTGAAATAGAAGGTAATATAGAAGCTTTCTATACATCTTGTGTTCTTTCTCTCTCTCATATATGTTGCTCTATCTTGCCATCAACTATTGCTTCCGTTGTGCATACTCCCCATAATTTTGACATGGTACTAGAGCCTTGCAAAGGCTAAGCTCCCCTTCAATCCCCTTTTCTTTCTCTCTCACTATCATACGCCATTCACATCCTCATCAAGAAGGATGGTGGTAGAATAAGGTGAGATGCAAAAAGGCATCAAGAAGGAAGGCAACAAAAGAGCTTTATCAAAGAAGAGATTCTGTTCATCACCAAGAAGAAGAAGAAGAAGAAGAAGAAGAATAGGAAAAACGTAAAGTTCCGTCTGAATTTTTTCTCCGTCGATGTTTCTCTTTGAAGCCTTGGAGTGGCAAAGAGGAGGTAAGAGACTGAGCATATAAGCTGGTTTTTTTCTTAACCTCACAATCAAAGGAGGTGGAAGACAAAGTGAAAAAAAAAATGCTGCCGCCATCTCTACATTCCGTCAACGTCTGCGTTTCCGTCGACATCACTGTTCCATTGACGTCCGTTCGCTGTTTCCATCGCCTGCCCCTTGTGAATGGTGGTAGGTGTCGCTTAAGCAATACCTTGAAAAGCAGCATGTGTGGTAGCCCTTCAATGACTACAGCCATGCAGCCGCCCAGAGTAGCCGCCAGTAAACAAAATGGAAGCCCTCATCGATGGCCATCTCAGGTAGCCCTCATCGATGTCCATCCATGTTTCGTCGACTGCTAGTGTTTTGTGTATTGGTGGTTGCTACTGCTTAAGCAACAGCTTGGGTGCTACAACAACAGACAGCCTCTACAAAATGGCAGCTTCAACGATAGTCACCCCAGTAGCATTGCAGCCGAGGCGCATGCGCATTGCGTTTTTTCTGTCAAAACCTTCCAATTTTTAAAGAAAACAAAAACCCTTATCTAAGGTCGTTATACCTTTTCTCTAAGGTTCTTTAAAACCTTTATTTCCAAGGATTCTTTTAAACCTTTTCTCTAAGGTTTTTCAACCCTTTTTTTTCTCCAAGGCTCACAAAGCTAAAGGTGATTTTATAAATCCTTGAACCCACTTCAAGCGCATCAATCTTCAAAACTTGAATTAATTTTTACCTTGTAAATGGAGTTAGACACTGCCCTTGTTTCTTGCAAGTGGTAAGACCCCTCCTGCCCCTATCAATCATGTCGAAGGAGACTGAAGCTTTGATTGAGAACTTTGATGGAAAGTTCAAGTAAGATATATGCTAAAGGTCAAAGCAAATGGTGGATCTACATCTACATCGAAAACTCAAGCCTTTGTGATGAAACATGGTATGTCCAAATCTAACTTGAAATGTATCTTTTGCAAGAAGATGGTTTCATCAAAGCAAAGGAGCAACAAGGGTGGTGCACAAAGCTACTATGGAAGGGATGGTACCAAAGATGGTACTAAGGTTGAGGGGAATTATGTAGATTCCTTAAATGTTCCAGATAAGCAACTCTTCTAGTTGAGGAGTGAAGCATGTTTGCTAGAATTGGGAGTGAACCACATTTCTCTATAACTCATCACTTTTGTAAAAGCCTAATTTATAAAGGCTCCCTACCTTGTCTTCTTCCTATGTTTGAGAGGGGGTGATTTTGTTCTTGTATGTCCAATTCTCACCTTGCTCCATGTTTGAAATTGTCCCATGGTGGCATTGAGAGGGGGTGTTGAAGTATATGATGTACAAGTGATAAAGGGTGAGAGAAAGAGGTCATGTAAGTGTAAACACACCCCAAATAAAGTGGGCATGTGGATGGAAAAGGGATCTAGGGTTGGCCCAACCCTAGCCCTTGGTGGAGCCTATATAAAGGGTAGGAGGCCTCAATTTTTGTAACACAACACAAGTAACACAACACAAGAAGGTGAAGATTAAGTCAACTTTGGAGTGGCTTAAATAGAAAGTAATATAGAAGCTTTCTATACATCTTGTGTTCTTGCTCTCTTTCATATATGTTGCTCTATCTTGCCATCAACTATTGGTTCCATTGTGTATACTCCCTATAATTTTGATAACTCATACCCTAGTGTTGATTAGTGGTTTACCACAAAAAACATGCCATTTTGGATTCCTAATGAAAGATGAGTGGTACGGAATGTTTTTTGTATGTGAAAGATGAGTGGTATGGAATGTTTTTTTTGTGTGTGTAGAAAGGTTTGTATGATTTTCTTGCATTTAGAGTGTGATTACACAACTAAAGTAATCCAATATGTATGTATGTATATATATATATATATATACACCAATACGAGCAGAGCAAATTGGAAGGTAATCCAAGAAGACTAAAGTGGATCTTGTCAACAAGTGTTGTGTGGTATTGGATGCCTATAAATAATGTTTATTACTCATTAGGTGAGGTTCTAGTACTTGTTGATGTGTGTTCTTATTTTCGTGTTCTATTTGCTAATCTTTTGTTATTGTACAACTTTTTAATCAAGCAAGATTTGGCGTAAGCCATTCCACTTGTAATCTATCATCACCTATCATCGCAATATAATACAAAGCATATTCATGATTATCATCTATTGCTATGTCCTGAGTAAAAACTTGTCTAAGCGAGTCTGAGTGAGCCAAAGTAGGAGTCAAGAGTGAGAGCATGAGCATGACTAATCTAGGCTTGGCAACATAGACAATGACTGTAAGTCACCTAGTTTGAAACCCTTTTGAAATTCCTTCGAAGATTTTTGGTGGTTGGACAACTCATTAACTTTGTTAACCCTTGAGTGATACTCAACGATCAAGAAAAAGTTGAAACAGAACCAAAATACTTGGAAGTATTCTTGAAAGTTATTAGTGAATCCAAGCATCCACATGTTACACCTCTTGCACACCAGGGCCCCCTCCCCTAGGAGGATATTCCTCATCTGCATAACTCTCGATAGGAGTGTGGTGGAACACAAAGCTTTACAAGGTCATCTACTCTCCTCAAGCAACCCATCCATGATCCCCATTGCATGTACATCCACCCCCCATCATAGGATCATAAAGCTTTGCAAGGTCATCCCCTCTCCTCGAGCAACCCATCCATGATCCCCATTGCTTGTACATCCACAATCTCCCTGTTGCATATACATCCCCCCCATCGTAGGATCACTTATGGAACAAACTTTCTAGATGAAAAATTATTGGTAGTCGCCACTCTATTCCCACCACTTTCACCTCTGCCAACCACACCAGTGTCACACCCATACCTCACCAATGCCACTGTTACCTTCCTCTTCACCCAAACCCTAACCCACGTCTCACCGACGCCATCTTCACCTTTCTCTTCACCCAAACCATCACCATGCCTCACTCATAACACCTTCACCTTCACGTTCCTGCCCACTTAAACCCTCACTACATTCTTTTTCACTCAAACCCTCACCTCTCCCCACCACTCCTCATCGACACCACCGTCACCTTCATCTCAATCCAAACCCTCACAACTCCTCAACACCACTGTCACCTTCATCTCAATCCAAACCCTCACAACTCCTCAACAACACCACCTTCACCTTCCTCCACCAAAATCCCTCACCACTCCCCACCAATCCTCACTAGAAATCCCGCGGCCTAACCCCCCCTACAATTAAGCATAAATAAGGAAACAAGTATAGACACTAGAATCTACCTCACACCCATCCACAAAGCTGTTGAGCCTCACCCTTGAGCATAGGGAGATAGTAGCATCTGAGACATGGCTCCACGTGCAAAGTCCATGGCATCAATGATCATTTATATAGGTTTTGCAATTGGCCGATTTAGCTCTTGAATCAATCGATTCCACTCTTTGATAGACTTTGATTCTTGGTTCTCCAACTATCCAACTTGCTGATTCTACTTCATCAATTCCACTTTTTTTATGATTCTACTTTCTTTGATGATTCTATCTCGATCGATTCCACTTATGGGGTATCGTTCGATTCTACTTTTTGGGATCAACTAATTACACTTCTCGGATCACCCAATTCAACTTTTTTCATCAAATGATTGTACTTTAATAAATTGCTTGACTCTACTTTCTTAGATTGTCCGATTCCACTTTTTTAAATTATTCGATTCCACCTTCAAGAATCGTCTAGTTGGTGATTCTGTAATCATCCGATCGGTGTTTTTTATTAGTGTTCTTCAATCATACCTCTCCAATCATTTGATTTCACATTCTCCAATCGATGATCCAAGGTCCTAATCGGCTATAATTCCTCCAAAAGTCTAAGTGATTCCCCTCAAAGTTTAATCGGTGATTTATCCTGCTGTCCAATCGATGATTTTTCATCTCAAATTATCGGCTTCTTCATCTCCAATCATTTGATTAGAGACTAATCGACGATTTGACTAATAATTTCCATCATCTTTCTAGAGAGTTTAGCAGTAGCTACATTGACTTCAGTTCAAGCTTTATTTTAGCATCTTTCCTTCTCAAATTCTCTAATAGTCAGGTATGACTAACTACTCTACAAATAATTTGTTTGGTATTCTTTCTAAAGAGGATGAATTGGTTGGATTGAATTACTTCTTTCTAAAGAGGATGAATTGGTTGGGTTGAATTACTTCTTTTATGGAGTTTTATGGTCAAAAGTGTCCTTGTTGCAAAGGGCTTATGAAATCATATTAGTGGTGATGACCTCCACCCTCAAAGGAGCCACAAGGCTAATAGACCCAACAATAAGCTCTTCAAATTACTGCTAACCAAAGAAGATGGGATTCACATAATGCTCAAGGTTTAGCATCAACTGACTTATTAGTTAAAAGATATATTGTTCTGCACATTCACTTTTGTAAAACATCCATGCTTGCTTGAAACACTCTAGAAATTATGTATTAGACTGAAAATGATTCAAGGGTTGCCTTTCTGAGAAGGTAACTTGACAATGAGAATATACAAGAAAAGGGGCCCATGAATGAACATTTAACAAAATTACAAAACTTAAGAGAGTAACTTCACAATATTGATGGTCATTCCTAAAAAAGGAAATGATACAGATCACCCTTAACTCTTTATTTGAATCTTATCTGGGTTTCAATACTGATGAAGTCATTCCTAAAAAGGAAATGATACACATCACCCTTAACTCTTTGCTTGAGTCTTATCTAGGTTTCAATACTTCCCTTTATCTTTCTTTGAGAGGCAATGCAGCCCCTCCTACCTATCAAGAGCTTCTTAACTTACTGTTACAAGAGGAACAATCCATAAAGAATGTTTCTAAGAGTGCTAGCAGTGATCACGCTCTAGCAACCAAGGATAAGGGCAAGAAATTTAAGCAAAAAACCAATTCCAACAAAACTTCTGAGGCTAGTATTGCAAGAAGTTCATCCATACAATTGAAAATTGATTTAAACTTCAAAATAAGGAAAAGAAGAAAAAGAAATCTAACAAGGATTCCAATAGTTCTGCTTCTAACAAATTAAAGTTCCATGAAAGAGGACTTTCCTGATATCGTTGTCCATCAAGACTTCTCATTAATGGCTATTTACAATTATAATCCTAAACATGATGCATGTCTCAATGCCATTGTCTTTGACAGTTTGTTTCTTGTTGAGAGTGGTGCTTCTAAGCGTATATTTTCTCAAAGAAGTTTGGTCAAACATATGGAGACTGCACAAAGTGTACTCTACATGTGCCAACAATGCCTCTTACCTTGTCAAAGGTATTGGTGAGATAGTTTGCTACAAGAAGTGGTGAGAATCTTAAATGCAATTTTTGTTCGAGGAATTAAAGAAATCTACTTTTTGTGCCCGCTCTAGCAAGGGGGGGTCATAATGTTGAATTTACACATGATAAATGCATTGTTTTACGACAAAGAACAGAACAAACATGATCAATAGATTATGCTTACTTGGATATTTATCCAACAGTGGTTTGTGTAAATTGGACATATAAAACAAGTGTGTTGTTGCTTGTTTGATAATGTAATGAAAGATGCCCAATTGTTGCAAGCACTTCTAATGCAATAAGGGATACACAGTTGTGGCATACTAGGTTTGGCCACACTCTTATTGGTGGTTTTATGACATGGGATGTTAGAGAATCTTCCTTAACTTGATCTACCACCAAGATATGTTTGTGAAGAATGCATTCTTGGCAAACTTGCATGCCAACCTTTCCCAAAGAATGTAGCAAATATAGCTGATCACAAATTGCAGTGTATACATAGTGATGTGTGTGGTCCAATGATGAGAACTATTTCTTTGGGAGAAAACTTATATTTTGTTACATTCATTGATGACAACAGCAAGTACGACCGGTATTACCCTATGAAGGAGGTATTTTGTTGCTATAGTAAAAAATGAAACTAGCTTAAAAATATAAACTCTCCATTTAGACAGAGGGGGGTGACATATGTCCAATGCATTTACAGATTTTTGGGTACAAAAAGGAATTAAGCATTAGTGTAAAAATCCTTATACACCACAACAAAATGGTATTGCTGAGAGATAAAATAGGACTCTAATGGTGGAGATGGTTAGATGTATGGTTAAAGGTCAATAGCTCCCACACAAGTTCTGGATAGTAGTTCTTTATGCTACCTATATGCTAAACAAGTGCCCCACTAAAGCTTTAAAAACTATAACTCCTTATGAAATAAGGCACAAAAAGGCTTGATTAGAGTCTAATTGCTTTAAATGTGAGAGAAATGAGTGATTTTGGACTATGACTAGTGTTTTCCACTCCCCTAATCACTACCTATGACTCACTTAACTCAAATTAAGCTCATTGTTTTGGCTTTTAAAAATGTTTTCCTCTCTTTAACTCTTCACTAATTATAAAATAGTGATAATTATTGAAAACTTGAAGATTTATAACACTTTATTTTGATTTTTTTAAAATTTAAGCACACATATAAAATCAAACAACAAACAATGAGAAAAACACACCAAAATAGCAAAAAATAAGTATTTTTTTATCTAGAAAACACAAAAACATTAAAAGATAGAAAATCCTTAGGAAAGAATTATTGAGAGCTCTATTTGATACATTATGCTGCTCCATTTCTCCAAGGTTTCAACATAATTAAAAAAACAACAAAAATTAACTTAGGCAGGTTGGTGGATTTGCATTCTAATAACTAGGTTACTTTTAGTATAAGCTAGGATACTTCCCCAACAATGATGCCAAAGATGTTCACCAAATACTTGTGCCTTGCATGAGGGAAAGAAAGGAAGGAATGCAAGGGACTTTACCGGAGGTTTATTACCCTAATCATTGAAGATTCCATCTCTCATAGAGAAGCTAGGGTCCTCTACCATTAGTGTCACCCCATTGAAGCTATGCAAATTGGTAAGCCAGCAATGAGGGAAAGAATGCATGTAGGAGTGAGTGAGATACGGATATGGAGAGAAAGAGGGAGAGATAGAAAAAAGAAAGCACACACCACAATCCATAAGCATACAATCCAAAGAGCAGAGTAAGCATGTAAGTTACTTCTATCACACAAGATAACTACATAAGTAGATGTAAGCTGGCATGAGAGAGTTGTAAGGGTTCCTATACTTAATAAATGCTTTTAAGTGCTACTCTATTCTTCAGTTCCTCTCGGAGTTGCTCCTCCTTTTCTTCACCAATGTAGCCATAACTCTACCAAGTACCGATAGGGCGACTCCAATCTTCATGTTCCACACATAGATCTCCCGAGTTGATGGGCTCATCCGCTTAGAAGCTTGTCCCAAAGATTACGGGGCTCTATTGTAATTTTGAGATGCTCTTGCACAAATCCTTGCATGCAGCTTCAAGGGTATCCTTGAGAGTAGGTTTGGGGTGTTTGATTAAGACATGATGAGTGAGGGTAAAGGATAATGAGAGTAAGAGAAAGATAGATAATGAGGGAGAGAGTGAGAATGAGGGTGGGTGTGGTAGAGAATGATGGTGTGAGAGAGAGAAGAAAAGAGGGAGAGATAGGGAGGGAGAGAATGATAATGTGAGAGAGGGAGACTATGAGAGATGGGAGTGAGGGTGAGAGTAAGAGCAAGAGCAAGAGCAAGAGCAAGAGCAAGAGCAAGGAAGTCATATATATAAATAGAACATGTTAAAAGCAAAAAGTGATTTACGTGGATAATTCCTAAAGTTAAAAAAAGTAATTGCATGGATAAATTATTATTGATAATATATAAAATGGAGATATCAACATCAACATTAGAAAAAAGATAATATATAAAATGAAGATATTCCAACCATTGACATTAATAGAAAAAAATTATTTGTCATTTTCATTTGAAGCATTGTAATATAACCATATTGATTGTCCTAGAAAGATTTTAAAAAAAAGTGAAAAGTATATATAACTTCTTAGAGAGTTGATAGTGACATGTTATCAAGGACATTATATACTAGCAATACCAAGGACATTATATACTAGCAATATCTAGGATGTTATATACTTTTATGTGAGTTTAACTATATATAGCCCTTTCTCAAGTAAATTTGCAAGAAAACCAAACGTTCTAAAAAAATAGTCTTCTCATTAATATTGTTATCAACTTAAATACCAACTAAAAGGGCTTCTTTTCAGATGTGTTGAACATTCTGATTAGGTTCTTCTTTTTTAGAGTGAGTTGATATATAGATATATTATGGTTCACATCTAACCCAAAAATATGCAAAATATAGGTGGTTGCATGCGTAATATGATCTTTCAGTCCCAACCCTAATTTAAAAATCTAAACATGTACATGATGGATTCTTTTCCATAGTCACCCTGTACTACGTAGTAGTGATTCCTTGATCTCAATTATAAATACTTCCATCTTTCCAACCTTAATGATCAAATTCTCAAAGACTATAGGTGTATTCAAAATTACTGAATCTATTCTCTTGGCTGCCATATGTGATATGCCACTTGTATACCTTGTTAACTGATGGAATGCATCATTTTCTTCTTGGTGTAATCCCTATTGCAACATAAATCCTCTGGCCTCCAATGCTTAGATCTCATCCAAAGTAAGGCTTATACCTCTTCTAACTAGCCATACAACTGGGGGTCTTACATGTGATTGACAAATGGTATTACACACCCTCCATGTGTGACCAATGCTATTGTAGTAAAACCACATGAATTGACATCTCTACCCTCCTGACCACTCTCTCATACCATAGAAAGAAGGAGCTAGAACACCTCACTCATAGTTTTTGATGTTATTCTTGAACTTGCCACCATCTTGTCTACCTAACCATCCTTGGCAAGTGACCTTGCTATTTAGAGGTGTTCGATGTGTACCCACATTGAGTCGTGTATATCATTCTCAATAATTCCCTACACCTCATATTCAGTTGCAAATCCTTCTTCATTGTGTAGTTATAGTAATAGGGGATGGAAAGCCTCCTACCCTTTTTCTTGCATACCTGGTTTTCTATGACATACTCTAGACGATGTGATGAGTTATCATCCTCAAGGTTTATAATTGTTGGTTTTTGATGTCGAGTAACTGTAATGTTATCTCACCAATATAGTTTGACTGTGCACATGCATTGGTGTTCCAGTCACACTGCTTCTCCCACTAATCTACTAGTGGTTGATGGGCTTGGAGCTTTTGATGATCTATCCTTGTTTATTAACTTTGTTATCATAGAGCCTACTCCATGATATTCTTTTGCATGAAGGCTTGCTTCTTTGTGGATTGCAAGAGGCTAATAGCAAGATTTGAAATAGCAGCATCATGTAAACTGATGGTTCCCTTGAAACCCTCTCCTGCCAACCAACTTGCATGTTTTGTTTCAGCTAGATTGGTGGTTGGCATGTGTGACAAAGTGGCATCATCTACATCCTATAACAAAAGATTAAGTAAACATGCGAGGATCCAAAGTGTAAGCTCCATCCACATCCTATAACAAAACATCAAGTTAACATATGAGAATCTAAAGTGCTCCCAAAGTGCAAGCTCGTTTTGAAAACATAAAAAGTAATACTTACTCGTACAAGGTGCTTCCTCCAATGGGAGTATCTTATATACCACCAACTAAGTCAGCAATCCATTGCTGGTAAGTTTCCATCAGAGACTTTGTTATTCATCCACCATGACCTAATATACTTGTACTTCAAAAAAGCCTCTTCTTCACTCAATACACAATGCCATTGGCAGTAAAGTTGCTTGTGCTCGTCCTGAAATTCATTTACTACACATTGAACTGTATGGATATTTAAGCTTTGTTCCCAATGAAATCCACATGACCGCTCATGACCTTCCAATTTGTTTTCTAGTCCATTGTTGTAGATTATCCTTACTACCCTCCAATTAGCTCTTACCTCATCAGCCATAAAGCCATAAAAATCTGGTTTGGGAAAGCCTTTGTGTAGCACATCATTGATCATCTTCTAGAATAAAACTTGTGCATTTGTGTCTTCTTCTTTCATTTCATAAGAAGCAATTGTCAGAAGACCATCTTTTGTTTAATGTATACGGTTCACTAAGTCTAAACCTAATGTGGGTCCTATGGGTTGACATTTTAAATATGTAGCACCTCTTTGACTCATCCAAAGCTTCGTCTGGAAAATGATTACCATGGAAGAACTCAAAAGTGCATTGTCTCTTCAAATCTAGAATACTAGACTCTACACCTTACACTACTGTATCGTTGATTCTAGAATCATGTACCATCCTTCTAAATCTACAAGAGAATTGGATAACTTAACAATTTATGTAAAATCATGTTGAGAATCACAATCATGCAATAAACATGTATACGGAGTTAAACTTATCTTTGACATTGAACCAGGGGATGCATGTGTTCCAATAATTGTGACAACTCCATGTTGCTAATATTTGATCCATCCCTCATATGCTTTCTAACAACTATATCCAATACTAGTTGTTTTGTGATATCCATTTAAATCTTCCTTGGACCACTTGTAACAACCTCCTACATTGTCTCTTGTATAAGTATTCTTATCTTTTGCAATGCTTGCCTTGATGTGCCTCTTTGCACCTCATGCAAATGTTTCCCTTATTGTATCATTAGTCTACTCATATATAGGTCATTGGGTATACAATGGTACACTATAACTTCACACATACTTTTGCATACAGGTCTGGCCTTATAGTAGAAACAAGCCAGAGAGCCATATCCATCCGATGTTAAGACAAGCGAGGGAAGCTTTTATGTGAGCTTTCCTATTATTTAAAAAAATATAAAGTCCCAGTAAATACTCTTATCAACAATTAATGTTTATTGAAATTGAAGCAAGGTATAAAGTTTTACCAATCCATGATGTTCTATTCGGTGTGCCGTTCATAGTTCTGCTTCCGCACAAGGCATAAATGCACTTAAATAAACCTCCATAGGTACTCTTTCGGACTACTTTGAGAAACTTTACGTGACTCAACATTGGTTTCACCCAGCAATGCCCATCATGTGCTTGCTCCATTTCTTGCATTAGTGAGGATGAAGAATCAAGCCACATTGTCAATGTAAATTTGTCAAATCTCATCCACTTTTTCAATAAGTGTACAAGAAAATAGCATTTTGTAAAGAACACTTGCATGAGATTCCATAGAGAGTAAGTATTTCACCACACTCTTATAATAGGGTTTCTCAATATGCTTTATAAAATGCACGGGATTCTTCTCTTGTGAGATTAATAATTGGTTACATTGGTGTGCTTATTGTTTTGTTGCTTGACTCCCCTACTACTAATGGAATAGTAAGGTGTTCTGTTGTTATATTTTTATCAAAGATATAATATGGTTCTTCTCCAATGGGTCTAGCTGATTGGATTGGTATAAGATGATCCACACCATTCTCCTCCGGTTTGATTGCAAATACCTTCAACCTAGATTGAGTAGATAAAATTTTAAAATAATCATTAGATTTAGAAATATAAAATCGCCCTTGCAAAGTCCTAATAATAGGATCATATTCTAAACCCGATACAAAAAGGTGAAATGTTGTGTTCTCCATCTCAATAAACAAGAACATAAACCAAAAAAAGAAAGAGGAGAAGGAGATCTGTGTTTGAAAGGTACTATACCACCTACTAATAAACAAAAACACAAATCAAAAAGAGAGGAAAAGGAAATGTATTTGTAAGAAGATCTTTGTTTGTAAGGTCATATGACCTAGAAGTGCACAATGAAAAAGAGAAAATGAATTTAGGTTTAAAAGAATGGATCTAAACATATAAGTCAATTTTTTTTAAAATAAATATATAAAATAATATATTATTAATGATAATAACAAAAATGTCCAATCATTATAAGTGATGTCATCATTATGAGAATCTAATTTATTTTTAATGAGAATATTTGATATCAAATTCATACATAACTCATGCATTTATTATTTGAATTGTGAATATAATTTTCTAATATGAATTTGAAAAAAATATTAAATCTAGTATCTTATAATATATTGCTTGTTGTGATCATTGTATATCAAATTCAACACTTTTAACAATCCAAGTCTCTCTGTCTCTGTCTCTCTCTCTCGCTCTCGCTCTCGCTCTCTCCCTCTCATCATGGGAGGGCCAAAGAACGATAGGATAGGGGGAGGAGGTGTATGCAACCAACCAAGAGGTGAGGCGTGCTTGCGAGAGAGAGCAGGGAGGTAGAAGGCACCCACGGGTAGGGACGAGGCCATCCGCCACCACCAGTCGAAAGGGGAGAGGGGGTAGGGGGAGAGGGCGAGAGGCATACGAGATAGAGGGCATGAAGGCAGAGGTAGAAGGTGCTGGGGAGGTGGGGCGAGGTAGAAGGGACCAAGGGGTGGTGGTAGGGGCATCCGACGACAACCAGCCGAGAGGTGAGGGGCGCTAGTAAAAGGGCCGAGGGTGGCGGTAGGTGCAGCCCCCATGAATATGGTCGATGGCCACCATATTCGGGGCTTGATTCGACCGCACCTGAATATGGTCGTCGACAGCCATATTTGAGGTGCATGAATATATGCGCGTCAAAAATGGTCGCATGTGACTATTTATGCGTCTCGACGCGGGTAACCATATTCGGGGTGATATATATATATATATATATATATATATATATATATATATATATATATTTATATATATATATGTATGTATGCGAGAGGAAGGCAAGCATACACTATACATTGGTAGTGAAACTGTTGCTAGGATGGTACATAAACATCCATCTGTTAATTCAATCCGAGAAAAAAATAGTAAGCTTGCTTCTGAACACATAATAATATCTTTTCTAATAACAATTGAGGTGTCACCAAAACCAATAAGTGGCTTTTCTTTACGTCGAGACTTTGGACACAGGGAAAAATAAAGACATCGGTTAGTAACCCTGTAAAAATGGGATGGGCCATTATAAATTCGGAAGTAAATGAAGAATATATTAACCTCTTCGAAGTCCTTTAAGGTAATGCTACTATCCCGGACACCTTCACGATTCGAGGAATTGATTCAAGCATAGACTGCTACATGATGATCGTGAAGCTACCCACTGGTGGTCCCGTGTTTGGTATTGACACATCGAAAGAGTATTTCACCATAGTGTTTATGAAATACATTATAGAGGGTGATGAGCAGTATTTATTTGACCTTGCATCCACTGTTCTTAATGACAATGATGCATTTATTGTCATCGGGTCAATCTATCAAGTGACAAACATGTGCTCCAAGGTAGATGCAAAAGGATACAAAATAGGGTGCCTCCTTTTTGTACGTTGTAATACTGAAGTGGGGAGAATTCGTGGATCTATAGTGAGCCATTATATTTTCATGTTATTTGCATGGTTTAATAATATATGCTGATCACATTTGTAATCACTATGATTGTGTCCCTTGAGCAGGCCTACAGTCTCATGATTTTACAAGCCTCCTAAGAGAGCACAAGTTTAAGCATCCCAAGCTGGATTTTGTGTATGATACTAGCCATTCTACCCTTTGGAAGAAATTAATAGATGGAAGGGCTTTGCGAGGTACGACTTGAAGGGATTTAAAAGTACCCATTTTAGGAATGTAGCATTTGATGGCACTACATTCGTACTAATATGATGGTGATATTTGTAGGAGGGATGCAACGAGGTAGAGAGCTATGGACAGTAATTCTAAATACCTTTGTAAGAGAATCGGATTTAGTGCTGACCTATATGCTGGTGGTGGAGGTTTTGCACAGGAAGCTCATTCAAGAGGATTGCATGTAGTTTGTGTAGATTTCGATGAAGAAGTAGTTAAATGTACTCTAGATTGTAACACAATATTTACTTGATTGTAAGATAGTATTGACTTAATTGAAATTTATGTTTGTAAAAATCCTTTTCTTTTTCTTGATCTCTCTGAAATTCAATGGTATCGTAAACCATACCTCTGTCTCTCTTCTATTAGTGTCAAGAGATGTGGTTTTTGTAATGATGATATTGATCACTCTTCGATGATTTCTTCGTCTTTGTCCTCTTGAATGTGAAAATCATTTAAATGAATTCGCTTTGGCAAAATAATAATAATGTGGTCTCTTGACATGAGAGTAAAAAAAAAAACCAAGAACAAATGTTGCATATAACTTGTATACATAAATGAACGTAATATGTTGATCAAAGAGAGAGAGAGAGAGAGAGAGAGAGAGAGAGAGAGAGAGAGAGAGAGAGAGAGAGAGAGAGAGAGAGAGAGATGGTAGGATAGAGCAAAGAGAGGGAGAGATATAGAGATAGTAGTAGATAGAGGGATTAAGCAAATATATATATATATATATATATATATATATATATATATATATATATATAGAGAGAGAGAGAGAGAGAGAGAGAGAGAGAGAGAGGGAGGAGCTATGTTGGAGGGGAGAGGAGCTAGGCTCGGCTGGGTTGGGCTGGAGGCCGGGAGATGGTAGGAGGGGATTGTGTTGAGTTAGAGAGAGAGTGTTCAAAGTAGAGAGATAGAGGTATCCAAGAAAAGCTCCCTCCACCAAGGTCCCTCATTGATAACCCCCTAATATACTCCAATAGTTTACTCGAATATACTTCAATAATTCACTCTAATATACTCCAATAATTCACTCTAATATACTCCAAGAATCAATCTTATTGAAGGTAAATCATGCAAGTTACAAAAGCACAAAGAAGCATGCCCATTTTCAAGGCAAACATATTGAAGCATCATCAAACTCATTGAAAGAAGCCTTTCAAGGTCCACATAGCAAATTATGTTACCCAAAAACCTTATTACTTTTCATCACCCTCATCTAGCCCCCATCACTCTCAAGAATTTCATTAATGAAGAGTTCCTTCTATTCTCATTCCTTTTCTTAATCTTAAGTAATTCCCTCCATTCTCATTCTCATTCTCATTCTCATTCTCATTCTCATTCTCTCTCTCTCTCTCTCTCTCTCTCTCTCTCTAGCCATCTCCTTGTCTTATTTTGTCCTCCTCCTCTGTCTCTTCTCTCTCCTCCTCCTTCTTCTTGTCTCTAAAATGGCTTTTCAGAGCACCACCTTGTCCCCTTTAAGCTCAATTAGAGTTAATACTCTTCAAAGCCCTTGCTGAGTTGCTTTCTCATATCATTAGCTGCAAAGTGCTATTAGCATGTGGCCCTAGGTATGGACCACCAACTAAGTAATTCTCATTCAAGAACCTAGTTAGTCACACTCATGACACCATTCGATTATACCCAAGAAGGATGATGTAGAATGATGCTTGATATAACTAGATGCAACAATTGGCTTATCATGTGTTACAATTACAAGTTAATTGAATGTATAAAATTGATTAGTGCTTATCATGTGTTGTGACAATCGACTAGTGGCTTATCGTGTTACAATTAGAAGTTAACTCAATGTACAATGCTCTTGCTTTTATATGTGTGTTTTTGGCAATGAGAGTTCCTTCATTATGTGTTCCATCTAGTTATCTTTAAATTCTTATTCATAGGTCCAATCAATTATCTCTATGTGTGTGTTGATCTACTCTCTGTGTTGATGCCCCTAGCCGCCAATACTTTTGGCATGCCCGCGAGACCCCCAGGCCACACATAGCACTAATTGGGGAGCTTCATGATCTTGGTGGAGCATTTAAGGCACTAACAATAGCAAATATTTTCATCGACAATGGCATCAAACCATGGAACCAAAGCGCATAATCCTTGCTCTCGAGGTACACAATAACCATGTTAACTAAACTTTAGTTGCATGATGCTATTACCCTGCTTACAACAAAACACTAGAACGATGGAATGAGTTGACCCCAGAGGAGTAAACTAACCTACTCTAGCTCACCAAAACCTGCTATCATCTCAACAGACTAAGAAATTGGCTAGAGTTAAACAAGACGACAGAGCTGAGGGAGGCAATCCAATGCCTAGTACTTATGGTGCAGATGAAGAGGCAGTATCAAAACCTGCTTACCATGCTAATGAGTTGATTAAGCTAAGGGAATTAATGAATAAAATTTTGTATCAATAGGTTGGTACCACGAGACCTTAAAATGACACTGTGTAGGCCTATACACTGTGTAGGCCTATACACGTGTACTTCAACTAGGAGGGGGGAACATTAGATAGGCATCAGAGTAGGAGATCAACTATGTAGAATGGTAGCTTAGGTTGCACAATTGATAGTTATTTAACATTAGTGGGAAATATAAAGTATCAATATTATAATGGAAAAACCCATTGTAAGAAAGACTATCAATTTCACGGATGCAAAAGATGTCATGGGCAAGGGCACATACACAAATAATGTCTGTTTAACATATTAGAGGAATATGCAGCATCACGAAGAACATATGCAAAGCTAGTACAAAGCAAAGAATGAACTAAAGCTTTTTTAGAGTTCCTAAAAGAAGCAAGGAACTAGCATCAATAGTACAATAGAGGAAACCGTCAATCATATGCAAGTATCATCAGAATAACAGAATTGAAAAGCAATGTGGAAAGACTCCCGATAATAGAAAAAAAGATAGCAAAAATTATGTTAGCATGGATGAGATGAAGAGTTAGGTGAAAAGCCAGATGAAGAATCAAATGAGGAAGATGAAGCTAAAGATAATGACAAAGCTGAATCCACACTTAAAAAACAAGAAGATAAGAAAAACAAAACCCTCGTTGAAGTGTGCATTATTAGGAAGCAAGCCAAGGTCTCTAAAGTTCTGCCAGTAGGTAAGTGATGTCCCAAACCAACATGGCCATGAATTAAACCAAGAGAAGGAGAATCAGAATATGATAGGAGTTGAAAAGGGCATAGGAAGAGTAGAAAGGGAAGAAGATCCAAGAGAAGTCTTCTCAAATCTACCTAACTCCAAGACACACAGTTTTCAAATTTTGGTTTTTAATCATGGGAATATGTGGAATCAACAACGGCGGGCACAAAGGGAGGATCACATTCATCCAACACATCTATAAAAAGTAGACCCACGAGCAGTCTCAATCCATCATTTAGCACAACTAAATCAAACTAACGGGTCAACATATCAAGCAAGCAATTACATTCCCTTCAAAGATGAAGTGACTTAGATTGTGAGTGAAGATTCCCATGGTCAATAGCACAATCAGATCAAACCAATGGAACAACATATCGAGAAGGCAATTACATTCCATTTAGAGATGAAGTGGGATTGTGAGTGAAGATTCCCATGGTTAGGATGTGAGTGAAGATTCCCATGGTGAGAACTTGCAATGCTATCCAACTATGCAAATTCGATTGAGGAACCAAAACCACAAACTGATGAAAAGTACACTACAAATATAGATGATGATGCAATTGGCATAGAACATTGAAGCATCGAGGATGCCCATAAACATAGGAAGACTCGCGGTCTGACACTCACAGAAGAAGATGCTTACATATTGAGGATTTATGCCCAATGGAAAATCCAAACTGGGGTGCCTTCTCACCAACATTTGCACGAAAGGAAAATATCAGACTATAGCATTTCTGCCTCCAACCTACAACATCGATGGATATGGAATATGTGATTTTTCAAATACAGCACCGCAGCCATATGATTGTTCATACCGACATCTGCCTGCAGCTAAATTATAGATCAGGGAATCTGCTAAGATGTGAACCAACAACAAAAATGCAAAGCATGTGTTATAGAAAGTCGTGTATAATGGTTGGCCTAGGAAGGGTACCAATTGCTGGCCAAAATCTAATCTAGAGAAGCATATAGAAATAGTAGCCCTATAAAGTAGATAGCACCTCAGAACATCTCTTCAGATTTTACCACTCATTTGGCACTTTAGAGTTTTCTCTGGTAAGGACAACTCATATTACTGCTGTTCATCAACAAACGTTCTTAAAGTCAACCTTGACATACAACACGTGCACTCAATCATCTTATATGATTTAAAATGGCATGAATTGTGTTTGCTATAAGCCATATTTTACACTCACAACCATTCTAGGGGAGGATAGGTGTTGGCATAGGAAAGCACCTAAGGATGCGAGTGCCACACAAAGCTATGGACCATTACCTAAGTAATGCTCGTTGGCTATATAAACTTGTAAGGCTAGTAGGAGGGGAGCGTAAGAAGGGAGATGGAGGGTTGCCTAGTTAAGAGAGCTTAAGGGTGGAGAGAGGGAATATAGCATGCTGCATAGCAGCTTCAAAAGAAAATATCAAGGGTAAGTTGGCAAAGCCGGCTACCATGGTGGAGGTGGATTTAGGGGAGTTGGACACACTACCACAGATATGTCAACGGACATGCCGACGTCGCCTCTCCCCGGCCAAGGCCCTACACGGCTATGGTGTCTCTTCTAGCTATTTTGCAAAAGCAGCTAGAGAGTACTATCTTTATCAAGGAGTTGTAATGGAAAGAGGATGTCAGGTAAGATCATCATGAAACAATGGTGTTTTTGTTTGTGTTCATTTACAGGAGAAGAATCAGACACCGTTGTGTTGAGATTAACAGCATGAGTTCTTGGAGCAATTGCTTTCCGATGGATTAGGCTTTTGTCAATGCCATCCAAAATTAAATCCATGGGAATTTTCATCACTAATTTTTAAAAAATACCTATGGTTTTAGTTTTTTGTTTGTCTTTTTGAGTTGAGAGTAATCATTTTTTTCAAAGAGTAGAGTCATCAGTCATCAGTAAACCTTTACTAATATAACTTGAATTTGGAGTGAATTTGTTTACAAAATAGGGTATAAGCCCGGATCAAGTGTAGCCTTCATGAGATAAAAGATCATCAGCTCTTAAGGGCTTGATCTTGGATTGGATCTTTATTGGAGCTCGAGCAGCATAAACCGTTTTGCAGTAGTAGTAGTAGTATGAACATAAGAGTTGCAATCAGTAACAAGTAGCCATGCTTCATTAGCATCACATACCTTCTTGAGCATCCTACTTTCTCCCTGGCAAGGGAGAAAGAAATGTCATCAAGTGTCATCAATTGCTTCTTTAAAGTCTTAAGAGAATAACACTAGATTTGGAGAAGTATGCACCATTGAAAATATCACCACCATCATCAACAAAACAAACAAAGGATGGAGGAAACACTTGAGGTCCGGGCATTTGATTTGAGGCCACCATCTTGCCTTTGAATTACATTTATAGCAGCAGTAATTTCTCTCGAACATGCCGGATTTGGAGCTGATGCTACAACGATTTAAGACTGTGCAGGGCTATCTTTCCAACTGTATTCTTTGCCTTGTTGCGCTTGCGCAGAGAGAATCAAGCCGCTTGGTTGGTGAGGCATGAGCCTCTACATGTTCTGGTCTAACCAAGCCCGATTTGGGGCTTTTGGGTAACAACCCGCACATAGCTTCTTCGCATGGAAGATCTGCCCCATCATTGGGAGCATCCCCACTGTAGGCTTTTTAGAAACACCATTGGTTCCCTCTGCCTGTGATGATTGACAAGGAGAGAAAGGAGGCCTAGTAGAGTAGGGAACCATGAGAAGAGAGAGCCCCCCATATAGGACTAGTTGATACCATGTAGAAATCTAAGTAACCCCTAATCTAACCCATGGTTATACTCTAATCGACACCACACACAGAAAGAGATGCCATAGCTATGCAACACATGCACAAAGAGGAGAGAGACATGATGATGATATAATCATATTATTTTGTTGCATGAAAGATTACATTTATAAAGATTGCATGCCGCTTGAGTCCTCACCAATCATATTATTTTGTTGCATGAAAGAATACATTTATAAAGATTACATGTCGCTTGAGTTCTCGCCTGCTGGGCATTCATATATGGGTGGCGGACATCGTGGATTATATTCCAACATTCTCCAATGATGAGACACTTAAGATGACCACATAATAGTGAAGCCATCCAACCACTCTATGCCACACACTTGAATGGTGTGGTTTGTGGAGCCGACATAGAGGGTGTTTTCCATGACTGTTAATCCTATCTTGGATTGACAAAGATGCTCCTCCATTTATAAAGATTATATGTCGCTTGAGTTCTTGCCTGTTGGGCATTCATATATGGGTGGCGGACATCGTGGATTATATTCCAACATTCTCCAATGATGAGACACTTAAGATGACCACATAATAGTGAAGCCATCCAACCACTCTATGCCACACACTTGAATGGTGTGGTTTGTGGAGCCGACATAGAGGGTGTTTTCCATGACTGTTAATTCTATCTTGGATTGACAAAGATGCTCCTCCATTTGAGGACATTAATAAGTGTTATGTAAATGCACTATAAAGGTTGTACATTATGAGATACTGGCAAGCCAAGGCTTTAGTTAGTAAGTTTTGGGCACCCAAGTATGAATAAGGGCAGTTGTATAAAAGACATTCTCTAATAATGGAAACACACAATCTCCCTTTGTGGTATGAGAGCTCTTGATTTGTCTTGTGTGTGTGAGAGAGACTGTGCTTTAGTGCATGTTTCTCTTTTATGCATGTGTGTGGGAGAGTGAGAGGAAGATTGCCTTGCATTGTGGTGTGAGCGATTCCGGGGTGACAACATGGAGGAGGAGATTGGAGGAGTGGAGCTTCCAAAAGCGATCTTGGAGAGCCTTAAGGGACATGAGCTCAAAGCATTGGTAAGTATCCAATGATAGTTCTTGTCTATTGCTTCTTCTAACTGTGGATGTGTGGAGTTTCCTCTTAGGAGATGTAGCCCACAATATTTTTGGCACTACTGTTGGGGAAACAACCATTGTTTCTTCTATCCTCTTAGAGCTCCAGCTCCCACTATGCAAGATTCACTATTGCCTTTGCATTCTGAAGGTGCATTGTGAAAAACTGTGTAGATAAGATTTGTGTGGAAGAGAAGAAATTAGAGTAGTTGAGGAAAATTGTGTGTTTGGAAGTGTGGGTAAGTACTTGGTATTGCCTAGAGGAGGAAAGCTACACTAGGATTTTCTTTCAATTTTGTTATTTTTGTCCACCAATTTCACTGTTGTGAGCTAGCACTGGTGACACGTGTTGTTCTATTTTTTTTAAAATCACAAAAAATTATAAAAACAAGGAGCCATTGGTTGTGTTGGTGACTTGCATTGCATTCCAATTGCTAAAGGCACAACCTTTTTGGATCTTTTGGGCACAGAAATCACACTTTAATTCAATCAAAACGTCATGCTGTTGACTCGACTATTAAACAAGTGAAAGTGCAGGAATATGATTCACGGTGTGAAACACAATTCACTATGTGAAACACTATCCGCCATTAGCATCGAAATTTCAAGATTACCTTACTAAAGTTAGGGTGCCTTATCCTGACACGTCTGACACAAAGAAACGGAAAATCTTATCTCATGAAAGAGAACAAAAATAGTTTACGGTGTGAACCATATTCTAGTTTACAATGTGAAACACAAACTGCTACTTCACGATGTGAGTTGTAGTCTGCTATTTCATGGAGACTTGCTAGTTCACGAATTAAGGATTGTCAGATAAGAGTTAAGAGAGGACTATATTTTCACTATAGGAGTTTCCACGACTCAGATTAATGCAATTCTAAATTGAAACTTTGAAGTGTGAAACAAAAATAGTTCGGCGTGAAACACGGTTGACGACGTGAAACACAGACTGCTAGTTCACGACGTGAGCTGTAGTCTGCTATTTCACGGAGATCTCCTAATTCAGGGTGACGAGAAGAGTCAGTTCGACAGAAAACCAAGCATAACGGTTGGAGTAGTGTCTAACCTATTGAGTCATATTCTCATGCACTTGAGGTCAGGGAAACTCATTGGAGACAACCTTGCCCTTGACGACAGTGCATCAAATAACCGAGGTTGGTTCAGGCCGCTCAACGAGCACTCAATTGAGTGTTGCAACTTGGAGAAATCTGACCACCATAGAAACCAATAATGAAGAATCCATGGAAGAAGGGCTAAGATTCTTTGGCTTTGAAAAAGAAAAACCCAGCTTCTCCTGTGAAGTCTAGCGGAATCTTTGATATGGCCAGGGGATTTTTTGGTCTCCAGCATGGCACAGAAGATGAAGTGCAATTTATGGGTATGGGCCTGTCAACAAGCACTAGACACAGTCTAAGACCGGACTTACCAACCCAAACTTCTGGCTCCAAGAGTGCTAACATAGTGAGGATTAGTGGAATCACTCCTAGGGGGAGGGACAAGGAAAATGATCCCCATAGATGGGTCAAATCTTCTTTACCACATCGGAGAAAGCGGACATTGACATAAAGCTAGCTAAAACTGAGCACCAATTATGACTATTGGGCTCAAAAAGGCAAGAGCTTGATACTCGAAGAATGATGGTAGAACAGAGGGAAATTGATAATTTGAATTTGTTTTGACCACGTGGCAAAGGAACCCGAAACATCTAGAAATTCTACTGATAACATGTGGATGGGAATGATAGAAGGAAGAATACCAACCTTAGAACCCATAAGCGAGGAACCCAAGGTTGAGGAAGTCCTCGAAACACAAGAAGAACTGGACAATCTACCTAAGGCATCTGTAGGGGGAGAGGATCGGCTCTACATGACAGAGGATATACATGAAATGTTAAATGATCCCACATTCTTGCAAAGTATGGAACTTCTAATTCAACAAAGGCTAATGATGAGCCAGGTGATGAGGATGTGCTCAGACCCATGAATTGAATAGAAGAACCTATGTGGGAAGAGGATGAGGTCTAGGTAGGGGGTAGCTCCTCGAAGGCCAATTATGGATCCCAACACAGATCTAAATGCGATCACAAGGGCAGATCTATTGAATATGGATGCAGAATGGGAAAAGGCATGGTTAGGGAACTAGGTACTACCCTTGAATCTAGACCACATCATTTCGAAGTTTGTGCAAAAGTTCTCAAGAGATGGGAACCCGATCCAACACATAGAGATTTTTGAGTCATGTGGGAAGAGGATGAGGTCTAGGTAGGGGGTAGCTCCTTGAAGGCCAATTATGGATCCCAACATAGATCTAAATGCGATCACAAGGGCAGATCTATTGAATATGGATGCAGAATGGGAAAAGGCATGGTTAGGGAACTAGGTACTACCCTTGAATCTAGACCACATCATTTCGAAGCTTGTGCAAAAGTTCTCAAGAGATGGGAACCCGATCCAACACAGAGATTTTTGAGTCAACCTGTGAAACATGTGGGCTGGTAAGCGATGTAAATTGATACATGCTTTTTATCTGACCCTAGAAGGAAGGGCTCACCAATGGTATTGAACCTTGGGGATAAAGTCAATTTCACTTAGCTTAAGAATGTGTTCATACCGAGATTTGCTCGAAGTGGTGATAGATGGAGTTCTGTGGCAGCACAACTCCATAACATCAAGAAAAAAGAAAATGAGTCCATGCGAGATTATGTTTCTCGGCTCAAACACCTGAACTCAAGATGAAAATTGAGGGAAATGCAAATTGATGATCAGTTATTGCCCTACTTTTAGAGAGGAGTCCGAGATTATAAGATGCATGATTATCTGGTGTTAGCCCATCCGACTACATTAGATACGTGCTATAAGTTGGCGATTGAATATGAGGATAACATGCTTGAGTTGCCGCACTACTGGAAAATGCCAAGGCAACTTCAGTGGTAGCAACATCACGAGTCTCTAGTCATTAGGACGCGGGATCCAAGAACAAGCAAGTTGGCAACATGACAATTGAGGAACTCAGTACTACCATTTTGGAAAAGTTGAAAGTCAGGGATGGGAGGGAAATGCCCATCTCTACCCCCCGGAGAGAATTGATTTGGTGCTCAATCTGTAGACAAAATCATACGAGCACCGAATTGTTGGATAAACGTAATCCCAACTCCTTAGTCCAATTTAATGTGCGGTGGCTCGGCTAGTGGTCAGTGGTTGGTGTAAAGCCTACAAACGGTTGGTGCGTATGGTTCATGCAACTCATGCAACTAAAAATAGGGTAGAGGGGTCTCTAAATAAGGTACAAGTCGTGATCAAGTGATTATGTAAGTTTGGTTCATGCCTAATCATAATTAGAGTCTTTTTGTGTTAATCTTAAAGCAATTTCTACATATACTAGTTTTTGTCCCTCATGTTCATGATGTTTTGTAGTACAAGCTTTGATCCACCTTGAGTATGTTTTGATCAATATTCATAGTTGAATTATCATATCCAACATTTGGTATTAGAGCATGATCCAATTAGGTTTAGTTTATTAGCAAAAACCCTAATCTCTCTCTTAATTACCATATCCATTTGGTATTAGAGCATGATCCAATTAGGTTTAGTTTATTAGCAAAAACCCTAATCTCTCTCTTAATTACCATAGCCTATTTTTTCCCTGTTTGGACAACATGCTATAGATTGCCTCCATGCTTGCATCTAAGGAGATTATACTTAAATATTTTGATATAGGCCTCTTGCTTTGATCCCACGCAAGCCTTAAAACGAAGCTCGAAGGCGGGTTTGGTCGCTTCTTCACGAAATCATCATCGCCATGGCAGCGTTCTGCTAATCGCGTTCATTCGGCATCGTCTCTATGAATTTGCATAATTCCTCTTAGGTGCTTCAAGTCTATAACGTAAGGATTCAACATACCAAATCTTGTAGTAATTGGTCCATAGGAGCTGCTGTACGGAGCCTTTTTTCAGTCGCATGTTTTTTGCCTCTCTTGCTCCAACAACATGGTGCTTATTATTTTGATCTATATTGATGATATTATTATTATTTGGGCTTAAATCATCTATATGAGCAAGTTATCAACATCAAGCATCATATTGCATCATCATGAGCTCAAATTTCTTGACAAATTCAACGGAACTGGGTTTCATACCTGGCAAATCAAGGTGAAGGGCTACCTCATGAAGAAAAATCTGTGGAGTACGGTCAAGCCACTTCCTGAAGATGAAGTAGGTATTTTTGCTGCTGCAGTTACAAGAACTACAACGGCTGCACTTCAAGCAAAAGATGAGCAAGCACTTGGTATTATCATTACTTCTTTAGAAGATGATTTTATTCATTATATTGATAATGTTGAGTCAGCTATGGAAGCTTGGGAATTACTAGAGCATACTTTTGGTGCAAAGGCAAAGCATTCCAAGATCAGTTTGAACATGCAACTCTTTGATCTAACCATGGAGAGTAATGAAAATTTAACAGCTTTGATTAACAGGTTGAAGAGCTTAATGACACAATTGGTTTATGCTAAGTCTCCTGTTTCTGAAGAGGATGCTATTGCTATCTTGCTTAAAAGCTTACCTTCAAGCTTTAGGCAAATTGTGACGGTACTTAAAGAGAAGGAGCCAGTCCCTTCCTTGGAAAGTATCATAAATTCTTTTTCAGGAAGAAGACAAGAAGATTACAAAGGATGTGATAGATCCTTATTCACATGCAAAGAAGAAGTGTACTATTTGTGGTCGTACAAATCATCTTACTAAGGATTGTTTCTCTAAACATCCTTGTGAGTATTGTGGAAAGACGAATCATCCATCCGCAAAGTGCTACCAAAGAGATCAAAAGCTAGCAAAGGCACATGTGGTTGAAGAAGTCAACCAAGTGGAAGAAACAAATCTTTGTTCTAGTCTTATTATAAAAGATGTAGATGATGATTATGCTTTTTAAATTATGTCATGTATGTGGTTGAGTCAAGACTTATGTTGCTCCAACTTGACGAGTTGTAGAGGAGAGTACACCACCCTATGTTGTTGTTAAGGGGGGACTCTTACTCATTGTGTCAAGGAGGCATGTTAGACTTGTTCATGTTCTTGTAAGAAGTTGGTCTTAAGGGGGGATTGTTAGATAAATGTAATCCCAACTCCTTAGTCCAATTTAATGTGTGGTGGCTAGGCTAGTGGTCAGTGGTTGGTGTAAAGCCTACAAACGGTTGGTGCATATGGTTCATGCAACTCATGCAACTAAAAATAGGGTAGAGGGGTCTCTAAATAAGGTACAAGTCATGATCAAGTGATTATGTAAGTTTGGTTCATGCCTAATCATAATTAGAGTCTTTTTGTGTTAATCTCAAAGCAATTTCTGCATATACTAGTTTTTGTCCCTCATGTTCATGATATTTTGTACAAGCTTTGATCCACCTTGAGTATGTTTTGATCATTTAGCACAATGCCATGTGTAGATATCTACACCGCCATGTGTAGATATCTGAGGATCCAGCCTTTAGCACAATTGCCAACACACCCACAGTGCCTCTAGCCTTACCCACAGTGCCTCTAGCCTTACCAACACCATCGATGCAAACCAATGTGGCTGCATGGCAACCGAATATGTCCTACTTACCAAGAGGAATGTTCAGAATGCAAGACACGTCATCATTGCCGCTGCCTATTTTACCACCACAACCACCACAGGTGTTGATTGAGGAACCCTTGGAAGAGGGAAAAATGCGCGGAGTAGAAGTTAATAACGACTACTATGAGGAACTAATGAAGATCATACCGAAGTATTATGTCTTACAAAACAGTAGACCAGTACCAATGTTTCAAACCATGGTACAATGGAAGGGAAAAGACATAAACTTGACTATGAAAAGGGGGCCCATACAGTGTTTTCATTGTAATGGACCTCATCGAGTAGCGGAGTGTCCGCTAAAAAATGTGACTAATGCTAGCCAAACTCAGCCGATTGCAATGCAGACCAACACCATGCCAACTCTTTCATGTGTTAAGTGAGGTGTTCATCATTGACTGCCATATTGTGCGGCGCCAATGGCTCTGCTTCTACTTCGAACCATGCCACCATCATGACCATAAGTGTTCAGCCTAGAAATATCACACCACTGAATGTCCTAACATGCGCACAAGCGAAACAAGTGGAAAAAGGGAAGGACCCATGAGGTATTACAACCTCTAAGACTGGGAGAAGGACAAGAGTGAAAAAGGTGGAAGGGTGATACCATGTTCATAATTCAGGATGGATCCGAGGAAGATACCATTGACATCGGATCCACCTAATCAAAGGAAGGTGACGACTAAGTGCCAAAACCGGATGAGCAGCAAAAGAGAGACCAGCAATCCCCAAGGGTGTTGGAGAATATCCAAATGCTAAAGAGGAAATAAGGAAGCTTGAGGAAGCTAAGGCCCTTGTTGAGGAGTGTCAACGCAACCAGGAAGCCAAATTGAGGGCTAACAAAGCCTGAGATACAATAATGTACCCACGGAATGAGCTATTAAAAGAAAGGAAGTTGGATGTGCCTTCTCTAATTCCACAGGGGTCCGAGGAAGGAACTCATAGTGACCTGATGGGTGGCAAGAATGTTTAAGGAGGCAGATCAATAATTGTCGATCCATTCATTCCCTAGGATTGAATATGAGACAAACACGTGGAAGGAGCCCTCACTTTCTAGAGAACCTAGAGACATAGGTAGTCTCTCAACAATATTATCTATAACCATCAAAATGCCTCTCGGACCATTGCTACGTAACATGCCGACATTGCTATAACTGTCAAAATGCCACTAGGACCATTGCTACGCAACATGCCAGCATTGTGGGCAGATGCCAAGGACTGGGTAGAAGGAAGAATGAACCCAATGACCGCTCTACAGAGGAGAACCAGTCACCTCTGGGGCAGAGAAAAACCTATTGCCTGAGGAAGGGGGAACACCCACATTCATCAAAATACCTGTCAACCGATTGGGGAGGTATTATGAGAGTGATGATACAAACGTTACAATTCCAATCCACCATAATGGGTACCAAGCACTTGCTATCCTGGATGGAGGTGTGGATGTAAGCATTATGACCAAACGATGTTGGGAGGAGTGGGGAAAACCAGAGTTAGAAAGAGTGGGCCTAATAGTTAAAATGGCAGATGGAATGTCCTCAAGACCAATGGGGATATTGAAAACGTTAGGCTTAAGGTCTTTTCATTCCTCTGCCATCATACATTTGTTGTAATGGACCTTTTGTGCTAGCCAGATTCATATACATTATCTTGGGCAGACCCTTCATGAGGGAAGCTAAGGTGGTGCATGATTGGGTGTTAGACCAAGTGTATATTCGAAAGGGATTCACAAGTTCTAAAAATTGATCTCCATACATGATGGAAGGCACATCCCATGGAAGAGAAGTTGTTTGGGAATGATTTGGTCACCACTGAACAAACCACATCCTTATTACAATTAAGAAAAACTCATGGGAAGAGGAAGAGAACAACATGTACGCATCACTTCCACCTCCGGACTTTAGTGAAAATTGGATGCATGTGTTGCCGCCTAGAGGAACAAAGTATGTTGAATCAGGAGGAACAATTCCCACAACCTTAGTGCGCATGGTAGATGTGCTACTCAAAGAAGGGGAAATAGAGGATGAAGCCTCAAGCATAAAGTGCCTAGACCACATGATCACACAACACCCAACGCCTCAGGAAATGGTGGAAACAAAAGAGGTATATCGCTCAACACCATGCCCTGTTGGTGAAGTAAGCCCACGGACGCCCAATGGCTAAGATATCTTGAGGTCACTAAGGTGCATGATAAGTTTTCTAAGAACTAGGGTGAGGAGTTGAGTAAAATACCCTTGGAAGGAAAACAAGAGGAGAAAACTACGATTCAAGAGCTCTCTCTTCTTTAATATGAAATAAATCTAACAGAAGACCTCAGCTTACGAGATCTCACTCTCATACATCAAAATACGAAAAGGGATGCAGACCCAACACTGGTCATGTGGATTTTAAGAGGTGATATCATTCTTACTAACCCAGTTGACATATTGTTTTTTAAGTTACACCCCATAGTGCTTAACCTTCATAGTTGGTGTGTCGAGCCACAGTGTCAAAAAACTTGACCTATTCATTCTGGATGACAGTGTTGAAAAACTTGACCTGTTCATGCCAGATGACATGCCATCCATAACAACCAAGTACGAGGTTGTTACTAGGAGCTACCAATGGATTATTAGCCATGGGTGGGTTGAAGTTCATGACACACATCAATATTTAAATCTTTTTGAATCAACCTTGTATCATCCCCTTGGTATCATAAAACTATATAAAAAGATACATAAACATCTTGAGACCATGCTTACTAATGTTAATTATCATTTTGATCAACATATTGCATATCCCACTATAGCAATCTCCGACCTTCATGACTTTATGAAAACTGTGAAACCCCCTCAGCCCCCACCCCCAGTTCAGGGGAAGGTCAGGAAGATACCCCAAAATCCTCAACATCCGTAACTTACCCGTGGTTACTTCTCTTTCGAGTAAACTCCTAAATCCCTTTCCTAATGTCTCTCCTACTAACAAAACTGAGGCAAATTGTATATTCTCACGTTTCTCTTTAACCTTTTGTTGAATTCCCAACTAACCCTCTCAACCCCGAGGAGTTGTTGCTAGCTAATCTATCTCCACGACAGCTCGATGAGGTATGTAATCTATTGCCTCATGATGATGATTTACAAGATTTTACTAATGAAAATGAATCTTTATCAGCCACAGAATACAAGGGCCTCATCCGAGCAAGAAATCCCCTCCTAAAGCCCAAATTGATGTTCAAAGTGCTAATGTAGATTACACCCTTTGAGCCAACGAGAAGAATCTTGCCAGAAGGCTGCTCGACCATGGAATCCAAGCGGCAACCATATGTGCCATATCATCTAGGAGCCCCAATGCGCGAATTAGCGGAGCTGCTTATACTAATGGGAGGAGAAGGCACTTTGTGGGAAAATGTGTCGAAGCACACCAAACTAGCAAACCCACACTTGGACGACCTGCTGGAAATCTACATCGCCACATTTATGATCAGTTATTGTTGCCCCGCAGGTGGTGCAAGCAGCATCCAGTACATACACGGGGTGGATACGCAACAATAGTTACAGATGATACCAAGCCCTGCTTAGTGGACTTTGGAATATAGCGTGATTGGAGAAAGGAGTATCTCACAATGCAAGAATACAGCCTTCAGTACCAGTGCTCCCCGCCAAAACAAAGAGTAGATCCTCTATATATGCCAATCAAAAGGCAGCTCACTCCTTTACAGTTCCACGAGGTAAAGCAACGAGATTCCCACGCTTGCTATAACTTTCCTCAATTCTTGCCATCAACATTTTAGGATATTACCAGTCAAAGAAATCAGATGATGACGTGGATAAGAGCACGGTGCAAAATACCAAATCTCGACATGAGGTTGATCATAGTTCTTATCGATCAACCAAAGGAAAGGTATGATGGATATGAGGCAAAGCAATTATGCTTTGACATGAACAGAGGCCTGAATGAACGCGAAATGATGCTTTATCATCATCCAAGTGTATGCCAGGTTATATGCATGTCACATTCGAAGACATGGTAGACAGTAGATTATGGACATCACACTCAACATTCCAAAGAACCCTAAAAAAGCTTCAATCATGTCATAACTTCTATTGACATGAGTTCAGCCGACTAGGTCTTTCAAACTAGGTAAAGGTTCTGAGGACAGAACCTACATCAGGTAGGGGGGGATGTTAATCCCATCTTGGATTACCAAAGATGCTCCTCGATTTGAGGACGTTAATAAGTGTTATGTAAAGGCACTATAAAGGTTGTACATTATGAGATACTGGCTAGCCAAGGCACTATAAAGGTTGTACATTATGAGATACTGGCTAGCCAAGGCTTTAGTTAGTAAGTTTTGGCGCCTAAGTATGAATAAGGGCCAGTTATATAAAAGGTATTTTCTCATAATGGAAACACATGATCCCCCTTTTTTGTGCTATGAGAGCTCTTGCTTTGGAGAGAGAGAGAGAGAGAGAGAGAGAGAGAGGGAGAGAGAGAGAGAGAGAGTACTCTAGTGCATGTTCCTCTTCTATGCATGTGTGTGGGAGGGTGAGAGGAAGATTGCCTTGCATTATGGTGCGAGCGACTCCGTGGTGACAGTGTGGAGGTGGAGATTGGAGGAGTGGAGCTTCCAAAAGCGAGCTTGGAGAGCCTCAAGGGACGTGAGCTCGAAGCATTGGTAAGTACCCAATGATAGTTGTTGTCTATTACTTCGTCCAACTGTGGATGTGTGGAGTCCCCTCTTGGGGGAGGTGTAGTAGCCCACAACAATGACCAAGCAAGGAACCATGTGGGAGCAACAATGGCAACGACTCGTGCAAGGTTGATATCGATGATAGTAGGTGAGTGAGATTGGTGAAGGAGAGCTGAAGCTTGTTGTAAAAGTAGCACATATGGAGGTATCATTTTTGTTGTAGCATCACATGGTGCCAATCATTAAGAGTACTTTGGGGATCGTCTAGCCTTGACAAGGGTCCTTAAGACCCCGCATGAGATAGTGATGAGGGATGAAAGACCTGGCATGAGATAGTGCTAAGGTCATCGCTCAACACAATCACCTCACTACTATCTCATGCAAGGTCTTAAAAAGACCCTCGCGTCAATTGGGATATATGCTCATAGATTGATCCCACCATTTATCATCATTTTTGGGCCATTGGATCTTAGTAAACTAGGGATGGTAAATTAGGAGTAGTAAACTAGAGGTATCAATGTAACTAGATAAATTAATAGTGGCAGCTTCACCATACCGGTAGTTTTTTGAACTCTTCTCCGTCTTCGTCAACCTCAAGAACACCTTCTTCTTCTTTGCCTCACATCCCTCTCGATCGACAGCTCCCACAACAGGGCCGAACACCTCCTCCTTCAACACGTGGCACGGTGGGGCCTTTCTCCAAACCCGATGCTCTAGCTGGCCTTCAACCCATCTCCTTCAACTCATCTTCTCCATCTGCTGGTGGACAAGGCCCTCTTTGATAACTCTTGTCTCCGTCAACTTCCCCCATCTCCATCTACTACTCCTTTATAGTCAACCTCCAACATGCCAACACCCTCCTCCCTCCTACCGACATTGTTGCCTCTCTGTTGCCTTCATCCATCCTCGGGATACCAGGCCCCATCTCTGTCTACTTCCCTTTCCCCTCAACTCCCTACTCCGTCGAATCCCTGTCTCTACTGACTCTTCATACCCATAGCCACTGGTCTCATCCGCCACCTCCGTACCCATAGCCGTCGATCATCCGCCACCTTCGAACCTCGTTGTACCTATGACTATAGTTGCCTTTCGTTTCCTGTGCTCGATTGGTAGGCTAGACACCACCTCCATGCCCATAGCCACCATCTCCGTGGCTATAGCCTCTGCCACCACTGTGGAATCCACCATACCGCAACCCCCCTCCGTCTCCTCAGGCTTGGTCTTGGCAGATTCCTCCTGGGCAGCATGCATAGTAGGCTACTGGACCGAAGCGATGGTGCATTGCGTTCCCCTCTTTTATGAATCTCCATCAACCCCTCACCAAAACTTGTAACATTTAATTTTGTTTCCACCAAATCCTTTAAAAAAATCTAATTCAAATCACCTTCCAACCTTTTCCAACATTTGAATTTACTTAGAAGTAATTAATTGATTTTTTTTTAAAAAAAAAAACTCATTGTAGTCTCGTACTATTAGCTTAGGATGCAACAAAGGTGTTTCACGACACCTTACAAAAAATGGTAACCATGATCATGTTGTGTACGTTCATAGCAATGTTCCCTTCGTTAGACATCATGCCTTACGGGAGAGTAATGGAATATAATCCATGCTGTCCGCCGCCGCCCATCCGAACGGGCGAGAACTCAAGCGACATGCAATCTATATAAATGATGCAACAAACAATATAACCGAGTCTCTCTCATCTCTGTGCGTGAGTTGCTCGTGTGTTGCATAGCTATGGCGTCTGTGTGTATAGATTAGAGTATAACCATGGGTTAGATTAGGGCTTACCTAGATTTCTACAGAGAGTACCTTTCGGCATAGTACACGACGCCAAAGTGCGTGGAGCGCTCCTTATTAGGCAAGATGATGATGATCGAAACAAGTTTTCGTTGATGCAATAGGAGGCTCTAGTTGATTGCCAGCGTGGCTTTCAACTTGCTGATGTGGCGTTCAAAAAGGCACAATGATGTGGCGCAGTGGGTTAAAAAAAGCTTTCACCTTTTTTGTCCTTCCTCCTCTCTCAAGCGTGCGGCCGCCTCGTTCTCTCTCTGGTGTGTGAAGGCCAATTCTGCTGTGCGCATGACTGCTGCGCGATCTTCTCTCACGAGTGTGTGGACCGACTCTGTCGTTCTCTCTCTAGTGTGTGAAGGCCAATTCGGTTGCGCGATTTTCTCTCACGAGTGTGTGGACCGACTGTGTGAAGGAGCAGCAAGCAAAGGACTCCAAAGGACTCCATCAGGGTTCAAGGTACACTCATTACTAATTAGGGTTTAGGGAGTGTACTCTCTCTCTCTCTCTCTCTCTCTCTCTCTCTCTCTCTCTCTCAACATGCAAGATGGGCAGCAATATATTCTAAGCATTTCAAGTGGCGAGGAAGAAGGGGAAATTGAGGGCTTTGAAGGGATTAAAGGGCCGGAAAGGGCCGCCTGCATCAAGTGGTGAGGAATGGGAAATAGGCAAAGGGCCGCCTCCATCAAGTGGTGAGGAATGGGAAATAGGCATAGGAGACAGTGGAAGTGAAGAAGGAATTGAGGGCCTCTTCCATAGTGGCAGTGAAGGGGGATTGGAGGGCTCCTTTGATAGTGGGAGAGAGGGTTCAACTAGGGATTCATTTGGGGCAGCAGGGCAAGCTTTCCTAGACCCGATGGTGACCACCCGAAGTGGAACGTGCACAAGCGGCAACACACAATTGCATGCGTCTTCAAGCATTCACAAGGCCCGCCATCGCACCTTACGAAGATCAACTCCAGTGAGCCAACGATTGCCAACAAAGAATGGCACCGGTGAGCCAACACATGATGAGAAGGGAGCCGATAATGAGGGCTTTGTACAAAAAGAGCAATTGGGAGATACATTTCCGGGCCATCAAGATGATTACACTATTGTCAGACGGGAAGAAGATGTAAGTACCGAATGTTTTTTTGTTGGTGTGTGTCATCCAATTATATTGTCTTTTGCAAATGTCTTTTGTTGAAAACACATGCACTTGTAGTTTTGTAAGAATGCCATTCACATATTTGCATGTGCTTCCCGCATGCCCGCATGCGCAAAGAAAAGAGAGAGAGGCACGCACTTGCATGCCCGCATGCGCAAAGAAAAGAGAGAGAGGCATGCACTTGCATCCCGTATGCGTAAAGCTTCCCGCATGCACAAAGAAAAGAGAGAGAGGCACACTCTTGCATGCCGTATGCGTTAAGATTGGCACACACACTCTTGCATGCTCCCCGCCCGCATGGGCAAAGAAAAGGGAGAGGCATACACTTGCATCTCGTATGAGGGTGGACACACATACTTGCATATGCTTTGATGGTGGGCACAGACTTGCATCCCTAGCATAATAGCATCTTTAAAGGTATGCATGTTAGCATAATAAACTTTAAGCTATATGTATGCACACACTAAAATGTACGTGGTGTGTGTAGTGGGAGTTGAGGCTTCGGCATGAGCGTGATAAGAGAGGAAGACAAAAGAGGTCCTTTGTTTGTCTCTATCGTACTTGCATGGATACTCATGGGAATCAAAAATCCTTTTCTCGCTTAGAGCTATTGAACAACCACCGCATGCAATATCACAAAGGTTCAACAGTCATCATCTCCGAAAAATGGGATGCCAAGGAACGAGTCGGGAAGTATACAGGTTTTTCAATTTCCAATACTAATGATAGAGAAGTCAATGCTATATACTTTGCACAGTATCGCTTGAAAGGTCAAGCTCAAATCTTATTTTAAGCTCACCTGCAACAAGCGTGCTCTATGCATAGGGAGCTTTGGGAGTCACAACGCATTTCATGGATACATGACTTCATAAACCGCGGGCTAGATGAGTACAGGGCTAGGAAGGAGGGAAAATATGTGAAGAGAAGCCACAAAACTCCAGATCACTTTGGGTGCACTCTATGTAAGCAAGAGTCTCCATACAAGGCACCTCCATGTAAGCAAGAGCCTCCGCAACCAAAAGAAGAAGAAATCATTGATATCTCATCCACAGGTATCGGCTTGTCTCGATGTAGTAGAATGTATGTAGCTATTTATTTATCTTCTTTAGGGCTGAAATTTTACATTTTACATAGATGTGGATGATGAGAGCGTGCCCCTCGATGAGAGCGTGCCCCTCAGCCCACATAGAGGTATTGTCTACACCCATGCATAGGCATATTTCATGCATTTTGTCGAAGTCTTAATTTACTGGTTTTAATTTCAATAGATGAAGTTGAAGTTGAAGGGTAAGTTGATATCTCATCCACAGGTATGTGCTTGTCTCGATGTAGTAGAATGTATGTAGCTATTTATTTATCTTCTTTAGGGCTAAAATTTTACATTTTACATAGATGTGGATGATGAGAGTGTGCCCCTCAGCCCACATAGAGGTATTGTCTACACCCATGCATAGGCATATTTCATGCATTTTGTCGAAGTCTTAATTTACTGGTTTTAATTTCAATAGATGAAGTTGAAGTTGAAGTTGAAGGGCAAGTTGAAGAAAATTTGAATGAGGAGCATCAACGCACACCCGCTACAATCACTTTTGATGTCAATGTCGAGGTCGACAAGTTGTGTGAGCAATTTACTAAATCTCTACCGCGAACAAGCAAACGTAAATATCTTGCATCATGTACTACTTCTATTTATAGTCCGTAAACAAGTATGTGCGCTTTGTTGATTG
The DNA here is from genome assembly GCF_041138505.1 of Cibotium barometz. NCBI lineage: Eukaryota > Viridiplantae > Streptophyta > Polypodiopsida > Cyatheales > Cibotiaceae > Cibotium > Cibotium barometz. The sequence goes on along the minus strand of NC_141047.1, from coordinate 73,700,429 downwards.
ACACCCTCGATTGATTCATAATGTGCAGGCTTTAAGGTCCGCTTGGTGAGCTACTCATCATCAAGTGAAGGAGAGGAGAATGAAGGCTTGGATTTGAATGACGACGCTTTTGTGGAGACTATTCTAGGGAAGAACACATGAGCTTAAGGGCTGCCTATCTCTATTTATGGCATTTTGACATTATGATGACATTATGTACTTTTTTGCCATGGGGTTTACGTTTTGGATGACATTTTGAAGACCCTACTTTTTTGATGACATTTTGATATTATGTACTTTTTTGATGAATCAGTTTATGGTTCAATTTAGTTTTCAGTTTTGCATCATACTTTATGGTTGAACTCAGTTTTCAGTAGGCTGAAAATTTTATTTTAATTGTAGGCTGAAAATTCAGTTTTGCTAGTTCATTTCAGTTTGCGGTTCTGTACCATACTTTATGGTTCAATTCAGTTTTCAGTATGATGAAAATTCGATTTTGCTGGTTATGAAAAATTTGATTCAATTTTGCTGGTTCTAAAAATTCAGTTTTGCTGGTTCAGATCAGTTTTCAGTTTTATGGTTATGGATAGTTTTGCTGGTTCTAAAAATTCAGTTTTGCTGGCTTAGATTAGTTTTCAGTTTTCAGTTTTATGGTTCAGATCAGTTTTCAGTTATCAGAATGTAGACAAGGGAGATAGAGAGAGCCTACATTGTACATTACCAAACCTTAGAACAACAATTTGTAAATCACAATAGAGAGCCTATATAGATTTGAAAATCCACCTTCATGTAATATGGGCTTCATGATACAATGGTTATACATTCATACATATAGATGCCATCATGTAATCTGGGCGTCATTGCCATCTAGCTCGATTGTTGCTTGCATTAACTCTTTAACTGCACGTGCATCCAATTTGGCTTGCATGGAGGGGCGTCTACCCTTAACTGTAGCAATGAAGGAGGTGCCAACTTGATTGTCATCCATTGTTTTGCGCTTCTTCCCGTTGATCCCTTTCTCAATGAAAGACTTTTCTCTCTTCAAGCTATTCCCAAAGCCATCCCTAGTTTATACAAAAGACTTTGCAAGCTCAATGCCCTCCTCTCTTTGTGCTTTCAATGTATGTAGTTGCCCAAGTGTCTTCTTCATGCTAGTGGTAGCCTCATGAATAAGCTCGGCATCATCCTGCACAAAATCCACAAGTTGTTGGAAAGTGTCATGTAAATGATTCAAGCTTGAAAGACTTTGAAGATGCATCCTCACAATTGTGCCCTTCCTCCAAGCTCGCATCATCCTCAAGTGGCACTCCGATGTTGAGGTCATCAGGCTTAATCTCAAGTAGTCTCCTCGGGACCATCTCCAAGGCACTATCTTCATACATGCTCACACAATGTGACACCATACCTTGCTCCTGAACACCGGCCATGAGCATCACCTTGATTTGATGCTTGCATATGTTGCCAAGCTCGGACCAATGGCATGTACAACATGCCCATTGACAATCTGAGTTGTAGACAGTGTACACTTGGTTTGGATTGGAGAGGCTTCGAACATAAGCATCTGCCTTCATGTTGCTACCAAAATGAATGACACATAATCATCTGGAATTTTGAGAGCTCGTTCATGCGAGCTCTCCACTACCTTCTCAATGGCATTGTTTCTCTTAAATCCCCCTTCCTTCACAACTTGTATGTACCAATAATGAGGTACACAAGCTGTGGTTAGCTTGTAAAGAAGCCAATCCACTCGACGCCCCACCATTTTCTTTGAAGATCCTAGAAATCTGTACTTCAAAACTCCATGGTACGCCTCAATTGCACCATTCGTGTCTTGATTGGAATGTGGCAATGTCCTTGTCGCACGCACCCACATGTCTAACATGATGAAGACTTGTAAGCATATATGACCATAAGAGAACATAACACATTGGGAACACATTGAAGCAAGAAAAATAGCTCATAGTCACCTATTTTAGGCTGCCACTGCATTTCAAAGTAGTGGAGGAACTCCTTCTCACTTTGAAAATCTTCCTTGAACTTGCATATCATTTCCCTAGCTTCATCCTTGGTGAGCTCATATGAAGACGAGGACCCTCCCCGCATATTCATGATGTTACCAAGCATCCGAAACATGGCCGCACGTGTTGGCCAATCTTTCACCTTTCGAATGAGGTGTTTTAGCCAACACCTTCGTACATGCCATAAGCACAAGTACACCGGCAAATTGAAAACGACCCTGAGAGTACAAATCCAAGTATTGAGGGTACAAATCCAAGCAATGGTCATAAAGCATTGTCCAAGCATCATGCATTATGTTAGGAAAATTACCTCAGTGCATCAATTTCCCTCTCCGCATCATCCACCATGAAAGCATTTGGCTGCCACGATTTATGGTGATCAAGCATGCGATCTCGAAACTTTGTCAACCAATATCGCACAGCCTCAAAGGTGGCACTTGAGGCCAGAACCCACGCAATTGGGATGCCATTGCGATGTGTGTCAAATACGAGAATTGTATACAAATGGAACTACATCATTTTAGGTATAGTAAGTACAAGTACCTTGACTTGAACATGGCAGAAAACAGACAAGAATTGAAGCATACCTTGTACTTGTTCGTTCCAAATGTGGAGTCCATAGCCAACAAATTTCCATTTCCGAACTTGTCACAAATCTCTCTTTGCCATGGGGTTTGGATCCCTAAAAAGAATTCCTTCTGTACTTGAAGATTTTGCTCTTGGTAAACAAATATCATATCCGCATTTTGTGTACACCATCGCCTTGTACTCTCTGCATCATCATCATGTAGTTGATATGTCTCCATAGCATGTTTCCTTTCAATATTGAGTATATCTTGGAGCAATAAGTAGTCATCCCTCACCATTGGACATTTGGGCTCTTTGCTTTGTCGTATATGCAAACTTTGAATGTGTGCATCGAAAACTTGTTGTGGAGTAAAGCCCTTGAACAACAAGTTAGAAACCTATACTTTTTTTTCCAATGAAATCCATGGAGAGAGGAGAAGAAGGGTGTTTCCCTCATTCTTACAAGGCTCCCCATGGCAGATGATATCTTCTTTATTTGTGTGAAAGGGATTAATATAAGATATAACTACGATGCTAGGATCCAAGTATAGACGATTCACCATGAAATGGCATTGACACCCTCGAATGCGCTGTCCTGCTGCCTTGGGTGGCCGCCTTGGCTTAGTCTCTTTCTTGATCAAATTGGCATTTAATTTGGTAGAGGCTTTTACGTTGTCTTCATTGATGGTAGGACAACCATGTAACTCCCCATCGTCAAGCTCATTTTCATGCACATTACTCTTGCTCTCTACATCTTTTCCACCCGATTGTTCATGCACATGGCATACACGTTTGGAAGCACAACGTGTCCCAAAAGCACACCAATATCTATTGGCAATGATAATTGGGTATAAGTCTAAAGCCTTGCATGCTAATCATTTAAATAAGGTAATGGAAAATAAACACTTACATGGTGCTCTCAAGCCATGAATCCTTGAATGGCCGTATTAGCGAGCATGGTGTGCGATGATGGTAGGAGTACCTCGTAAACGTTGTAGGGAAGTCAGGATTTTGTGCTTCTCTATTCACAAACTCGCCAACATGAGCCCATGGAATATGAGCTTCCCTTTGCACTTTGTACTTCGACCTTTCATTGTGTACCAGTCTCCATTGTATTCTGGAAACATCAAAAAGACCATGCGTGGGAACAGGGGTGCCTATCGATTGTTGCTAAATGTGCTAAAATAAACCTGCACAGTTTGCCAGGTTATTGATAATGGGGGTTTGATAATGGGCTGTTTTCTTTTTCGCGTCTTTCTGTTTCGTTTACAAGGAATAACTATGAGGTTGGTGGCAGCAGGCAACGACATGCGGCGGTGGACCCACGAATTCAAAGCAATTTTGGCCGTCATTTTTTTACTAGTAGCTGCCAGCGTGGCCATTACTTTTTGCCACATAAGCTCGAAAAAAGCCTCCACGCTGGCAATCACTCCGAAATCTAACTACAGCCCCGTGATCGCTGGTCCCTGATTGGTCCTGCAGCAAGTACGTTGTGATAATAAAAACTCCCCTTGATCACTGGTCCCTGATTGGTCCTGCAGCAAGTAGGTTGTGATAATAAAACAATATCAATTCCGGAAAGTAAGCACACGTTTTTTTCGAAAATCATATTGAACTCCACGATTTTCTGCATATTTTCTTCTTCACGGTATTGCCTTTTGCTGTTGTTGCATCCTCGATCTATATTGTGCGCCATCCGCTACCGCTGCTTCATCGACCTCTCGGCTGTAGTTAGATTATCACAACCTACTTGCTGCAGGACCAATCAGGGACCAGTGATCAAGGTTTATCACCTCAGCTACGCAACCTCTGCCTTCCTACTGCTCTCCCTCTTTCGCCCATTTGCGGTACCAGAGTCCCGTATGCCTCTTCTATCTCCCTCGAAATTAATTTTATGCCTTCGGTCTACTTAACATCTTCATGCTTAATTAATCAATCGGACTTAAGAAAATTGCGAAGGGCACATAGAATAATATAAGATTCAATCACTAATCTAATGTGATTCGACACCCTCAAAATTGGAAATGCAAACGAGCCTGAACCCTCTGAAATACGATAATACAGACATGCTTCGATTGCTTGCTAGAGAGAAGCAGAGATTAGTCTTAGTCACATCGTCATAAAAAACCACTTGCATACAATTAAACATTACTAGTCTCATCAGAGAACACTGGGGCATACAATTAAACATCACTAGCCTCATCAGAGAACACTGGGCAGAATCAAGCTTAATTTGTACATATGATGGAATTTCCCAATTCTGGTGTGAGTAGCAGAAATGTCATTGCTAGTCGGAGAGAAAATTCCTCTCTTCCAACTTGGTCTACCACTCTCTTTGCTAACTTGCCCTTATACACTCTTAGCTTAGATCCCACTTTCTTCCAACTCCGCCGCTGCTTCTGAACCAGTACTGCTGCCACCCACTGTCATGGAAGCTTAGAGGCAACTTTCACAGTTGCAATCAGTTCCCTTTGCAGCAATTGCAGCTGCTAGTTCCTCTTCAGTGGAAAATTTGGAGTCTGCAAGCTTCACTATTGTGGACTGACGTACACGCACACTGTCTTGGACACATACACTGGAATGATAGACTTCAAGCTGCAGCTCTTTCAAAGCCATCATGACCCTCGCCACTGGATGATCCTGTCGTGAGCTCTCTACCCGAATCAAGGCTTCTCTACCAGGAAGAAAATGGACATCCACTTCCAAGTTATGATGTGGGCAAGGCAGAGAATTGATGACTTTTGCATCTAAGCTTGTGCAGCTGCTCTGTTCTGTAATTGCTCTCGGTTGATCAGGGCTTGGCATGGCCTCTGAAGATGCATTCTCTTTGCCATTGGGCTTTGCCACAGAAATGAGATCCTCCTTCTCAAGCTCTAGCTGCTGGACCTTGCACCTGAGCTCCTCTATGTATGCTACAGCGTCTCCAAGCAATGAGGCTTTGTCCATCTTGGAGACATTGGGTACCACTGCCCTCAAGGCGTAGAAGCGCCTGTTCAGCTTCTCCCTTCGCTGCCGCTCGGCCTCCACATGAGTTAGGGGCTCCTCTCTGCCATTTGCAGGCTTTCTTCCTCTTTTGCGTGGCTTGCTTTCAACAACCGCAGGGCTATTCTCCACTTCTTTGAATGAGGTATCCATGTCAGAAAGCTCTGACTCTATGCTAGAAGGAAGGGGTCCGGTCACATGCATTCCAATCAGGTCGTCTCGCCTGGCAGCACCATTGGCCATGCCTTGTGATGGTGCTTGCTGCTGACCTAGCGCTTGAGCACTGGGCCCCAGCTGCGAAAGATTCACAGCAGCATGGATATGGCCTGCAGACTTGGGCACATCCGAGACCTGCATGGATATGGCCCGCATAGGATCTAGCTTTTCTGGTCCTCTCTGCATGGAGATGAAATCCCCCGAGCTTATGGTGGATTGGCTGAAGCTCTGCACAGGGCTAGGAAGATGGATTTTTGCAGCAAATTGAACAGGTTTCTGGGTGGCCCCCTTGGGTGCAGTAGCCACACCCTTGTTATACATCTGGGCGGTGGGGGCTTTGGGGAAGTAGCCGTTGATAGGATGGCTTTCTATGGAGTGGGAGATTTCAGGAAAACCCAAGCCTTGTTTGCGGCTATGCAGATCTGCCAGCAGGAGCCTAGAGTCTCCCACCTCGCTGTTTTGGGTCAAGAGGGAGCTTTCGTCAGAGAGAGAGGCCTTACTGAACTCGCTCAAGGCTGTGAATTTGTCCTCGTCTCCGGTTCTCGTGTTTGAGGGAGGCCATGAGAGCCAATCCCTGTCGTTAGGAGGGGCAAACCTCAGGTTTTGAGGGCCCGCCCTTCCTTTGGGAGCGAAGCTAGGGACGTTGGGCTGAGGGAGGCCAGAGCCGAAACTGTGAGGCATGGTGAAAGGGGAGACATGGTGTGTGGCGTAGCTGCTTTGGCCGGAGGAAAGGGCATCGCTGTGGCTGGGCACGCAGCTAGCAGAGAGCTTGGTGTAAGATGATGAAGAAGGGGGCAGAAAAGCGTTGGGAAGGGGGCGATAGCGGTTGGAGAAGACGGAGCTGATGCTGTGCACCAGTGCCGGGTCTTCTTGCATTAGGTCCGTGGAGCCGAGCTCCACCACACCGTTGGCGATGGGGATGCAGAGAATTGTGCGGATGCCGAAGCGCTGCGCGAGCTGGGCCCTCGGGCAGTCGCGGCTCTGCGGGCCGCGCAGCCACAGATGGCCGGAGCTCGCGAAAGCTTTGCCCGGCGTGCCCGTCCCCAGCGGGAACGAGTACATCATGGAAACCAGGTAGAACCACTCCGTGTCGGTGACGTCGGTTTCCAAGGCGTCGAACCCCGCCGCTGCGGCGCCATCCCCTCCGATGAGCGCCTGCAGCTCGCGGAGGATCCTCCGCCTCAGCTGCTGGTCCACCTCGCTCACCATCGTCTGCTGGTGCTCCTCCCGTGGGTTGAAGTATCCGTCGCCCCACCCCAGCACTTGCTCCCCTTTGTCGGAGAAGGTGAGCTGCCAGAAGATGGCGTACGTCCACGCGGGCGAGCAATTCTCGACTACTATCTGCAGGCGCTGCTGGAAGCTGTTGTCGGGAGCGGCGGCGGCGCCTCCCGCCGTTCCCGCCAAGGCGGCGGCGGAAGAAGCAGACGGGGCAGGCGCACTCACAGCGGGGGCAGAGGCAACAGGCCAAAGCTGGGGGTCGTCGTAGGAGCCAATGAAAGCTTCAAGGAAGGCATGGTCATCGTCACAGAGCTGGAAGCCAGCCATGAAATCAGGCGAGGCGGCAATTGCGGCAGAGGCAGCCATGGCGATCCTGCTCCTCCTCCTCCTCCTCCTCCTCCTTCTCTTCCTCCTGGTATTCCGAGCTAATAATTGAGAGAGCGAACAACTGAGGCGCACACGGACTCAAGGGGCCATGATAATGGTGTTGCCCCTGGCCCTCGGATTGGGGCTCCCAAAAAGGATCGGTACTGCTGGGACCCCTTTGATGAGGGGGCCACACACGCGGTACGGGGACTAATGGTCTGCACTCTTCTGTCGCGAGTGGTGACGCCTTCCCCACCAATCAATGGTCTTCTCACTACCATACATTTCAGGTGCTCCTCCGCGTTGGCTTTGTTGCCATCCTCAGGTACTTTGAGGCTCTGTTGCTATCCACATGTGCTTATTAGCACAAGCGAGCTTTTTTCAACTACGATGTACCAAAGTGATGTTAAAGTTGCACACTTATTAAGCCCCAACCCCCCCCCCCCCCCCCCCCCAAAAAAAAAAAAAAAACTATGTGAAGGTACTACACTAAAGGAAGTTGGAGGAGATAGGGACTTTTGCCCCTCCTTTTTTGAAAAATGGACTTGCACCAAGGCCTGTAAATAAGAAAGAGGAGCTCCCAGCTTATTTTGTAATTGCACTTACCAACAAGAGAATCAAAGTTAATAAGAAAAATAGCCACCCCATTTTAAAAAATAAAAATAAAAAAGCACATCTTCGAAGTATAGATATCAAATCAAGCATCCCAGATGAGGTTGGAAATCACAATTTTAGGGAAAATGAGGTTTGCTTTAACCTAGAGCCGCGGTTCAACATCATGTCAAAATAGCGGGAGAAGGAAATGCACCTCCTCTAATTTGTCAAGGTTCCGGTTATAATTGGATGAAACTACGAATAAAAATTGCATGTTCAAAATTATCATTTCACGGGCAAGTGGCTCATTCTAGAGGCAAGGCCCAAGGCCCAATGCTAATAAGAAAAGCTCACAGCCTTGTGCTCTCCTCGTAAATATCCCTTTCTTTTAATAATGCACTAATGTCTAGTGTGTCCACCTATTCACATTGCCACTTTTTAGTGACATCACTCCTTATCAAAGCATCTAAATGTTTTAGCACAATCAAGTCTCATCAAATAATTATTGGATTCCATGTCATTCATAAATAGTTTTTGCATGTGCTTCTTTAAATTTTATGAGTCCAATCAGGCTTGATTTTTTTTACGTACATCCTTGCCCTTCAAAACTGACGGGTTTGGTGAAATATAGCAAGTTTTTTGTATTTTAGTGTAAATGTTTATGGGTATTTTAAATTTTTACAAGTAATTTACGGCCAAAATGCTCAAATATGGGCATGACAGCCGTCGTCTCAAAGCAACTATGAGTCCAATCTCTAACCTTTGGCTTAGCCTCTAGGCTTCACTAGCTATAAACATATTTTTTCAAGCCAATCAATGTCCCAAGTGCCAACTTTCTCATGAAGACAATCAAGCTTGTGATATCTACTTCACTATGTTACAAGCCACCTTTAAATTTTTTAGTTAACCTCCAGATATATGCTCATTGAAAACTTCTTAAACAAAGAAGAATGCTCTCGGAGAGGCAAATGCATCACCTCATGTGCCTATTTTGAAGTCATCAAGTTAAAAGAAACAAGCTATGTTCAACTCACAAAGTTCCACTTCATGTGGAGAGCTAGACCAATATTAATGGGTGCAAACATTAAAATTTTCTAAAAAATATCAATTTTATCCTTGAAGATTATCCATCTAGCCATTTGTTAAATGGATTAAAGGGAACCAAAAATGCTTATTATGAAATTTCTGCCTTATCTTGACTTCTCAAAGGGTTTCTGGTGGTAGAGACATGGACCATGATAGGTCTTGATCCAATCCCCTAATTACATCCAAGCATATATTAAATAGGAAGCACTTGACAATTGCATTTAAAAGAAAGAATCTTGCCATGGTCGGCCATAGCTATGTTAGACTCATTGAATAAAAGAATCTTGCCATGGTAGGCCATAGCTATGTTAGACTCATTGAATGAATCACATGTGCTAGTTTTGAAATTTGATGGGCGCAAAGGAATATTAAAGTTATTCTTGTGTGGCCCCTTTATTCTACCTTTTTCAAAGGACTAGATAAATAACTCTTTCAAAGTGCATAAAACTATATTTTATTACCCTTTGCATGCACTTGATAATAGAGATTCCTATAATAGTTGATGCCTTAAGGCTTTGTGATACAGAAATAGGCTATGTCTTCGACTTTTCCAAATATAACTCCTTGTTAATGTATTATGTTTTTGTATACATTGCGCTTGCTAAAAGAATCAACCGCCCACTTCTACGTGTAACAACACTCTTGATGTGTGTTAAGAGTCAAGATACCATTTGATAATGACACCAGCTTCAAGCTATTAAATCATGCTAACTGGTAAAGGTATTTATCAATTTAAACCATTTTCGAGAGCATGTTTTTAGCATGACTCCCTAAAAATGCACGCCACATCATTGTGAATGTATGATCAAACCCTAAATGAAAGTTTGCATCATGTTCTATTTATATTGATAGCTCCTTAGGTCACAAATATGTAAAAGATTCAAACCTTAAGCCAATAATTACATGGGGTCTTAATGGTCACCCTTATCTCCAATCCACCCGTGTCGTCATATATGATAACATCAACCAAGCCAATTAAATGTGAATGATGTGAGTGTAAGGTTGTAAAGAATTTCAAGGCACATTAAATGAAATTGAAGAATGAAGCCAACACGAGAAACATATGTAGGGGTTAGTGCTCGAAAAAAACTATTTTCTAAAAAATTGGAATACCTTCATATATAAAATTAAGAAATTATCAATGAAGAGTTTTTTTAAATTTTTGAAGGTAATTGTACTATACTCCCTCAAATTTTGCAAGTATTGGCACCTTCAAGCTATAAATTTGCAAGTATTTCGTAAAATTTGAAGGTGGTATTAAACTAAACCCAGGTTTTTTTCGAGCACTAGTAGGGGTCCAAAAGTGCATATCCTAGAAGTCTTAACTCATCTTCAAATCACTAAGTCAATAGAGAAGAGGAGATAATACTATGTGCAATCTTAGTTAACCCTTATTTTTGATAGCCTAAAATCATCAACCCATGTATTAGTAATAGTTTCTTTACATCGTGTGAATATATATGATATTCAAACAAAAGAATGCTATATAATATTTGAAAATTTTGCAACAACAAGGGAAAAAGGACACATAGGATTATAAATCAAGCTCTTATTACTTTAATGTGTTGATTTATATTAGATGGCCCATATTCCTATTTGTTGTTGAGACGAAAAGTAAATAATCATGCATCTGCCATGTGAAATAACAACGTGCAAAGGTCGTGACCCGTGGGATAGTGGGGATGAGCATATCAAAACCCATATATGTAGTAAATAATGTGATGCAATGTAAAGGTGAAAATGTGCATATGTAATGGTAGTATTGACAATGAGGTTTTCAATTTTGTTTATTACATAATTTACCTTGACTTCTCTCCATGTTTTGAAAGAATGCATACTTGATGTTTTTAAAGGTAAGATGATGACCTTGCATGGAATTTAGAAGTAAAAAAGTTGGATCAAATGTCGAAAAGATAACATAGACATGGTGGGGTCATTTGCGAGTAATATGAGAAGGTTCATGCATGAACATCAAGAAAAATGCAACTGTACAAACTTTTTAGTCGTGCCATGGAATTCACCAAATGCTTCCATGAAATGAAGTCTATTTTTAAACTTTCAAAATGGACCTATGGGCAGATGCATGTTCGCTCCTTAAGAGTTACACCTTTTGGATCAAGCATCAACTATGTGACAAGGTTAAATTGTATTCATGCATCAATGATGTGCTATGATCATTAGTAAAAAATGGTAAAGTGGATTTGGTTATATATAAGCAATGTGCAAGATGCATGTAAAACAGAAAACTTGAGGGCTCGAGGGCCATAGTGAGGAGCTTAAATGAGTGACTCAAGTCTTTAAACAAGGATAATCTTTAAAAATATGTGTTAACCAAGACAAAGATACATGCACACATAAAGTGAAGGGGTTTGTTCCCTCAAAATAAGTACTATGGGAGGAGCACAAAAACTTTGATGGCAAACTTGATTAGCTTTACTAATATTTAACAAACTCACAAGAAATCCACAAAATGAATGATCATGCCTATCCTTTTCATTTAATTATGGGTGTATACATTGTTCTCTCCAAAATATACTAACTAGTAATGAAAATACCAAAATAGGGATAAAAGAATACTTAATAAACATGAATGAGATGAATACTGAACATGTAGTGCAATGCAAGGAAAATTTAAACTAATAAGAATTATCATTTATGGAGCTTTTATTAGTGGCTTTCTCTAGAAAACTATAAAAAGTAGATAGACTAACATGTTCTTAGTTTCACTATTCACATAGGTCTTTGGAGACTTTATTGTTATAAGACATTGAGTGCCTGCTTTCTTGTTTTGTATTATAAAAGATGCTTCAAAATATAATGACTTAATGCACATACAATGTTGATGCATGTGATGTCTAGTAAAGCAAGTTTGAAATCAACTTGAAGAGCTTACAAAATTGTTATCATAGGTTGGCAAAAGATAAATTGTCACTATTCAAACAATTATGGACCAAATTTGGCTATGAAACTATAAAAGAATAATGACATTTTAAAATTGATCAGGTGAAAGGAGCCAAAAGGTTCAAAACTTTGTTGGGAATCTTTGGGATATGAGAATAATGTAGACAAATATTGCCTAGCCTAGCATGTGCACATCAAGGATCACCACAAGGACCTCATACCTCAACAAGGTGTTGTGTTGTGAAGATGTTATTAAAGACAAGTAGGGTGGATTCTTGATTGGTTTTTTTTGCCTCATGTAGATTTTCTCTTTATAGAGTGAAGCATCCATTCTACAAAAACTTAATTGATTGGTTAGAGAAAGATAGTGGAAACAAATTGATTCATAAGGTCTTTAACCTTATGTGAACCACTTTAGCTAACATTGGCAACACTTTTGTAATGTGCCACACCACCTTTCTAGATTACACTCTCATATTATGTATCTTGTTATTGTTACTCATAAAGAGTTCAATCATATGCTAATTAATGGGGAAGTCAATAGACCTCATCGTGTCACGAAAAAGGAGCTTATTTTATTCTTTGTCTTACCTTGTCCCGATTCATGTGTTATGAGGCCTTCACCTAAGAGTCGAAAGATGAAACTTTTACTTGTGGGTGTAGCTATGTCCTTGTATGTGCCACCTCTTCATTGTCACATTGAAAAGCTCTGCCCCGCTGTGCCGTCGCTAGTGGGGTAGGGAGAGATTCCCTTGCCTTGATGGAAACAAGATGAGATTACCTTCACTTAGCTCATTTCAAAGGTAGAGGTGGAAAAGAGAAGCTCTAAGCAAAGAAGGAGACCAAACCTAATACATCAAGAAAAGATTGAATCAACACAAGGCACGTAAGAGAGTGAAAGATAGGAAGAAGAAGAAGGAGATAGCTTAGACACCAAGTTTTGCGATGGGGAATGACTTGTTGTATTGCTCAATGTCAAAATTTCTTATATACAAGAAGCCAAGGAGAGATCTCACACACAAACTAGTATTATAATGGGTAATGAATTGTTGAATGTCAAAATTGCTTATATACAAGAAACTATGTTCACACTTGACCAGAAAGACTAAAAATATTCCTTAGACCATATATTAGCTTCTAAAAAGTGTATGCAAGAAGTCCTAGAATTTCCCAAATTTATTTATTAAGCTCATGGTAAGGCTGCTTTATATATTCTAGGGCTATCTTATAAAAGAGAGGTTCCATTACAAATGATGGTGCAATTCCTTATTAAAAGGACAAGGTGTGGCCATATAACTGGAGTGGCTAATGTACCCCCCTTTCTAATGGTGATTGCAGCCGATTTGAACATGCATTTAGCTTTTCCCTCACCGAGATTCCTCTAAGGATGACTTCTTCTTTGATCATTACTTAAAGAAATGTAAGGAACTTGCAAACCAAAGGGCTAGCCGCAATGTGAAAGAACAACCTACATGAAACACCTTGAGGTTTAAACTTTTCACTTATCAGCCACTTAGGCATTGGTACTTATACCAAGAGAGTGTTAGCTTAGGGATACCCATGTTTCATGTTGAGATATCAAGCTCAACTAGTGTTGCACACACATTTATGACGCACCTAGGTGATTTGCATACTTATGTCCCTGGCGCATGGTTGGTGTGGGGGAGAGGATGAGCTTGAGCTTCTTGCAAGCACGCACACACACACACACACAAGAGGGAGAGATGGATGGATTAATTTTCTTCTATTCTCTTCTCTACAACCATAAAATAAAGTAATATAAGTACATACTATAAGGGAAAGTGTTCTCCTAAAATAACATACAAAGGTCGATCCATAGTGTGAACCTGACTATATGAGTTGGTACTATAACTATGCCATAACTCTAGTACACCAAAGTGGACTGTGACATAGCCTATAAACCATTAGTGGCATATCACCCATAATCTTACCAACCTAGCCAGTGGCATAAGTGTGAAAGCTATCACCCAAGCGAGTCATCAATGTTTACAACACTAGTTGAGCTAGATATCTCAACAACCTCGCCCTTCTTTGATCGTTTATTCATACTTGGGATTCAAGTGATATACTCTCTATTTGGATGGTTTCGTGCCTTCATGGGGAGGGATGGTGTGTTTCACCACTTCCGGAGGAATTTCCTTCATATTAGTGTATAATTTCCAAACATTCTGAAATACTTTGAGCAACCCTATCAATTCTCCTTCTTTCTCAGGGGGTGAGGTCTTTGTTGGCAAAAATAAACATTGGGCTTGGGTTCTTCACCTAGACAGTCGAGATTTATTTCTTTGATCTTAACGGGGGCGACATATGAAGCATGTGACTCTCTTCCTGGTCTTCTTTGAGCCTTCTCACCATGTACCACACTGTCTCTGACGTTATAGGACTTGAAGCATGTGACTCTCTCTGCTTGGGCTTTTTCGAGCCTTCTCATTGTGTACCACTCTGTCTTCAATGTTATATGACATAAAGTACTTGGGCACTTACCTTATATCCTTCTCTTGAGGCTAAGCAAGATCTTTATACTTTCCAAACTGTAGGCATTGACATAAAGTTGGGATTGCCTCGATCCATGGCCTAGGCTAAGTTACCCCATTATGTCCCTTGTGGTGATCAAGATATGTCTCTTTTGAAAACCCATCAGGGTCAAGCAACACAAGGTAATCCCCAAACTGGTCTACAAGCACACATAATGCAAGAAGGACAGTATAGTCTCTCAAAGGAGTCCACCTTGGAAGCTTCGTCATCACTGTGGAAAAACCAAGTACCATTTCCTCTTCATTCAGATGAGAAACATGGAATACAGGGAAAGTCCCACAAACTACTTCTGAGTTGGCTGTTTCATAAGGGCATGTGTCGTCAGCCGGCCATAAGCTTGTAGCCTTAAGGCCACATGCAAGTATAGGATCAGTTCCAGTGTAAACTACATAGCCCAACCCCATGGGGCATGAAACTTCAAACCTAGAGCTAGAAGGTATTGGGCGTCCATCCCGTGTTCTACCACCACATATGAAAAATGCATGCTAATAATAAGGATGGCCTTTAAAGTGGGAAGGGGGTTTGCCTTAAATGTAGCACCTAGAGGCCCATATTTGGCAAGACCAAGACAATCCACATCTCAAGGTTAAGGACCAAATTTGATGGAGATCCCATTCATAGTACCTAGAGGCCCATATCTAGCAAGACCAATCCAATCCACATCTCAAGGTTGGACCAAATTTGATGGAGCTCCCATTCATAGTACCTAGTTGACTTCAACCAAGTTTGCAAAAAGCCACTTAGAATCGGGCAGCTATGAGGTCTTGAGACATAACTTCATGGAGCCAGATGGAGCCCCATTTCTCAAATCTATAACCTTAAGTAAGAGGAAATAGAAACCATCTAGGACTACATTACCAAAGCTAAATATTGACCTCTATTTTCCTTACAAGCTCCATCCGCCACTCCTCAATCAGCACACGCTCCAATGCCCATTCGAGAGGTATGTACATACATCCACAATTTCTATACCCACCTTTAATATTACCGAACCAATTGGTTTCCCCCACCATGAATCGCACCTGTAAAATACAAAGAATCTCAAGTATGAGGTTTGTCTTATGAGCAGCAAGACCCACATGAGAGAAGTATGATCCTTATGGGTATCCATAACATGCTCTAATCATACAAGTAGTATGATCCTTATGGGTATCTAGAACAGCTTTAACCATAGATTACGCCTTCTTGTTTGAAGCTATGAGTCCAAAGTGCAATGGTTAAGTGCAAAAGAGAGCAAGAGAACTTAACAATATGGTGCCTAGGCTACTGAGGCAAAGGTCCATGTAGAATGCCCTCACAAGGACCCTTCACCAAGTCCCCCTAGTGCTCCAAGCACTTTGAATCTTATACCTAGCCCCAATGTCATTCCTTATGATGGAACATGCTACAAGTGTGGATTTGATGCTTATAAGGATTATCCCAATTGAGTGACAATCACCCCAATGCTAGAAGCATCATCCACTTCGACAAGCTTCATTAGTGCATAAGGAATCCATATTGTTCCCCTCAATGCCAAGACAAGAGTAGCAACAACCAAGGAAACATATAAGGTTGTGAAGAAAGAGAAAGCTCAAGATTTAACCTCAAAGTAAGTAGGGAAGAAGCATGAGGTATGCTAACCCATGAAAAGGCCAAAAGTCTAGAACTAGAGGTCCAAAAGAAGAAGACATCAATGAGCCTTTTCTTATTTAGTGTACACAAGGAATCCATATAGTCCTCCTCAATGCCAACATAAGTCCCCAAGACAAGATGAGGGAAGTATCCAAGGAAACATCTAAGGTTGTGAACAAGTATAAAGCTCAAGCTTCAACCTCAAAGTAAGTAGCTAAGAAGCCTGAGGTGCAAGTACCAAAGGCTATGGTAGCCCCTATGGTAGCCCCTAACAAGGTAAAAGGTCTAGAACAAAAGGTCCAAAAATAGAGGACATCAAAGAGAAAGCAAAAGAAAAATGCATGACCAATTGTCAAGGATAAGACCATTGAAAGTGGTTCTGACCGACGAGAGCTCCATACTTGCCTCCCTTAGGGATACAATAAGTGATATCTTGCTCAAGCTAGCTCTTCATGAGGAAACTAAACCTAACGATAATCTCCCCAAGAAACTAAAACCTAACGACAATCTCCCCAAGAAACTAAAAGAGTAACCCAACGTAGTGTTGGAGAGGGAGCGAATGAAATAAGCCCAAGAGCTTGTCAAGAAGGTGCAGCTTGAACTAGAGTCTATCCTTGATAGAATGGGTTGATTATAAATAACCGACCCTGCCTAAGCAATTCCCAAACCCCATTCTAGAGCCAACCTAAAAAGCAACCTAAGCACTAATAAGAGAAAACTCAGAGCTTGCCAAAGGCCTTGACCAAACCCATTATCATTCTCAAAAAAAATATCAAGTTTTGGAGCCCTCGACTCTAGAATAAATTAAACCAAACCCCAAATTACTAGATTAGCCATGGAGCACTCTCATGTGACAATGGAGTGATGGGGGCAAGCTAGTGCACCCAGATCAAGAAGTTGTAGCTCAAAGGCGCAGCAAGACCCAATGAGACACATGATTTGGTAAGGCTAAGGTAAGCTCTTGACTTGAGTATATTTGGCACTGCTGCTACCAGGGACTAGGCTAGGGCTTAGCTTTATTCCTAGCTATTGGGGTCACCCAACATTACCTCATGTTAATTAGGAGGTCACACTCTGAAAGGCATACAATTTTATAGCTTTGGATGTGTTAGTTTTATTGTTTTCTTCCTAGCTATTGGGATCACCCAACATTACCTCATGTCAATTACAAGGTCATACTCTGAAAGGCATACAATTTTAGAGCTTTGGATGTGTTAGTTTTATTGTTTTGGTTTTGAATCCTTATGCATTCTATTTTCATATCTTGGAATGGGAAACCCTGATTTCATTAGCCTTTTGCATGATTTTGAAGTTCATAATGTTTTAATCTTGCTACATTAAGCCAAGGAACACTTTAAAAGTTAACATGATTTCACTCGCTCGACCTACCGCTTTGCCATCCTAATCACTTTCAAATAGACATATATCTTTTGTAAGGTGACACTAGAACATATAAAGTTGCCTAGGGAAAGACTAAGGGATGCATATACATACTTGCTTAAGACTAGTAATAGTGGCCATACTATTTTTAAGTTTTGGTCAGTGTGAACACCAGTCACTTTTATATAAGTCAAGTTTGACAATAAGCAATACACATTCATTCCCTTGCAATACTTGTGAGCTCTCCTTCTTTTCTACTCTTGTTTGCATGTGTTCTATGGGATTCTTTCATAGATGGTTGTCTACTTGAATAGGTTTGCTTATAGGTTGCTCCCTCATCGGCGTCTTCTTCCCCCACCTTTTATGAGAGAGAACCACCACAAAGGCGACCTTCTAGTTGCCTTTATTTAGGCAAAGAGAGCTCTTCCTTCATCCCCATGGCCACCATGGATCACTCCATGATAATGAAGTGAGGGTGTGATGGACAAGCTAGTTATTGGGCCACGGACTGGACGACTGTAGGACGATCGGATAACCACTACGCCGAACAACTCGCCGAGCCGCAATGCCACTAGACCATCATAGCTGGCACACTTAACACCACTTAATTAGTTCATTACTTTTATAAATCAACTGTGCTCAGAGCACGAGGGTGCCTTTGTACCACTCTATGACTACACATTAAGCAATACATAAAAGATGTAATAAGAACCCTGTATACAGAGGCTATTTCGCTATATTATTTTTTCAAGGAGATCGTTCTATATCATCTCTATATATTCATTGTGTCTATTTGTCTTTTCTATATATTCATCTTATCTATTATTTCCTGTGAATATGCCTATTAAGTCTTATGTATCTTTTGTTTGGATTATATGCACAAGTGGATCAATCTTAAAAGTAACGTCCCAGTTGATTAACTGGTATCTTAATGACTCGAGTTTTCCTTGTGTGTCTCAAGGTTCTTTCTGCCAGAGGTGGCAAAGCCTCATCTATAGTATTGGCTGCCTTCTTCCCATCTTTTATGTCTGTCCATAGAGTTGGTGAAATGCGTAACAATTACCCTAATGGCATTTGTACAAGCATGGACAGTATAGCCGCGAGACTTCCTATGTCTCTGGGTTCTCCCCATGTATGTGCCTCATATTCCTCCATAGGGAAGGAATGGATGGACTCCCCCAACACATTTTCCTCAAACATTTTGGACAGTGTGTTTGCTTGGGACCCCTCTTCTATTTCTTTCGAAATTGGGGTAGTCACGTCCAATTCCCTCTCCCTGGTTGGCTCGTTTTGTGGATAAACTGTATCCCTAACCTGGTTAGCCCTTAGCTTGGCTTCATGAAGCTGTTGGCACTCTTCGACTATTGCCCTAGCGTCTTCGAGCTTTCTTATTTCCTCATCATCGACATTGGGGTATTCACCGACCCCTTTAGGAGTTGTTGGTGGTTGCTCCCTTTGCTCTTTTTGGTCCAGCCCCTTGTGATTAATCCTTTGATCCCCTTCTTCCCTCGATTGGGTGGATCTGGTGTCGATTGTCTTTGGATATATCTTGGATTGTGACCCTTGTGTTACCCTTACCCACTTTTTTCACTCTTCTTCTGCGGGGCTAGTTCTGGAAACAGTCGCATTCACTCTTCTTCTGCAGGGCCAGTTCTGGAAACAGTCGCATCCACTCGGTTCTTTCCCTTGTCTCCTAAGTGAGCTTGAGCTCTTGTTAGGACATTGAGTGGTGTGATATTTCCAGGTTGTATACTAATAGTTCGGATGGTAGCCTGATTGGTAGTAGAAGTCGAACTACTAAAGCGTCTTGTACCCGGAGCATCCCTCTAGGTAAGTAGGACGAGTTGGGTTGTCCAGTAGTAGCAGTGATCTAAGTGCTGGTGGCACAGGTAAAGCCAATGGGGCTCTAAGTGCTGGTAGCTATGCAACATTTTGAAATCTTGGATATCTACACATTGAAGTGTCATGATTTCCTAATTTCACATAGTGGGCACAATAGAGTAATGTCCTTGCTCTTAATTGTGGACACTCGGTGTGGTAGTGTGATTCAATCTGCACATAGAGCACCACACTAATTTCCTGCGGGGGTAAAGATGATTATGCCTATGCCCAAATGTTTCTCTTCCCTCCTTTACTTTCAATTTATCTAATATGGCATTACTGAGTTCATCCCCACTGTCATGTTTCCAACTTGCTTGCCCTAAGTTCCAATTTCTTAGTGACTCGAGACACACGAAGTCGTAGTTGTTGCTGAAGATGTTTTGACATCTTCTGGTTGTGGCAATTCCAACATATTATCTTCATATTCAATTTCCAGTTTGCAACATGCATCAAGAGTAGCATGTCGGGCTAGTACCAGGTAATAAAGCATTTTGTGGTCTCTAGCCCCTCTTCGGAAGCAAGGCAATAACTGTTCATTAGTTAACCTCTCCCGTAATTTAAGTACTTAAGACGAGACACATAGTTTCTCATCGACTCAACTTCCTTTTGTTTGATATTATGTAACTATGCCAAAGGGATCCATTTGTCACCACTTTGGGCAAAACTGGGCACAAAACATTCTTGAGTCTTGTGAAGTTGACCTTATCCTCAAGCTTGAGGGTTCAGAACCACTGATAAGATTTTCCTTCCAAAGTTAGTGAGAAGGCATGAATCATTGTCACATCACTGACAGGCCTACAAGTTTCACATGTGGATTCAAAAATCTCTACATGTTAGATAGGATCTCCGTCCCCAGAGAATTTTTGGATGAGTTTGGAAATGATATGTGGTTTCACTTGGGTGGGTCGAGATTCTAGAGTAGTGCCTAGTTCTCTGACCATTCCTTGGCCCATCTCCATAGTTAGCAGGTCTGTCCTTGTGGCTGCATTATGATCAATGGTTGGATCCATCCATGGCCTTTGAGGAATTTCTCCCCCCTTCCTAGACCTTGTCCCCTTCCAGTATTGGCTCTTCTAGGTATTTCTGGTCCATGGGATGGTCTTGCCACTGTACCTTAGAGTGGCTCATCATTAGTCTCCTTTGTACGTCTGCAGAATCAGAAGTTCCATGTCTTGTAGGAATGTAGGGTGATTAATCATCTGCTCAATATCCTTTTTGGTGTACAGACAGTCCTCTACTTTTCCTTCCACTCTTGCTAGGTTATCCTCTTCTTCTATGGTTGTAAAACCTTCCTCAGCTCTAGATTCCTCATTTATGGGTTCCAAGTTTGGAATCTCTCCCTCACTTCTTCCCAACCAATTCTGGTTCCTTACCCATAATTGGAGAGGGTTTAAACTTCCCGTTTCCTTTTGCTCAGCTCTCGCCCTTCGAGTATCGAGCTCTTGTTTCCTTAAGCTCAATTCTCGTAGAGCTGTCGTTCCACCTCGCTCCTTCTAAGATCTAACTCTACTTCCTTGGAGGTGGGGAAAATAAACACAACTGTCGTAGGGCACCTACCAATGCTCCAAACTTGAGTCCCTTGAGGCCTCCAAGCTCACTTGTTGTGCTCCAAACCTCGAAGCTCCACCTCCACACTGTCACCGTAGAGTCACTCACACCGTTGCATAAGGCAATCACTCTCTCTCACTCTCCCACACAAGCATGAATTATACAAGCATAGAAGAGGCACAAATGCTAGAATTCTTAAGTTAGTTTCATTTTTTACTATAGCAACAAAATACCTCCATCATAGGGTAATACCGATCGTACTTGCTGTTATCATCAATGAATGTAACAAAATATAAGTTTTCTCCCAAAGAAATAGTTCTCATCATTGGACCACACACATCACTATGTATACACTGCAATTTGTGATCAGCTCTATGTGCTACATTCTTTGGGAAAGGTTGGCATGCAAATTTGCCACACAAATGCATTCTTCACAAACATATCTTGGTGGTAGATCAAGTTAAGGAAGATTCTCTAACCCATGTTGCTGCAAAAGCATAAAACCACCAATAAGAGTGTGGCCAAACCTAGTATGCCACAACTGTGTATCCCTTATTGCATTAGAAGTGCTTGCAACAATTGGGCATCTTTCATTACATTATCAAACAAGCAACAACACACTTGTTTTATATGTCCAATTTACACAAACCACTATTGGTTAAAGATCTAGTAAGCATAATCTATTTATCATGTTTGTTCTGTTCTTTGTCACAAAACAATGCATTTATCATGTGTAAGTTCAACATTAAGACCCCCCCTTGCTAGAGCGGGCACAAAAAGTAGATTTCTTTAATTCCTCAAACAAAAACACCAAGGGCTAGGGTTATAGGCCAAACCTAGATCCCTTTTCCATCTACATGCCCACTTTATTTGGGGTGTGTTTACACCTACATGACCTCTTTCTCTCACCCTTTATCACTTGTACATCATATATTTCAACACCCCCTCTCAATGCCACCATGGGACAATGTCAAACAACATGGAGCAAGGTGAGAATTGGACATACAAGAACAAGATCACCCCCTCTCAACCATAGGATAGACGACAAGGTAGGTAGCCTTTTTAAATTAGGCTTTTACAAAAGTGATGAGTTATAGAGAAATGTGGTTCACTCCCAATTCTAGCAAACATGCTTCACTCCTCAACTAGAAGAGTTGCTTATCTGGAACATTTAAGGAATCTACATAATTTCCCTCAACCTTAGTACCATCTTTGGTACCATCCCTTCCATAGTGGCTTTGTACACCACCCTTGTTGCTCCTTTGCTTTGATGAAACCATCTTCTTGCAAAAGATACATTTCAAGTTAGATTTGGACATACCATGTTTCATCATCACAAAGGCTTGAGTTTTCAATGTAAATGTAGATCCACCATTTGCTTTGACCTTTAGTATATATCTTACTTGAACTTTCCATCAAACTTCTCAATCGAAGCTTCAGACTCCTTCGACATGATTGATAGGGGTAGGAGGGGTGTTACCACTTGCAAGAAACAAGGGCAGTGTCTAACTCCATTTACAAGGTAAAAATTAATTCAAGTTTTGAAGATTGATGCGCTTGAAGCGGGTTCAAGGATTTATAAAATCACCTTTAGCTTTGTGAGCCTTGGAGAAAAAAAGGGTTGAAAAACCTTAGAGAAAAGGTTTAAAAGAATCCTTGGAAATAAAGGTTTTAAAGAACCTTAGAGAAAAGGTATAAAGACCTTTGATAAGGGTTTTTTTCTTTAAAAATTGAAAGGTTTTGATAGAAAAAACACACATTGCTGGCGTGTGAGGATTACTAGAAACCGAGCGCGCAAGAACCGAGCGAGGACCAAAACCGAGTAACATGAGATGAAGCAAATTATTTTGACATTGTCATTTGTTCCATGGTAAACATGTGTTTTCATTAGAACTCATAGTCATAACTTGAAGTTTTAAATCTATAAAGAAAGTGCATACGTAAGCCTACAAAAACTCTGATTGTTGCAAAGGAATTCTCATTCACAGACAATGATAGCAGCATCTTAAAGACATTAGCAAAAGAAAATTATATTGTCTCGAGAAAGTGCAAACATAATTTCCTGCATTACATAATCTGCAATGGACATAAATCTAGAAGGCTTTGCATATCTGCAATGGACAAAAATATCCAACCAAAAGCCAAAAATCCCTAATACATTCCTTCTATATAACACCAATAGAAGGAATATTGCAGTGTCCCAAGAGTGCTTGATTGATCTCCAAATTTGTATTTTGGCACATATGACTCTTTTTTCAGATCCCTCAAAGCAAACTCTGGACACAAGAGCATCTTGGAAATTCACATATAATAACTGCATAGGAGATTCCAGATTTCTTTGAATCAATTGTTGTAATCCCAAAAATGAGTGACTCTGCTTGACTAACCACTATCTCACGCACTACCTCTCCTTCCATAATAAGTGCTCTATTTATGCAATCTTGGCTTGCCTTGCTTATCTTCTCCTTCCATCTAACAATGCGGCCATCACCTTTGCTCGTTCGGCAAACATTATGTGGTGTAGTGTGAATACTGGAGACACTTTGTTTGACACCCTCCAATTAAAACTCGCAGCTATGAGTTTGGTTGTCTCTTCTATAGGCAAACATGTGGCTCTAGGAACCTTCCAAAGAAGAGGAGCTAGCCCACAAGTCCTTCACTCTAGTTGAATGAATGACACTCAATGGACAAAAGTAAAACATCTACAAGCTCTCCTTATCTTTATATTATTGACGTCCTTTGAAGCAAGGTGCGGGAACACCCTTGAGTGGCCCTTCCTTCTTATCATAGGCAAATGTCTAATCGGAGATAAGATACTAACAAATTTATTTCCTGTGGTATTTCCAAACTAGAGAGATAGAGCTTTTTCATTGATGGAGTTCCCAAACTAGAAAGACAAGGCTTTTTTACTGATGAAAATAAATGCCACCATCCTCTCCACCATGTACAATATCCTCCACTAACTGACTACAATTTAGAGATGAACTAGAAATAGTGCATTCCGTTGGCTATGTTCTTATTACCCAAGGAGAAGTACTCTTGAAGCTCTCTCCCTGTCAAAAAAACCTCTTCTAAATCAAAACAAAGGGATAGAATCTTCACAAAGCCAAAGCATAGAATATTAGTGACCATTTTGCTTGCCAAATGCAGTTATTGATAAACTTTGGGAAATATATCCAGGAGGCCAAATTCAAAAGCATAGCCCTTCCTTTTCAAATATTGAGTACTGAGTAGAATGCATTTAAAATAGAATATATGTGCCACTATATATCCTTTTCAAATAGTGAGTATAATTCATTTATTGAATATATTCACCACTAATATATGCTAGTATCACTAATTAAAAACAATTTAATGCATAATATATATATATATATATAGAAATAATCAGACATAGTATATATATATATATATATATATATATATATATATATATACATACACATAAATATACCTATTTAACTCTAGCTCTCTCTCTGTCTCTCTCTCTCTCTCTATTCTCTACCTATCTCTTCTCTCTCTCTCTCTCTCTCTCTCTCTCTCTCTCTCTCTCTCTCTCTCTCTCTCTCTCTCATCTCTACCTATCTCTAACTCTCCCAGCGGCGGCCCCTCTCTCTATCTTGGACTCTATCTCTATCCATCTATCTATCTCTCTTAGCCAGCAATATGTCTCTCCATCTCTCTGACTCTATCGCTCTATCTCTCTTAGACATCCCTCTCTTTAACAATATCTCTCTATACCCCATATCATATCTCTGACTCTCTACCTACCATTATCCATCTCCCTCTCTTAATCTCTCTCTCTCTACCTGGTCTCTAACCTCTCTCTCATATCTCACTCTCTACCATTCTCTCTCTCTCTCTAGCTTAGGCTCACACTCTCCCAGTGGCCCCTCTCTTTCACTCTCTCTCTCTCTCACTCTCCTAGCTCTCACAAACATTAGATGAACGAGGAAAACACAAAACAAAAACACAGGCTCCTCTCTCTCTCTCTCTCGCTCTCTCTCTCTCTCTCTCTCTCTCTCTCTTCTGGGCTGCTTCTTCAGCCAATGTCCGATAGAACCCGCTCCTCCCTTTCACACCTCCACAGCTGCAACTTAGTATTAGATCCTTCTTCCTCAACACTAGCAGCACTCTTCCTCCTCATAAGCTTTGCTAGGGCTTTAGCAGCTTTGGACAGAGGTTTTGTGAACCCCATAACTAGATTGCTTAAGAATCCGGTAGTTGCTCATAATCATATAAGTTTCATAGCCATGCTGCACAAATTTTCATAAAGTTGCTTATCTTGCTATTGGGCTTATCCTATAACTTAGCTACAGCTGTACACAATCTGCTCGGGTCCTTGCATCGACCTAGCTCTGTGGTGAGCGTTTCTTTCCTTGCCCTCAAATGCACCTTAGGCAATCAACTAATTCTAATCTATCTCTTGGCTTCATCAAGTCTGACTGTGCCATGGTAGCTTTGTGGTGAGCATTTCTATCTCTTGCCCTCTATGGTGAGCGTTTCTATCTCTTGGCTTACCCTGCTGCTCTTTTGTTACTCCAGCTAATTCTGATCTGCTGCTCAAAAGAGCTAGATTCCATGAGATACACCTCAGCTCACGGCTTGTGTACTGCGAGCATGGTCGACTCTCTGCATGTACCAGTAGTACAGCGCCACGCCCTCCTCCACTTCATTTTCGTTGTTAATGCCTGCATGCTCCTTCTCTCACCTTTATGTTCCTGCAGTGCCTCTCTCTCTCCAAAGGTTTCACCTCCATGCAGTGCGCCAAACGACCAGATTCTGCTTCCAGCTGAAGCAGAAGCTGCTTATCAAGTGCTTGAGGCTATCAATGGTGACAAAGCTTGGAGAACTCTGTACCCAAGGAACCTCTGCATGGAAGGTCCTCACGGGCTCGTCTGTGATGCGGATGAGTTTGATGATGTTCTGCATGTAGTGGAGCTCAATCTAGGCTGGGTCTCTGAAGCGAACAACAACCCTCAATGTGGCAAACACGCAAGAATCAGCCCTGCGGTAACAAAAGAAGTTGACTCAACAACAGTCGCTGTAACTGCTTCTCATCAGCACTACACTCTCAACGCATGAGTATCCTGACCCAAATATCATCTCCACGCTGAAGACAGTAATCATGCACTTATTAGACATCTAGAAGACGCCGGCGTATGGGCTTGGAGGCCTGTGGTAGCCTTGAGAGAGGGGCCTTGAGAGAGGGGATATGACTTTGTCATATGCCCTCTGTCCACTATACTTTGCCTTATTGTGCATTTCAAGATAGCACTAAATCTCAGCAAGGTAGTAAAGAACTAGCTTCATAGTATAGAGGGTTAGTTGCAGACACCACTCCAACTCATCAAACATGAAGAAAGCTTAGTACAGTTTAAGCTAGAAGTTGAGACAAGCAATGCAAGCGACCACTGCAGTGTCTCATTAAAGCAACAATCAAGCTTCGGCTCACCTTCAGCATTTCCTCATAGCAGCACCAATAAGCTATTTGTTCTATTTCTAAGTCTTAAGAACTACTCATAGCATTTTCTGTAACCAAGGCAGAGAGCGTTTAAGGAGAGGCGATCGTGTTTCAGTTGCTTTGTTTCACCCCAGCAGCGTAAGCCAGTAACGCTCTGTATGATTCATGGCCACCATGGTGGGCATGAGGGCATATGACTGTTTCATATGCCCTCATGCCCACCATGGTGGTGGGCACGAGATAGAGGGCATATGACATAGTCATATCCCCTCTCTCAAGGCCACCCACAGGCCTCCAAGCCCATACACCAGGGCATATGACAGAGACATTGGTCTCTGTCATATGCCCTCTCTCTCATGCCCACCATGGGCCTCCAAGCCCATACGCCGGCATATGGGCTTGGAGGCCCATGGTGGGCATGAGAGAGAGGGCATATGATAGAGACCAACGTATGGGCTTGGAGGCCCATGGTGGGCATGAGAGAGGGCAACATCAATATGAGGGTCTATAGGGTTCTGTTTATAGGTCTTGGAAATGCAACTAGTTAAAGATCGGAATATTTCAACTAGGGAAGCAAAATGGGGAAGACGAAGAACAAACTTTTGACTAGAGGAGCCCAAAGTGGATTGATGGAGACAAAAAGGGTTAAATTGAGACCCACATATGATATGTGCATGTGCTAATGATGTGCATGGGTATAGAATACATTTACATAAAGACCCAATGGAATAGGGTATGGAGAAAAGATTGAAATTGTGATTTTGCTATCAGGTACATAGAGCCTTGATGGTCACAGCAATAGTAGATTGATAAACAAGTGTAATGGTATTATTAACATTATCAAAAGTCATTGCAAATGCATTGCAATGATATGGGTGATGCAAT
This sequence comes from Cibotium barometz, assembly GCF_041138505.1. Taxonomy (NCBI): domain Eukaryota; kingdom Viridiplantae; phylum Streptophyta; class Polypodiopsida; order Cyatheales; family Cibotiaceae; genus Cibotium; species Cibotium barometz. The sequence goes on along the minus strand of NC_141047.1, from coordinate 73,673,177 downwards.
AATATATGCTATTGTTTGATGTTGATATATTAATTAGTGCAACCCAAGAGACTAAATCTTTACTCTTAAGCATTGCAAGTAATGATTTTGCTTTTGCACGCACAACACATTATAAATTCAAGGTCACAATTGCATTTGCACACTTCTCCAACAATCCAAATAGCGCATGTGCCCTCATGGCTCCATGCATTCAATGAGAAGGGAGACGTAGGCACTATGCTTGCCCAGAGAGAGAGAGAGACAAAGAGAGAGAGAGAGAGAGAGAGAGAGAGAGAGAGAGAGAGAGAGAGAGAGAGAGAGAGAGAGAGAGAGAGAGAGAGAGAGAGCCCCATACTTTCCATTCAAGTCCATACAAGGAGTGACCAACCTTTGGGTGGCTGTGTGCAATCAGTGCATTCCAAGTATGTGAGTGTGCATGCGCTTTGATTAGTGTATACATGTATGTGCATAGGTGAGTGCTCCTTGATTGGTGTATGCATGCACATTGGTGTAAGAGATTTAATTCAAATAAAGAATGAGAATGTTATGTCTCCTCCCCTACTCGCTACTCTCTCTCTCTCTCTCCGGTCCCTCCCTTTTTATTATAATGTGATGACAAGCAAGGTGATCAAATATTCATGTCCTATTACCTACATGATTCTATAGAGTTAATGCTTATTTTTTGTGTGATGGCTATAGGAAGGGGGAGATCCCAAGCTCCTAAGCATTGGTGACTAGTAGCAAACTACAAAAACCAAAGGGCAAATCAAGTAGCAGAGTGCTCTATTAAATGCACTCTTGTAGGCTGCGAACAAAATCAACCACACAATATGGCCGATCATTCTTCTACATGTAGTGGTTTACTACACCCTATATATCTTAGCATGCCCCTAGTAGAATGTACATAGCTCATTTAATCATTCACTTTCCAATCAATCGTTGAAAGTTCCTAGCCAGTTGTGAACAATTTGGCATAACTTATTTGTTCACTCACTATCCAATCAATCTTTGAAAGCTCTAGCAAGCCCCTAGCCATGAGTGATAGATGTGTTATAGACCATTCATTCACTCGATGACCAAACAAGGAATCTAGACTCCCGATCTCAATCCCTATAACATTCTTAGCTCACACCAAAAAGCTTGTAACAAATCCAAGCAATTTCCAAGTCTTGATGTAATCATCACTCGGCAACAAGCTCAATCTACACCCCTAATTGAGGCTAAGGTTTCTAGCGACGACCAGTCAAATGAAAAAATGCCTCAAGAAAAAGAAAGGGAAAAAAATTTTAGGTACTAAAGAAGACCTCGTGACCCTTAAAGAGATTAACAATAACCTAGATGAATCTTTGTTGTCTAAATCAGCTCAAAAAGAGTTACAGAAGGCTCCTAGATTTTGTTAGGTTTGTGGAAATGCAAACATATCTTGGAGAAGAAGAAGAATTTTGGAGCTTAACATAGTGGTGTATTATGAGTGCAAATGTGCAAAAGATAACAACCCCTAGAAGTGATGGGAATATATACAATGCACGGGGGAAAACCCTCCTAGTGAGGGAAAAAGTGCCCTAGCAGTCTCATGCTTCTTTGAGAATGTTAACTCTCTATGTTGGAAAATTTGTAGTCCTTCCTTGTAAAATTAAATTTTTTGTTTCTTTGTTTGTTTTGTATTAATTTGTAATATCCTTGTTTATGATAGTACACCTCCCCGCGATGTTGGTATGCATGGTAGCTTTCATAGTGGTATGCTTCTATTTATGCATTTACACAAGTAGATTGTTTTGTTTGATTCATTCAGTATACTTGTCATGATTGTTTAGGTCCATCCTCCCGCCCTAGACCAATGTCCCAAAAACTCTATGTGCCACCCTTGTCCACACAAGGGGGGATTTCTTTGGATCGCTCCATCTTTTTATTTGGATGTGGAGATTATACTTCTATGGATAAGGATTTTGCATCCTCTATTAGAAATGAAGATTATTCAAAGATCCATACATTTTTTCCCAACATGGATAAATTGGGGGTGGAGTATAAGAAAAAGAAAAAGACGATAGCATGGGCTTTTGAATTTGTGCTTTTGGATCTTCATATGGACTCTATGCATGGAGGGGAGGGTGTTCCATTGTGGAACAAGGTGTCGGAGGATCATATTTGGCATGGACTTAGAGTGGCGGTAGCTTGTTTGGCCGACTCAAGATGGTGGGTTGTTTGTCTTGCCTCTACTTTCAGGGGATTCTCCCTCATGGGTGGAGAAATATGTCCCACGGTGTGACATGGAGATTGTGCGTAGATTCATCGTTGAGGATGTAGCCTTCACATGGGTGAGGTTATGGTTGATGGCATTGCCATAGAGGTATTTGACATGGTTATTGTACACTAAGTACCGTGTTGTTCTTGAAAATTTTGTGAGATGTCTTGATTTTTTGTATTTATTATGTGATAGAAGGATGCCTTCTACCTTTACTACATGCTGCTACATCAAGGCTACATGGCCTCTTTGTGCCTTCAAGAGAGTGCCACATTGCAACATGCTCATGGTGTGTAGTTCTTGCAGCACATCATTTATCACTGTTTGCCAGATACTGCGAGGGTATTGTAGGCTAACAAGGAGGCACATTTGACATTAGGTGTGCGATTGAGTGTGGGTTTTGTGCGATGCTTTCTAGAGGCTCTTTGTCCTCCCCGAGGATTGTCTTTGGAGACGGGTAGTGGTAGAGCCCGTTTGATGCGTGCATGTATTGCATATGGCCACCCATGCTATTCATTGGATAATGACCCTAACATTGTTGGCTGCATTCTACGACCTTTGGTGGAGGGTACTAGGATAAGCTCAACTTGTGGTGACAAAGTGGTCCCTAGCTACTATGAGGCTTGCACAAATTGGCTAGACTGGAGGTCCCTAACACCTTAAGGTTCTAGGTCTAGATGGGTAGACCAATTTGTGGAAAGTTTGTTAAGCACGTATGCATGCACATAGATGGGTGACCTCTTGGGAGGTTGTTGCCCCCATGACCTACAGAGGGACCTCTTGCAAGTACTAGAGATCCGTCCACAGCTCCAATGAGGAGATTTCAGAGAGTGAGTTGGTGGATTATGCATATGGTTATCCTTTTGATTAGTATGGTTACTGCTATTGAGTTGTTTTGTAGTCATGGTTGGTCATGGCTACTACTATTGAGTTGTTTTGTAGTCATGGTTGGTCATGGCTACTACTATTGACTTGTTTAGGACATTATATGCACTCTGGGATGATATGCCATTGTGTGTGAGTTTTTGTAGTGCGCTTTGAAATTTTAATGAAATGCGGTTTATGAAATTCTTATTGTAGTGTACTACCATGTTATGTGGAGGAAGTTGCAAGCAAGATGAGCATGTACTATGATACAATCAATACCAAAACTAACAAAGGGATAAGAGTAGGATGTCAGTTTATAGACAATGAGAGTAGAGAAGAGAAGGTGTTAAGTGTTGGGTGTTGTGTTAAGACTATGACTATTGTGCTAAGACTATGACTATTGTATGGTTTGGTTTGGAAAAATTTGATAACCTCAGGTCTTCTAATCTCTTTCATGAATTTGTTTATATGGAGTAGATAAAATGTGTGCAATTAAATTTTCTATTGTATGGTTTAGTTATCAAATTTTTCATGACATGGATATAGAGATTCCTTCTACGGTGAGTGTTTTTTTGTAGCATCAAGTTGTAGTGTTGTAAGGTTTGTTATAGTGTTGTAGAGTTTTCAATAGACAATCACAATAGATAGGAGGTGTGAATTTAATCCCCTTCGTGCACACTCGCCTTTAAAGTTAAATCTTGGCGTGCTCGATGATGCGCATGCGCCCGGCCGGTTGCAATGCTACTGGGCTGACTATCGTTGAAGCTGCCATTTTGTAGAGGCTGTCTGTTGTTGTAGCACCCAAGCTGTTGCTTAAGCAGTAGCAACCACCAATACACAAAACACTAGCAGTCGACGAAACATGGATGGACATCGATGAGGGCTACCTGAGATGGCCATCGATGAGGGCTTCCATTTTGTTTACTGGGCTACTCTGGGCGGCTGCATGGCTGTAGTCATTGAAGGGCTACCACACATGCTGCTTATCAAGGTATTGCTTAAGCGACACCTACCACCATTCACAAGGGGCAGGCGATGGAAACAGCGAACGGACGTCAATGGAACAGTGATGTCGACGGAAACGCAGACGTTGACGGAATGTAGAGATGGCGGCAGCATTTTTTTTCACTTTGTATTCCACCTCCTTTGATTGTGAGGTTAAGAAAAAAACTAGCTTATATGCTCAGTCTCTTACCTCCTCTTTGCCACTCCAAGGCTTCAAAGAGAAACATCGATGAACGGAACTTTGTGTTTTTCCTATTCTTTTTCTTATTCTTCTTCTTGTTTGGTGATGAACAGAATCTCTTCTTTGATAAAGCTCTTTTGTTGCCTTCCTTCTTGATGCCTTTTTGCATCTCACCTTATTCTACCACCATCCTTCTTGATGAGGATGTGAATGGCGTATGATAGTGAGAGAGAAAGAAAAGGGGATTGAAGGGGAGCTTAGCCTTTGCAAGGCTCTAGTACCATGTCAAAATTATGGGGAGTATGCACAACGGAAGTAATAGTTGATGGCAAGATAGAGCAACATATATGAGATAGAGAAAGAACACAAGATGTATAGAAAGCTTCTATATTACCTTCTATTTCAGCCACTCCAAAATTGGCATAACCTTCACCTTCAAGAACACAAGATGTATAGAAAGCTTCTATATTACCTTCTATTTCAGCCACTCCAAAATTGGCGTAACCTTCACCTTCAACTGTTGTGTTACAAAAAGTGAGGCCTCCTGCCCTTTATATAGGGTCCACCAAGGGCTAGGGTTGGGCTAACCCTAGATCCCTTTTCCACCCACATGCCCACTTTATTTGGGGTGTATTCATACCTACATGACCTCTTTCTCTCATCCCACTTTATTTGGGGTGTATTCACACCTACATGACCTCTTTCTCTCACCCTTTATCACTTGTACATCATATATTTCAACATGGGTAGCACCAATGGAATGGAAAGGAGAAACACAATAAAAAGAGGCTTACATACTTCCGTGTTGCTTCTTCATCCTCGTGGGTCCAACTTATGTTGTGGAAATTGGGAGCAAGGCTTGAGAGCTTTAATCTTTGTTGTAAAGACCTTATCTTCATTCGTCCTTCCTCATATATTGTCATATTTTAGTGGCTCCATATACAATGGGGGTGACAAATCTCCTCACTCACTCATTCACTAGTCCTAGTGCATGAAAGAGTGCCAAAAGTAGAGAAAACACTAGTTTAATTGCATGAAAGAGTGACAAGAGTAGAGAAAACACTAGTTTAATTGCATGTATAGAGAATTGTGTCTTACAAAACATGAGAAGTTGGCTTTTGTACTTCGTAAGACCTTTCTCACTGGGCCGCTCGAGAGTAAGTGACCCAAGGTACCCACCATGACCAATTATCAAGCTTTTACAAGTGTTTGGCCTTTCTTTCTAGGTTCCTCCATGTTATGACCTTAACTTATAAGACTTGGGAGCATCTTTAGAGCACTCTACAACATCAAATGACATGATTACAATATTGTTACAAATGTGTGTGGACATTGTCAGTGAAGCTCCATGTTAACCAAGTGGTTAATAATCCTGCATTGCATTAGTGTGTACATGCATCCCTTTACCTAATTTCTCACCAATGTATCACAAAACCCAATTTGAACTAAATTGCGACCACCTAAGCTAAAGTCTATCCTTCAATCCCTTCAACAGCACAATTAGAAGCTACACCAAAACTATTTGCCATCTGTACATAGTCATAAATGTCCTCAAATACACAATTAACACATTTAAAAGAAAGCATTGAAAAAGGTCCAAATTTCTATGCTCCTTGTCATTGGTGTGGAAGGCTTTGCTCTTCAAATTCTCATATATATGAGGACCCAAAAGGTGGCCTCGAGGGCCTAAAAGGTAAGGTTTAGATTTAACTTAGTTAAATCTAACTTAGTTAATTTTAACATAATATGTTCCTCTCAATGGAATTTTATTATTAAATTTATTAATTTTGTATCGCTTTACGGTCTAAACTTTTAGCAAAGGATATGCATAAATGTTTTAGTATGAGATCTCAAATTTTTTTTTCTCGTGGCAAGCAGAGCATACATGGTTGTCATCGTCCATGCAAACAAAGGGACTCTCTCTCTCTCTCTCTCTCTCTCACACACACACACACACACACACACACACACACACACACACACACTTTTAGCAAAGGATATGCACATATTTTTTTAGTATGAGATTGAAAAGAAATCTCACTCATGGCAAGCAGAGGGTAGATGGTTTGTCGTCCATGCAAAAGAAGGGGCACTCTCTCTCTCTCTCTCTCTCTCTCTCTCTCTCTCTCTCTCTCTCTGGTTCATAAATTCGCTTTTTGTGTGTTTGTAGCTCGTAGCTTGCAAGATGCATCTCTCTTTCTCCATAGCATATCAATCATAGCTCTCTCTCTCTCTCTCTCTCTCTCTCTCTCTCATATGGCTCACAAATTCTCTGTGTGTGTGTGTCCAACTTGTAGCTTGCAGGATGCTCTTTCTTCCTCTATAGCACATTAATCAGGTGGAGGTGACAAAATCATATGTATACTTGGGTATTACCTTCGGTAGTAATGGGAGCCGTTTCTCCATGAGACAAGCATCACAGGATAGGCTCACCCGAGGTCATGTTACCCTTACATTGATGGAGAGACAGTGTCATCAGGCTCACTTCCAGGAGCCTTGCACCAAAGGATGGCTATTTGACACCTTAGTCACCCAAGCTAGGATGTATGCAGCACCGGTATGGGCCCTTAACCTCTCCACATATGATTGGCATCGAATGGAGAGATCACAGATCCTCATGATCTCCAAGATAATTCGTAGCAAATCATCAGTACCACATGAGATTGCTAGGGTAGAGCTTGCAGTGCCCCCCATATGATGGTAGAGACTCTATTTCAAACCATAGCCTACATTAGACGCATCAGAGCCATGGGTCAAGAGAGATTGACCCACTTAGCCACGGAGTCCTCACAGAGAGTATTGCCATAGTAGAGGGCCATCACCCATCATGGTATGCTATAGTAGATGAGTGGTTCTTAGCACATGGGCTCGACATGGATAGATTACTGCCCTTCTAGTATGATGATGACTCCCCATACTTCACACTCTCCCAAGATGAGAGGAATAGAGTTCTGAGATAGGATTTGATCCAGATGCACACCAAGGAGACTTGGTCGGGTCCCCTTCCCACCAAAATGTAGTACTACAGAGATCATTTCCTTAGATTCACAAAAGATGGATTTGTCAGACGACCAGGCTACATGGATGTACACATGTCTCATGCTATGTGGATGACTATTGGTCAAATCTCAGAGTTTCCTCTCACACTCTGGAGATTGAGGCAAGGGGAGCAGTACAGACCCCAAAAGAGGACAAAGTATGCAAATTATGCCATAGAGAGGAAGAGTTAGAGGAGCATTACATATGTAGATGTCCTGTATATTATGAGATCAGAGGGAGATACCACTGCTTGTTCAGAGAGGGTTTCAGTCCACTTAACCGGGTGATGGAGTATCCTGATCAGAGATACCTAGGCCTTTTCCTCGTTGAGCTACAATGACATAGAGAAAGGCTTCTTAGAGCCAAAGATTCTAGCTTCTTCAGGCCTATCACAACAACGAGCCACATCCCCCTCCCCCTGTATCATTTACCTCTCGATGAGGGCTCACACTACAAAGAGCCTCGGAGACGAGCTGCTAGGAGACCACGACTACTACCTAGACACAGACCACCACTACTCCATCAGGCCCAGTCTACCCAGATCTATGCATGATACCACACGCAGAGCTATGGAGGAGACAGTTCAGAGGCTACACTAGGGCACAACAAATGTGAGAGTCCTCCTCGCCCCATGTATGATGTACTACACTGGGTGGAATCAGTAATATACCACTTATCATGATTGTACATCTATAGCATGCTAGATAGTGACTGCATATAGTAATATACAGTAATATATCCCACCATCTCCACTGGGTGGAATTAGTAATATACCACTTATCATGATTGTACATCTATAGCATGCTAGATAGTGACCTACATATATGACTAGGTTTAGCTTTTCATTTCAGTTTTACTTTCCATGATACTCAAGACATGGACTTGTTGTATACAGATTTGTCTCATAGGCCAATCTGGCCTTCCGTAGATGTTAATATATCTTTTCTTTATCTCTCTCTCTCTCTCTCTCTCTCTCTAATTCTATTGTGAAGAGACACGTGCTACCAATGGGGGGTAGGGGTCCACAAGAGCACCATACATATATTTTCTAAGCAATGTCAAAAAATGTATGAATTTAAAATCATAAATTTTATTAATAATAGAACCTTAGGTTAACTCCTCAATCTCCTAGTAGTCAATGCATGCTCAACCCATTGTATTGAGATGTCCATAACCCTTTCTCCGCATATGGGGAGAGAGACAAAGAGTGCTTCTTTACCTACTACCGGGGGGGGTAGGGGGCCACAAGGGTGCCATACATATATTTTTTAAGAAATGGCAAAAACATGTATGAATTTAAAATCATGAAATTTATTAATAATAGAACCTTAGTCTAACTCTTCAATCTCCTAGTCAATGCATGCTCAACCCATTGCATTGAGACGTCCATACCCCTAGGCCAAGGTGTACACAAATACACCTTGAGGTTTGGAACCTTAGGCTAACTCCTCAATCTCCTAGGCAATGCATGCTCAGCCATGGCATTGAGACATCCATACTCCCCCTCAGGCCAAGCTATCCATTCTAACCCTCAAGCTTGGGTGAGGATCGATCAATATATGGTTCTATAACCATGATACGGCCTGAAGCACTTTAATCTCTTGTAAGCAAGTGATTGTGTGCATGAGTGAGAGAGGTAGAGCAGTTACATGTGTGAGCACAGAGAGGTAGTGACAATTATGTTATTAGTAATTTAGCTATATTAAGTTCAATATCCTTCTATATTAAGTTCAATATCCTTCTAAGTATGCCAGCTATTAAACTTGTATTTGTAAACTAATCAATTATTTTTGGTATTATTTTATACATTATCATAATGTTTACTAATGCTTAATGCCTCTAGGATTTCAAAAAATTCTTATCCCCCAAATAGCTACAACTATGAGAAATCTACTCCAAATATATTTTTTAAAATTATGAAGAAAATTCCTATAAATTCAAAAGTGTTGTTCTAGTGTCACGTGCATTGCATCTCCCTAGCTCCATCAAAAAAATGTTTGTGAAAAAGCTATGGAATCATCATACGATTGAATGTGGTGGGAGCATTGGTGAGATCAAAAGGCATCACCAAAAATTCATATAATCCAAAAGTTATCCTGAATGCAGTTTTGTGGACATCTTGTGGCACCACTCGTATTTGGTGATAACCACTCTTCAAATCAAGACGGCTTAAACAAGCCGAGCCATCAAGCTTATCCAAAATGTCATCAATACGCGGGATTGGGAATCTATTCTTGACGGTGAGCTTATTTAAAGCTCTATAATCCACACACATGCGGAATGACCCATCTTTCTTTTGAACAAGAAGCACGGGAGAGCAATAAGGTGAGGAATGTGGCTGAACCAAACCTTTCTCTAAAAGCTCATTTACCTGCTTCATGATCTCTTCTTGTTGTGCGGCACTCACACGATATGCGGGTTTGTTAGGTGGAGAACTGCCTGGCACAAGATCTATGCGATGATCCTCGGGTCTTTGAGGAGGTAATTCACCTGGCAATGCATCAGTAAAACAATCGTTGAATGCATGAAAAAAATTTAGCCTATCATGAATCAAAGCATCCACATTTTGATGACTTGGGTCAATGCTATCACGAACAAAAACCAAGTACAGAAAGACTCTTTTTCATTGCTTTATTAATCTGGATGTGAGATACAAGTGGGATAGAATCCCCTTCCTTGCCGGCATCAATGATATGCATGCGGCCTCTATGCATAAAAGAAATCATGTTTGTCTTGTACTCTTTGCGGGGCTCAAGCCTATGATGCCATGGCTCGCCAAGCAATACATCACATCCATTAAGTGGTGCAACTAAGAAATGCTCATGATCAAGGTAACCCTGGATATGTATGCTCAACTTCCCTATTAGTGGGGTAACCTGCACCTCTTTACCAACAAAGGCAGCTTCTGCTTCAATTTGAGGTCCCATGTTCTCAACCTCAATACCCAAGGTAGCTGCCATCTGAATAGAGATGAAGTTATCAGTTGCACAATCATCAAACATAAATAAGGTGGGCTGATCCTTGATTTGACCCCATGCTTTGCATACCATCCGCTCTTTTGCATCATGTTTTGTGTTTCCCTGCACATCGGGAACTACATGCACATTAGCCTTGGTTTGCTTGTCCTCATGCCTTGGTTTGCAGTCAGGGCATTGTCTAAACATGTGCTCTTTGTTGCCACAAGAAAAACTTTTCCCCTCCTTGGCATATTGCTCCCTTTGCTCGGGGGTCAAGCCAAATTTGTTCTTCTTTGTCCCATGATCTTTAGATGAGGTATTTTCAGCTTTATCTCCCTTTTGGATCTCCCGGAAGCTCTTTTTAGGTGGCTGTCCACCTTTTTGCAGGTTTGGGATAGCCTTATCTTTGCCCTTAGAACCCCATTGATCTTGCTTAATTTTGAGCACCAACTGCTCCGTAGCAAGAGCAGAGGCTATAAGCTGTTGCAAAGTGTGTTTCGGGTGCAATTCAATGCCCAAACGATAAGCTAGTTGCAATCCGGAGCGAAACTTCCTCTTTCTTTCATCCTCAGTGATTTGCATAAAGGGAGTTACCTCAAGCAACACTTTCCAAAACTTATTAACATACTATTGCACACTTTCATTATCTCTTTGCTCAAGTCTATCCCACTTTTGAGTGAGGGTTTGCTCCGCATTAGGTGGCAAGAACTGGGCATAAAATCTATCCTTAAACTCTTTCCAAGTGCAAACGGGGTCTTTGGTGGTCTTTTCACTGATCCACCAATGAGCGGCTGTCCCCTTCAAGAACATGCTAGCATGGCGTACTTTAGACTTCTCAGTGAAGTCCTCATCACTAAAAGCAATATCAAACTGTGCCGCCACAAATGCTAACACCTTGGAAGCATCATGCTCTCCATGAAAAATATCAAACTTAACGGACTTGTCACCTGCTTTAAATTCCTTGAGCTTTTTGGGATGAGGCTCATGGTCCTCTCTTTTTCTTTTCCCCTTATCCAATGTGGCAGCCCTATCTGCATGGGCTCCATGGGCCATCATGGAAGTTTCATGAAGCATGGTGGCATGTGCTCCACGAACCTAAGGAGGATCAGATGCATGTGACCTTTCTGCATAAGGCAATGTCACTCCATGAGACAACTCAGTAGGCAAAGCTCTTCTAGTGGGTTGGCAGACCTGTCACCCCCTCCATGGGATACATGCCTTGAATACATGTGACCATCATGCCCTCCATGAGCACTAGCATACATATACCTGTCACCCTTTGTGCCTTGTGGAGAAGATGCATAACGAGAGGTGGCTGTCACCTCTTCCCTTTGCATAAATGACCTCAACCTTTGAGATGCGGGATCTCCATGCTTCATTTCTGAATTTCAGCTCTCCATCTTCCCCCTCTTTGATATCACCTTTGCGGAGGAGGTAGGAAAGTGCCAACTCCCTTGGCTTCTTGCCCACTTCTCATGCCATGGATTCAAAAGTCATGTCCACCATTGCATCAGCTTTCCTTGCTCCAATGGCACTTTGCACATGGGGATCTTCATGCAAAAATTTCATCTCTTGCTCTTGTGCCTGCAAAAGCTCTCTCATATGCTCCAATTTAGCCCTCATTGCATTAGACTCTTCTTCTTGCATAATTGTCTTTCCACGAGACGGTTGTCCCCTCCTCGAATCACTATCATTCACCCTCTCAAGGGGCTTGTGCCTTCCCTACAAAGCATCAGAACCACGCGAGGCACTTGATGGGCCCCTCGAATTAGGCACTTCCAAAGGGTTGCCTTGGCTGTCCATTGTGTAAAGTGTGCTAGAAGCAGGGTGTCCAAAACACAGGTTGGTTTCCCCACTAAGAAGAGGGAAATGATCGTGCTCTGATACCAATGAAACCGATCCTGTCAAGTGGGAATAGACTCCATTGGACACCCACATGCATAAATAGCACAACTTAAATATCACAATATGAATGGACAACTCAATAACGAGACTGAAAACTTAAAATGAAATGAAATGATGATCAATGGACAACAGCACTGGGGCTGCGGAATGGGCCGACCCCCCCTCAATATATGATATATTATTGGGAGTATTTAAGTGATACAATGCTCCATGGGTTCAATGAACCAGATGATGTCCATGTATAACTGAGATGAATATAGTTACCAAACAAGAGACTTGTAGTAGACGTTCGAAGGAGTGCGATCCACTTGAAGAAGTCTAATCTCTACGGTCCTATGCCTTCACTGGAATCCGCAGAGAGAGCCCCACTGGTGTTCCAGGACCACGCACAAACAGGCGCTCCCGTACTAACACCTTGCTCTCCCGATCTTGGCACCCATGGACCGTGGTTCTCCAGAAGCTTGGACTACCCAGCACCGAACGGGTGTTAGTAGCAGAGAGTATCCCTTGTAAGATTTACACCAAAGACCTTTGCTTAAATCTCAATCCACTTACCTTGTAAAATAATGGTTATGGCCTTCGGAAGTTCTAGGCACCCACGTATGAAAGGAGAAGTCTCTATTACTGCTGTTGCTGCCAGCCTGCAAGTCAGAGAGTTGCCTGTAGCTCGCTAGGGGGAGAACAAGTATCAGAGGCGCCTGAGTGCAGCTACATAGGGGATAGAGAAGGACACCTGGGCACAGCGGCCTGTGGGCAAAATAAGGAGGGCTTGTGCGCAGCCGTCTGCAAGCAAGAGAGGGTGGCACTTGAGCGCAACCGCCTGCTAGCAAGAGAGGTGAGACCTGTGTGCAGCCACCTGCAAGCAAGAGAGGGTGGCACTTGGGCGCAACCGCCTGCTAGCAAGAGAGGTGAGACCTGTGTGCAGCCACGTGCAAGGTAAAGAAGAAGGTCGGCTAGGAGCAAGAGCAGGAACAGCTGCCTGTGGGTACGCGTAGAGAGAGAGTCACCTGGGCAAAGGTGGCCGAGCCACGAACAGGTGGCCGACTCCCCCTTTGCATGGGGGGCAGCCCCAGTTTAAAGGCTTCTAAGGGAGGGTGGTTAGGTGACCATGCACCCACCATCACACACGGTTAAGGGAGAGCTTCTCTCCCCACCATGGCCCAAGTGTGGGTGCCCATAAAGGGTGCCCACCCTAGAAAAAGGACACCATGAAGTATTGGGGAGGCCGCCCACTCATTAATGGGTGTGAACCTACAACCTTATAAAAACAAAGGTTAGAAATAATGCCATAAAATAAACAAATGGAATACACTTACCACTTGTTCACACGTAACAAAACTCGTCAGAAGACATATCAAACTTCACGACTCACTGGCAGGCATCCCCGCTCAGTAAGTGGCACGTCAAACAAGCAAACACAAGAATACAAGCCACGCGAAAACAGTTCCAAACATGCAAAACATGAATGCATGTGCAAACAGTATCATGGACATATCTCCCGTTCATGGAACAAGTACTAAACATTTATGTCGGGCACAATGATGGCACGACAGAAAACATAAATCCCGATCTTCCTATCGAGTGACAGTCCCATAGGTAAGACACAGATCTAGGCACGAGCCTCCCTATGGAGTGACAGTCCCATAGGCAAGACACGACACAAATACTAGCTCTTCCATGGCATGACAATCCCATGGATAGAACACAGTTCAGGTCATACACGGGTGTGGCACCAGTCTAGCTCCCATCCATACAACACCATCCTACTAACACGGGTGGCACCAGTTTGGCTCCCATCCATGTTATGCAAAATATTGGCCCCTTCACATGAGACACCGGCCTAGGTGGAACGAGACACAAATCTGGAGATGGACCAAATGGTCGGCCAATTGGTGACACATCCCGACGCATCTTAGGCCAATAGAATGACCTCTCTAACTTCTCCAAGGTACTGTTGATACCCCTATAACCGCCCAACCAGAGAATCATGGGCATCATGGAGAAGAACTTGATGCTTGTCTTTGAGTACACAAAGGCGGTTCTTGAAAAACAACCATCCATCCTATATACTATAATGGCCTGGGTCGGAGCTGAGGGCCAACTAATATTGAGTCCCGAACTCTGTCGAATCCGGATACTGTGCCTTCATACTGTCTAAGTCTTTGCCTTGAATTTCAAGCACAATGGACTCTTGCAATGTCTGAATAGTGCCCTTGCGACTAAGAGCATCGGCAAAACGGGGTTATGCTTGCCCGGAACGTATTCAATCATTCCCCCAAATTGTTGGAACAACCGACTCCATTGGGACTGCATGTCACTCCATTGAGCACTAGGCATGGTTTGCAACCATTTAAGTGCCTGGTGATCTGTCTTAACTATAAAGTCCCTCCCGTAAAGGAAGTGCTTCTTCCAATGTTTAAGAGCGGTCATCACCCCCAAGAGCTCTTTGTTGTACACCGAATAATTCTTCTCGACGTTATTCAACTTGCGGCTATAATAAGTCACTGACCTACCATCTTGCTGTAAAACAGCTCCAATGGCAAGATTACTGGCATCGGTAATTACCTCGAAAGGATCATCCCATGATGCTAACTTCAAAACTGGAGACTCAGGGGCAACTTTCTTCATGGCCTGGAATGCCTCTAGAGCCTTACCCGGTGACGGACACTTTCTGACGACGAGTCTTCACGCCCTTGAGCAAGTTAGTAAGAGGTGCTGCAAGGTCAGAAAACTTGTCCATATGTGTGCTGTAGGCCTAACAAAGACCCACACATGAGCAGATTTCCTGGGCTGTAGTAGTGGAAACATCCCAATTGAGAATGGCTTGTGCCTTTTCAGGGTTGAGGCTAATACCTAAAGATCTGATGATGTATCCCAAGTAATGGGTTTCTTGTACTCCAAACTCACTCTTCTTGGCATTGATAAACAACTCATTGTCCTCCAAGAGTTGCAAAACCTGTGCCAAATCTTGTTCATGTTGCTCTGCAATCCCTGAGAAGATAAGAATGTCATCTAAGAAGATGAAGACGCATTTGCCAATGAGATCTCGAAAAACCCGAGACATCATTTTGTTGAATGTCGTTGGTGCATTGGTCAGACCAAAGGGCATC
The DNA here is from genome assembly GCF_041138505.1 of Cibotium barometz. NCBI lineage: Eukaryota > Viridiplantae > Streptophyta > Polypodiopsida > Cyatheales > Cibotiaceae > Cibotium > Cibotium barometz. The sequence continues at coordinate 73,657,892 of NC_141047.1, read as the reverse complement.
ACCACAAATTCGTAGTGGCCACGCTCGGTCCTAAAGGCCGTTTTTGGAATGTCGGCCTCAAAGATCCAAACCTGATGTGGTAGCCACTCTTAAGATCTATCTTAGAAAAAATCTTTGCACCATTGAGTCGTTCTAGGATGTACTTTATTCCAGGCATGGGGAACCTATTCTTCACTGTTAGCTTGTTGAGCACCTTGTAATCCACACATAATCATGCATGGACAAACAAAATGGGAGCGGCAAATGGTGAAGAGGATGGTCGGATAAAATCGGACCGGAGTAACCGAGCTAACTGCTATTCTAGCTCGCTCTCCAATGCCTTAGAAAGGCAGTAGGGAAACTTGCTGGGAGGTTCTGCCAACTCTATGCGATGGTCCTGAGGTCTACTAGGTGGGAGGTCGTCCAGCAACATGATGTTGCTGTATTGAGACAAAAGACTAGCCATCCGCTGCTCCCATGTGGGTGCTACTTGAACTGCATCATTAGACTAAGAGTGGATGTATAGTAATGCACACTGTGCTCCTTTTCTGATCGCTCTTTGGGCATGAATGTGGAATGAGTGGAATGCCACGAATGCTCCGATCTCTGCGAATCATGAGAGGCTTAGGAAAGCCTTCAATGATGGTGAAAGTCCTGCCTCCAAGCAGGAATGGGTGCATACTGTCTAAACCACTAGATCCCGAGGATCATGTAAGAGAGTGGAGACAATGAAATTCTGTTGAAATGTGGCCCATTGAACCTAAAACTCAAATTGTAGAGCTTTATGAGTAATGTGCATACGTAGACGAGGGGTAAACCCGTCCACATCCAAATGATAAGGAACCAAGGTACAACTCATCTTGGTAGCCAACTACAGAGAAATGGCATCCTTAGAACTACCCATGTCGAGAGGACAATGAACTGCTTTCCCTTTGAAGTGCCATAGGCACGGATGAGAGCCTTTGTCTTGACCTCAACCTCACCCTCTTGCTTATCATCAAATACCACTGGTGGCACTGAATTCAAAGAGGATAAAAACTGAACGGCATTCGAGGCTAATGGTGGAGGTGTGGATGATTCTACGGTGGCTACTGTGGAAGTGGATGCCTTAGCAGACTTTTCAGCCTAGAATTTAGGACAATCTTTCTTCCCGTGTCCCACAGTGTAACAGAAGAAACAACGGTTCTCTGTCTGGTATTGTGTCTGTTCATCAGGTTGGAGATAACCTCTAGTTATGCTCTCCTTAGCTTTTTCCTCAGGAGTCTTCTTGGGCGTAGAATCTTTCTTATGGCCCGATTGACCCGAAGAATTTTTCTTTTGGTCCTTTTGGTCTTTGCTATTCTAAGCCCCCTTACCCTAGGTAGATGACTGCTATTGGGGCTTTGGGGTAGACTGTACCTGCTTGGGCTTATCTCCGTTTAGCATCGACTCTTGATTTTGAGCAAGGGTCAGTGCCCGTGCTTAAGTCTGAGGCTCAAAATTCCGCACTGGGTACCTAATGGTAGTGTCTAGACCTCGAATAAACTGCTTGAGCTTATCTTCTTCTTCCAATATGCCCAATTGTTGGGCTAGTGTAATGACCTTATTTGAATAGGTCAAAACAGGGAAACCACCCTGAGTGAGTTTGTAAAACTCATCCTCAAGATTGGTCATGTACTGTGGTGGAAGAAAACAGGCTTTGAGATTAGCCACGAAGGTGTTCCAATGAAAACGGCTTGGCCTGTGATGGGGTCTTTGTGAACCAAATTCCACACGGAATTTGCATACTTGTGCTTTATCTTGTCTAGTTCTATACCTGCAAGGTCCATCCGTGTGGATTGGATGTGGGACATGGTTCCTTTCCAGCTCAAGGCGTCGGGGCCACTGGGTTGGCCTTGCTTTATCTTGTCTAGTCCTATACCTACAAGGTCCATCCATGTGGATTGGATGTGGGACATGGTTCCTTTCTTGCTCAAGGCGTCAGCCCACTGGGTTAGCCTTGCTTGGAAGGTACTCGATCATTCCACCAAACTTCTGGAAAGTCTAGCTCCAACGGTGTTGACGGTCACTCCAATTCGTGCTTGGCATTGTCTGAAACCAACGCAAAGCCTTGTGATTTGTGCGAACCCCAAAGTCACACCACCCATAAAGGAAATGCTTCCAATGCTTTAGGGCTTGTATCACCACGAGGAGTTCCCGGACATAGTCTGAGTACTTTTCTTCAGTAGGAATTATCTTAACGTGACATGTAAGCAATTGGATGCCCATTCTATTGCAAGATTGCTCCAATAGCAATGTTACTCGGATCGGTGATCACCTAGAATGGGTTATCCTAGGAGGCTAATGTTAAACAAGGAGCCTTAGATAATCCAACCTTAAGGTCCTTGAATGTCACATGCACTCTGCACTCAGTGCATGGTGACAAACTAGCTCATCATCAGTAGTGCAACATTTGTACATTATTAGAACCTAGTAGGATGATATTTGTTGTACGTCGTGACCCCATTGTACATCCTCAGTCCAGGATAAGTTAGGCACGAGTTACGTAGGTCATTCCTCAGCCTTAGCGGGTCAATCAGTCAGTCTCTTCATTCTTGAGAAATAAGTTTGGCACTCTCACATCACCCCTTGGAGGATAATCCTCCCTTGGGACCATTGCTCGAGAACCTATGTGGCTCATAGGACTGCCATCCCCTTTGGGTTTGTGGAACACCACCAACAAACCTCCTTGGAGCTCTTCCCGTTCTTGTGTTCCTTGCCTTGGGCTTCGTATCCGTGTACTTTCCTGTACCTTGAAAATGTACACCACCATATGGGACTGAATCAGTGTTTAGCTTTGTTGAGCCTGATGCTCTAATACCAATGTAACACGCGGAAGCTCTGGGAGTCTTCTTTCAGCCCTAAACATCACTGAGAACATGCTGATGCAAAAACACAGACAGAAGGGAGAGTAGAGAGCGAGAGAGATGTTGGAAAATTTATTATATTTATATGGTACAAAAAGGTACTCAGTCTATAGCCCTAGGCTGCTTTGCCAAAAAGGTGTAACACACCAAAATCTGTCCTAGTACTTCATCCACTCCATGAGGGAGAGAATGACTAATACAATGAGCACTTGTGCCTTATATAGGTCCTTTGGACACTTGGAGAACTGGCCGACTGCTGTCAATCAGCTGACTGGACATTAAATTGAATAAATTGAGGCACTATAGCCGAAAGTATCGCTGGTACAACCGACTCTCATGTGTGTAGCCGACAGCCCCTTTGGTACAGCCGACAGGACTTCCATATCTCCTTCATGCACGAGAGCATCCTCTTCATGTCCTTCTCCTAGTCCACTACTACCACATTTGCACTTTATGCTCCAACTTTTGGTTCTTATCATCTTTTTCTGGCTGCCTCTTCTGGACTAGCGTCAGGATATGTCCATGGGCAAACATGCACATGACAATCCCTCCATTAAACAAAAGTAGGAGCAAATCAAACATGTCTTGTGAGCATACATTCTGTTGTTTTTTGCATGAAAGTATGGGCTGAATTGAGTTTTTGACAAAAACATCTGTACTTATCAAATCTGTTTTGAAGCCAGATGGTAAGAGTCTATATCCCTTGCTTTCTGAACTGTATCCCACAAATATGTATTTAGTGTCTTATCATCAAGCTTACTGTGATGTTGCTCAAGCACAAGAGCATAAGCAAGACAACTAAAAACACGCAAATGAGCCATAGAAGACTTCCTGCCATGCCAAGCTTCATAAGGAGTTTTAGACTGCAAGGCCTTGGTAGGGCATTTGTTCAACACATACTTTGCGCACATAGTTGCATCTAACCAAAAACCATGAGGTAAATCTTAGGCTTTCACCATACATTGTGCCATCTCCATAAGAGACTTGTTCTTCCTCTCAGCCACACTATTTTGCTGAGGTGTGTATGGCACCGTACATTGATGCCTTATGTCTTTTTCAGCCATATATGCATGAAATTCCTCCCTCCCTCGATTTGAACGAAGGGTGCCAACTTTACATTCGAGTAATTATCAATAAAAGTGACGAAGTAGAGATATCCCCCAATAGATGGTGTCCTCATAGAACCACATACATCACTATGTATAAGCTGTAATTTCTTAATAGCTCTCATAGATCCATCCTTTGGAAATGATGCTCGATGTATTTTACCAAGAATACATCCCTCACATACATGTCTAGCAGGAGTCTCAAGAGTTGGCAACTCAGACACCATGCCTTTGAAGGCGTAACAAATTGCCATAATTCAGATGGCCAAATCATGCATGCTATAATTCTGCATCACTCATAGCACGAGTCGTAGAGACTGAGCAAGCATCATTCTGTAACTTCTCAAATACATCCATCTTGTATATGCCATAAAACAAGGTACCTGAGGTAATAATAGAATAACCATCATTTCTATCTTGAACTGTACATCTGTCATCCAAAAATTTCACCATCAAGCCTAACAAGGCTAAGGCTGAAACTGACCACAAGTTCTTCTTAATGCTTGACCCATATAAAACTTTAGAAAGAGTAAATGTGCCCCCATTTACAGCAGTAAGCACAACTCTACCAACTCCTTTGACAAGATATGAGAAACCATTTGTACATGTGATGGTTCCTGCACTTGGGACAGATTCCAAAGATGACAAGAAGTTTTTTTGTGAAGCAATGTGCTTACTAGCACCACTATCAAAGAACCAAGTATCCGATTCTGACATGCATACATCATGGACAGAACGGTCATGATTGCAATGTACAGTCCATGCCCAATCATCTTGAGCAAAACTTGTAGATTTCTTCTTCTCTGCACTTGGTGCAGATGCATCAGCCACAACCATGCTCGATTCTTTCTTTTTCTCCTTGGTTTTCTGCAATAGTAACACTTGCCATTCTTTTTAGGCTTATCAACTTCTTTCTTTACATCCTTACCTGACTCGCATAATAGATCTGTTTTGCCTAGACTGCTCTTCTTGCAAGAGTATTGAAACTAGCTCATCAAATGTAAGGACGTTTGGATTTCCCTTCATCATGAGTCTAAGGGTAGAGGTAAAACTATAATAAGAATTCGACAATGCATTGAGAACTGTGGGCACCAATGAACTATCAGGATATATCTCATCCATACTAGCGAGCTGCTCCTTAAAATCTTTAAACTTGGTCAAGAAGCTGTCCATTGAGTCTCCTTCATTCATGTGCTCAGACTCCAACTGTTTGTGCAGATATGCAACACGTGCTTCATTGTGCACCTGGTATAATGCAGCAAGTGCATCCCATGCCTATTTTGAAGTCTTACATGATCAAATATATAATCGAATATAAGGAATAATGCTTCGCTTCACAGAAAGTGCAAGCAATGCACGTGCCTGTGCATCTCTTCCATCCCATCTCGTTTGAGTAGCAGTGGGAGGTACTGGTGATGCATATGGAGGAGCCACATCTATATCAGATTTTACTTCAGATGTACCTGCTGCACTTGGTTGCATTGGTAGTTGTGAAACAGGATGGGTGTCACTACCATTGACCACATTCCAAAGGCCTTTAGCAACCAGTACATGCCTCATCTTATAGGACCAAAATGGGTAGTTAGTCCCATCAAGCTTGTCCTCAATAGACAGAATTAGGGTTAGGATTGCAACAATGCATACACACAAGATTGAGAAGCTTGAGAGCACACAAACTCACTAGATTAGGATTAACAAATGTGTGCAAGATACAAAAGATAAGTACACACCCTAAAATGAGTAGATAAGAGGGTGTATATACACACATGAAAAAAACCTCCTAGTGAGGGAAAAAGTACCCCGGCGGTCCTAAGTGTGTTCACTGTTCACACACATCACTACCATATAATGCTACATGCTCTTCCATAGCTAAAAAATCAGTATGTCATCCCAGAAGATGAAAACACACTTGTCTATCAAGTCCTTGAGTACCCACATCATTATACGATTAAATGTAGTTGGGGCATTTGTCAAACTGAAGGACATGACTACGTGTCAAATCCCCACCAGATCTCCTTGTGGAACGCTCCTGGTACGAGACTCAAACCTGCAAAAACAAACAAACAACAAGGGGAGTGCAGGCCTGACTCACCTCCCAACCATGACAGCCGTGGGCAACAAGCCCACAGTCTTGGCTATCCCCATCGAGCCATGAGCTGAGGTAACTAGATTGACATACCGACCAATCTCCTTCTCGCGACGTCCGCCACGAAGCTACCCTCGCGGGCCTCGAGATTGTTGCCAACCTCGGCTGCTTGCGGGTGTACAGCAGGTGCACGTCTGCACTAGATCCAGGCTCCAGACCATAGAGCTCTCGCAAATCACGCGAGACTCTATATGACTAATGACTAACCTTGGCCACCCTTTTATAGGCTCTTGGCCGATCACATCGAGCGTCCACACTTGGGCGCCCACCTGTCCATACTTGGGTGCCCACCTGTTAGTCTATCCCTAACTCAGCTCGCCAATCAGACTGCCTAGCTCCAAGCTTCCCCAAACCTCGAAGCTAGTCTTGTGTGCATGTAGCACAAACACGGTAGATACACACTGTGCACATGACATACTCCCCTTCCTCTAAGAGCTCACTCTTGAGCTTACTAAAAAGCCAGGGTAATCTCTCTGAAGAGTAGTCAATGTCTCCCATGTAGCGTCCTCCTCAACACGATCCTTCCACTTGATCTTATATTCCATGATAAGCGTATTATGCAATCTTCTTTCACGAAATGCAAGAATCTTTTCAGGTTCGTGTGGAACAAATGTCATGTCCTCGACATCTATAATTTCTTGAAAAGTAACTAACTGATTTGTTCCACCCAGTACTTCCTTAAGTCTACTGACATGAAATACAGGATAAACTTTCACATGAGAAGGCAAATCCAATTCATATGCAACTGAACCAATCTTTCGTGTAATACGAAATGGTCCACAGTATCTAGGGGATAATTTCAGAGATTGACCTGTCCGTAAAGTCCGAGAATCTTTCGGAACTCGCAAATACACCATCGTTCCTTCAGAGAACTCCTCTCTGGGTGAACGATGTCTATTAGAATAAAATCTGTCTCGGTCTTGAGTACTTCTAATAGATTCCTTCTAATAGATTCCTTGCAACTTGTAACATTTCTTGCATGTCTTGCAAAAAAGTACGTGCTGCATCATGCTGAAGTCCTGAGAATCCCACTATAACAGGTGATCTAGGTTGAAAACCATACATAAGCATGAAAGGACTAAAACTTGAACTCGTATGCGTAGTACTGTTATATGCAAATTCTAACATAGAAAGATAATCCTCTCATGAACTCTGTCTTTTGGATACATATGCTCGAAGCATATCCTCCAATATCTGATTCACTCTTTTAGTCTAGCCATCAGATTGAGGATGATCTGAGGAACTCAAATTCAAAGTTGTTTCCAACTTCTCAAAAACAAGTTTCCAAAAATCACTCGTAAACTTAGAGTCCCTATCACTGACTATGTCCTGCGGTAACCCGTACAGTCTAAACAATTGCTCGATAAACTGCCGTGCTAATTGCGTAGTTGTAACAGTCTTCTGGGTCGGTAAAAATCTAGCCATTTTTGTCAAGCGATCTACCACAACCCAAATAGAATCATGGCCTTGATGTGTTCTTGGCAATCCAGTAATAAAATCCATGGAAATACTTTCCCATTTATTACTTGGGATTTGCAACAAAGGATGCAACAACCCAGCCTGTCTAAAGCATTCAGCTTTATTTGCCTGACAAATTTGACACTTGAGAACATAATCTTCTACATATCCTTTCATCTTTGGCCAATAAAAAGTGTGTTTCACTAACGATAGTGTCCTGTGTACCCCAAGGTTTCTAGCAGAGCAAGGGCGTCGTGACACTCCTTAAGAATCTTGGACCTAATGTTCGGGATCCGTGGTACATAAATTTTGCCATTACGAAATAATAAACCATTCCGAATCATCCACTGGCCTCCTGCAGCTTGAATGGTAGACTGCTCAGTCATTGAGTCTTGGTCAATCAATGAGCTCCTGTCCTGGATCTTCTGCCAAAATGGACCAAAATAACTATCAGTCCTGCAAAGCCCTCTCAATCACTGAAATAAGTCAGTAGAAATCTCGGTGAACGACAAAGTATTCACCTCTAATTCGACTAAGCGCATCTGCAACACTATTCATGGACCCTTTGTGATAATGGATCTTCCTACCTATTACAATGTTACTATTCGTTTGTGCTGTTCCAATTACAGTTTCCTGGTTTTTTATCACAAAAATGAGGCTGGTCATCAATTCACTGCCTTTCATGTGCTAACATTTGTTGGTTGTGTTGTGTACTGCTCCAGATTTTCGATGTTATTAGAAAAGAATTCTGGTAGAAGCCTGATGAGGGTCTTCTCTCGGAACTGGTCATAACATTGGCTCGAAACAATTTGATTGAGGAAGTTGACAGGCTATATTCCTTAGCAAAAGAAGAAAGACTGCAGTCGATTGTACGCTTCTATTCGGAAGTTATAGGTGCACAAATAAGGTCAGGAAATACACACAAAGCAATGGAGGTGTATGATGAGTTGAAAAAAGCAGGTTTCTTCCCATGTGACCCAGCATATGGTATTTTGCGACAAGGCCTGGAAATCAATGGAGAACTGGAGCTTGCAGCTGCTGTTGAACAAGAATACAAGGAAGCCCTAGAGGCAGATGTGGTGGAACATGCGGTGTACAGTTGATTAATTCTTTGTCGTTATCCTTTCCTCTCTGCCTGTACCTGTACCTTCAGTGGTTTGCGAAGGTAAACAGCAACAAGGCCTTGGAGGTACATTTGTAAGTGCACCAGGTGCAAATGTGGACTCTTAAAACCTGAATTATGTATGTTGAGGTCAAGGATCACACCCTAATGGGATTGGTTGCATTTTTAGTGACTTCATTTGCACACTCCTTATTTGACATCTGAAGAGTTTAGAGAGACAAAAAGCACAACAATGATTTGTACAGATGCAGTCAGTTATGTTGCTTAGTGGTGCAACCTGTTGATATTGTGTTAATTCTTTTTGTCTTTCGTGGTGCATATGCCCTATCAACTACCTTTTTATTGTAATAATTCTTTCTATTTGTTACAATCCTTGGTGCTAGGTTTCATTATGGTTGAGTCTGCCCTATATCTCCAGAGCTCTGACAGAAACTCAGTACACAGACCTTTGTATGAATGTATGCTGTGTGCGTGCGTGGGGGGGGTGTGTGGGAGCATATATTGATACCAAGTTCTACACCCACTATTGGGCACTGATGACGTTAGTGGGGATGTCATAGTATCTAGTCCATACTATGCATGATGGAGTTGATGGTTTATTGTCTTGTGGATGACTACCATGAGGTTATAAATTGCACTTTCTTATAAGGTGAATTTGGGCATGTTCTTGGATTCATCTAGGTATATATATATATATATATATACTTAGTTTTGTACTGTGCTTCAATAGTATTTTTATAACACAAAAATATTAGCTCGACTTTTTTTTAATGCTTCTTTCTTTGTTTTGAAATGGCATCTTTTTGCATGTTAAAACTCATTTCTTTTATAATAATGGATATTCAAACTTACGGTGGTTGAAGAGGAGGCAAGCTTGTGCAAGAAACTTTGCATCATGATTGTCTGCTACCATGTTTCCATAGTTGCTGTTTGTATACTCGTAGTTTACTATCCTTAAGGGTGTGTGTTATTATATATACTTATGTTTATGTGTATGAACCTTTGCTAAGTGTAACCCAAGGCGTTATAGCAAGCTTATGCTATGCCACATGGTATATTGAATTCTTAGTTCGACAGACTCACTTTTAAGTGCTACAAAAGCTTGAGATGAACTTTATCATCCTCATGGTTCTATATAGCTGCTAGTTACCTCTAAGATAGTAAAGAGCTTGATATTGTGAAGTAGACTGGTGTTACATATGCTAATTCAAGCCCATGCTGGTACTCTTAAAGCCATGCATCCAAATTTATAAGCTGTCTAAAGCTGTTATTTTGAGCCCTAACCTCTTCAACCCATTTCTCCACATCAGCATGGTCTTGGGAGAGAAGGCTCCAAGTCTTCTCTCCCACATCAGTTGCTCCAATTCTCAAGGCACGTGTTAAATTGGAGAGAAGGGTAAATTGTGCATGCTCCTCTTTCAGAATCCTCTTGTAAGGTGTTTTCAGAGCTATTGTGTAGTTACACCTATATGTACAATGTAGGGAGAGTTTGTGTTCATGAGTTATCATAATTTATATATATTGGACATGGAGTTTTTATGTTCAATGATTAATATTGTAGAACACTTTGAATAGCATAACATTATAAAGTTTTCCACTCAAGGTGAAAGCAAGGGTTGGTGGTACAAGAAAAGGGCCAATTTTTTTCCCACCTTTTTGGTACTTTGGGGGGGGAATTTGAGGGTAAAAGGTTTGTATTTAGGAACTATTTTTAAGATCTTTGAGAATATTTTGTGCAGTACCACCCTGTGAGAGTAGTGGTGTCATTAGTGGTGGTAGTGGTTTCAATTTTTTATTGTTTTTGCTCATTTCTGTTTGAACTAAGCGGGCGTCGTCTGGTCGCACCATCTCTCTCTCTCTCTCTCTCTCTCTCTCTCTCTCTCTCTCTCTCTCTCTCTCTCCCCCCCCCCCGCATTCGATTGTAGCAGAGCTACTCTGCTCTAGAGCAGTCGTCTAGCCATGAGGACCCCAAAGGCCAAGGGAGCTGCTGCCAGCAGAGCGTCACCTTCAACATGCAAACCGAAAGCGAAGGCAAAGGAGGGCATGGTGCCTCCTGGCAGCAGCAACAAGAAGGGTGCTTCCACCACACCCCCCCAACAAACAAAGCCGGAGCACATAGCCAGTCCCAACACAAGGGCAAGTGCAAAACAGTGCAAGGTCGACTCCGAACGGACCTCACTCCTCTTCGACAACGATGAATCAAAATCTACCAGCAAGTGAAGACGTGGTACGCTATTCATTGGCATATGCATGTGCTAAGTAAATGGTGCATGTTTAATCCCTGCACTGACATTTGAAGTTAAATGAACAGTACTATATTTGGGAGCGTCACCTTCAACATGCAAACCGAAAGCGAAGGTAAAGGAGGGCATGGTGCCTCCTGGCAGCAGCAACAAGAAGGGTGCTTCCACCACACCCCCCCAACAAACAAAGCCGGAGCACATAGCCAGTCCCAACACAAGGGCAAGTGCAAAACAGTGCAAGGTCGACTCCGAACGGACCTCACTCCTCTTCGACGACGACGAATCAAAATCTACCAGCAAGTCAAGACGTGGTACGCTATTCATTGGCATATGCATGTGCTAAGTAAATGGTGCATGTTCACTCCCTGCACTGACATTTGAAGTTAAATGAACAATACTATATTTGGTACTTTGCAGTAGCAAATTTGGTACTCTTTGAGTACCACAAATGGTTCTGTAGGGCATCACCTCACATTAGACATAATGTCAGGCACCACATTTAATCTATAGGAGTCAGCAATTCTCTGATTTGTTTTGAACACATTTTAGGTAAGAACAAAATGGAGGAGTACCCTCAACAAACCAGGTTCTGTTACACGGCACAGGACCTGCATGAAGAGTACGGTCTCAGTCTTGAGGGAAAACTCTTCAAGGACTTGACTGATGAGGACATGCCACCCGCCGACCAATGGTTAACTGTATTCAAGTTCAAGTACCAAAAGAACAGCAAGATCTATTTAAACCATTTGCAGCCACAACTGGTGGAAGACTGCAGACTTCTATTCTCCAAAGTTTATCAGGGGCCCCCTTCATGTGGTGAATTGACCAACAAATTTGCTACGTGCTACGCTTTTGAGAAATGCCATGCAGCGAAAAAAGACCCAGCAGGGCATAAAGTAGCATGGGCCCGGTTTGGGGAAGGAGTGTTGCAGATGATATCATCTAGGAGTGGCGGGCTTGAGCGTAAAATTGAGGCATGGAGGAGGCAAAATGCTTCCTCTCCTGGCAGTGTCCTGCATTCAAATAAGAAGGCTCGGATGACTTAAAGTGGTAGTAATATCTGCACAGAACCAGATAATGCTTGCAGAGGGGTAATTGCTGACTACCTACCTGATTTAGAGGCATTGCTGCAAAGACTGGCAGACCCAGTGTCACATCCAGGAGGGTCAAACCTCAGAAGCCTGAAGGCCTCTATTCAAGCAAACAAGGACCAGCTACTGGTATATGAAGGTAGAAAGGACGTAGCGAAGAGTTTGATGGAAGACATCGATACCCTGGAAGCACGCATTGTTCAGCTTCAGCAACAAATCCCTATTCCGGATGAAGAGATCAGAGAGGTGGAGGCTGAGCTGGGAGCAAGTCGGTGCTTGTTGCGACGACACGGGGTTTTCGAAAATATCCAAAAGCTCCAAGCGGAGGTTGAACAGCAAGAGGTATTGTATTTCTGGCCTATTGCATTGTGTTTGACTGTTGATAGTGTTTAATTTGCACATGGTTTGGCAATTTGGCATGTTTCACTTCTTGATTGGTTTATCTGCTGACATTTTTGGTGGTTTTGGAACTTCTTGAACTGTTTTGGTACTTTCTTTACTTGTTTTGGTATTTTTTATAACACTTGGTGTTGTGCTGCTGCCTTTCTTGGTACTTAATAGTGCTTCTTTATTTCATTTGGTACTCTATTGAACTATTTTTGTGCTGTTTTGGTACTTTCAGGTTACTGAGTTTAGTCTAATAGGGCACCTTTGGTTGTCTTGGATAATTGGTTGCACCCATGACTGGTACTTTTGGTGCTTTGCTGTTCATTTGAAACTCTTCTGACCTATTATGATACTGCTTTGGTACTTTCTAGCTACAAGTTTTAGAGTCTTTAAGGTATTGCAGTTACATCTTGGGTTCAATGTTGGCACTAACTTTGGTACTTTTTGTGCTTCTTTGCTTCATGTGGTACTCTTTTGAAGTGTTTTGGTACTGAAGTTGAGCTTTTATTTGGTCTTATATGGTAGTGCTAAATATGTCTTGGGTGCTATCTAGGTATTATCTTTGGTATTTTTTGTTTTCTTTGATTCGTTTGGTACTTTTTGCACTATTTTGGTACTAGTTTGGAATTTCACTGTGACAAGTTTTTGGGTCTTTTGGGTATTTTTGGGAGTCGTGTTTTTGGTACTTAATTGTACCAAATTATTGCTGTTTACAACTGTTTTGGCATAATTTACATGTTTTGGTACTGTTTAGTTACCTTTTGGTACTTTTTTGAGACTGATTTGTTAACCTTTTGGTACTGTTTTGGTTTGTCATTGGTTTGTCTTGGTACTGTTTTGTTACCTATTTTGGTACTATTTTGCTACTTTTTGGTTTTGTTTTGGTACTGTTTTGTTTCCTATTTGGTGCTATTTTGCTACTGTTTGCTACTATTTTGGTACTGATTTGCTACCTTTTTAGCACTGTCTGTAACCTATTTGGTACTATTTTAGTAGTGTTTGGTACTATTCTGCTACTATTTGATATTATTTTGGTACTGCTTTGCTACATTTTTGGTATTGTTTTGGTAGTTTTTGGTACTTCATGTACCAATTTTGTGTTGTTTAAAACTATTTTGGTACAATCCAACCTTTTTTAGTATTGTTCTGGTAGTTTTTGGTACTTCATGTACCAATTTAGTGTTGTTTAAAACTATTTTGGTACAATTCGACCCTTTTTAGTAATGTTTTTATTCTGCTTGGGTTTGGCTTGGGAGTTGTTGAAACTTCATTGTACCCATTTAGTGCTGTTTAGAACTGTTCAGTTTTTGTACTGCTTGTGTACCTCCTTGCTAATTGTTTGTTTTGGTGGATAAGTAGATAGAGTATGTCTGTTTTGCATATGGAGTATGTGAAGCTCCACAATGAATGCTTGGAGACCCAAGACCATCAAGAATTTGTACATAAGTTGTGTGCTGATGTGAAGAGGGGGATGAAATATACATTGACTCCAAGGCCTCATGTTGTGGACCCTACCAACACAATTCATGTGTTTGGTACTTGTGTTGCCTGTGGGGAGGCTTTGGAGGCTTCTTACGTGGTTGGTACCTTCATGCTTCCCTGCTGCAGGCATCAGTACCATCCATTGTGTTTTGCAGCTGTGTTGAGAACAAGAGATATGTGCGTGAAGGCATGTTGCAACACCGCAATCCCTTCGGAGGCAAAGGCCTAGGTGTCAGGGAGGTCATTATTGAAGAGTAAGTGGGGTGTTTGTGTTGGACACTGTATGTTTATATTGTTTGAACTGATGATCTAATCTTGTCGTTCATCTTTGTGCATATGTAGGTAGAGAATCTTTCGGTGCGGACACCCATGACACCACCCCAAAGGATAGGAAGGATCTCCCTGGTCACAGTAAGTCAGATGCCACTTACATGTTTAAAGAAGATCCTTACAAGTCAGTGCAGAAAATACTGCAAGACCTTGATGCCAACACAAGGGAAGGGAAAGGGGCTGAGCCTGCTGTAGACTCAAGCATGGGGGAAGATCGACTAAAAGCGGAAGTGCAGGAGAGAGACAAAGATGAAAAGGGACTGGAGGAGAAAGAACAGGGGGGAAGTGATCTGATTGAGGAGGTTGCTGAGCAAGAGACTGACCAAGGCGAGAAGAACAATGAAGAGATGCCGGCTGTTGAGGAGGTGACAGTTGAAGTTCTCTCAGAGGCAGAGGTTTTGGCTACGGCATCAACATCTGCAAAGGACAAGGCAGGTAGAAAGAGGAGGAAGAACGGAAATAGGGCAGCGGAAGCTACTCAAAGTGCACAGGAGACTGCAGGTGCAGAGGAGCCCAAAGACACTGAGGAGGCTAAAAGCAATGAGGAGGCCAGAGCGGCGGGGGAAGCTACTGAAAGTGCTGAGGAGGCTAAAGGTGCAGAGGGGGCTGAAGGTGTAGAGGAGGCTAAAAGCACGAAGGAGGCCAAAGAGGCGGGGGAAGCTACTGAAAGTGCAGAGCAGGTTAAAGGTGCAGAGGAGGGTGAAGGTGTAGAGTTGCCTAAAGGCACAGAGGATACAAAAGGTGTGGGGAAGGACAGAGCTACGGAGGAGACACCTGATGCAACGCCCTTAGAAACAGGTGATAGCAATGATTCAGCCACCCTCTTCGAGCTCTTCGCTATGAAATGTAGAAAGCACCCCGTTGGTGGTGGTCTCAAGCCGCAAGGCTGCAAAAATTAGCTGATGTTACAGCATTTTGTACTTGCTTCTGGACTAATTTGAAATACCAGCCCATTTTGCTTTTGTCGATGCGTTTTGTGTCATGCCGCTCTACTCTTGAAAGGTGTCAATGTGTTTGTAAACTGTCATGTCCTACTGTCACTGTTTTGTAACCTTTTATTGGTGCCCAATGTCTAACTTTGCTTTTGCGAAAATGCTGTGTTCTTCTACTCATATAGTTTAGTGGTACTACAACAGGGGACCATTGGTGGCTACATGAACAACCACTGGATACATCAATGCCGATACATGTAATGGCAAGCAATAGGCGCCTTGTTGTTTTGGATGTCAATGGAGTGCTACTGAAGGATTATGTTGAAGCACCCAAGGATTTGTGGCAGCTCCCGTTCCCAGATGGAGTTAGGCCCCGAGGTGTGCAAGTGTCTCAATACAAATATTGTGTCGTCAGACCTGATGCGGAGGACTTCATCGTCAACTTGAGGAAGCGATGCGACGTGATGCTCTGGTCATGTAGCCAAAGGAAGAACCTGATGGCCATAATGAATGCTTGCTTCCCTCGGTTGATGAAGATGAAAGACCTCTTTTTAGGTATTTATCCCTAAACTTTCACAACTGGTTTTATTGATTTTGATACTGTTTGGCTAGCTTTGCTACTGTTCTGTACACAATCTGGTACTATTTGGTAGTTTGGTACTTTATGTACACAATTTGGCACTGTTTTGTTCATAATTTGGTACTCTTTGGTTATCTTTGGTACTTTGGTACTCTTTGGACTATGGTAGTTTGAAATTGTGTTTTTTATTTTGTACACAATTTGGTACTGTTTGGTGCTTTGATACTATGGTACTTGGTTCTGTGCTTGGTAACATTTGTGTACACCATTTTATAATGTTTGGTACTTTGGTTATTTGGTACTTTGGTACTGTGTTGTACCAAGTTTGGTACCTTTTCACTGTTATGTACTGTTTGTTAGCTTTGGTACTCTTATTTGTGCTGCTATTCTAATTGCTTGGTTTACCTATTTTACAGATATTTTTGACCAGTCTCATTGTGAGAGGTGGGCTACCAAACTCAGAGATGTGCCAGTCCTTGCGAAGGAGTTCGGTAACAAGCCTATTTTTCTGAAGCTCCTAAGAACAGTGTGGCGCAAGTATCTGCAATTCAATGAAACGAACACCCTCCTTGTGGACGACACGAGATACAAGTCCTTGAAGAATGATTACGACTCGTGCTGCTGCATCCGGTCATATGAGCCTAAGTATTATGACCCTGACAAGCCGAAGTATCTTATGGATGTCATTTTCCCGTGGATCTTCGGGTGGCTAGCTGATAAGTTCCCCACTGCTTACAGCCACCGGAATCCCTTGTTTGATGTTGAGGATGACATTTCCTCGTTCGTTGTCAACTACTTTGTATCTATGGAGGGGTATTCGTACCGCTTTGACCCCCCTGATGTGTAAAAGATTCTGTATGCTTGTACATTGCCTTTGGCATTTAATGATAATTATCTTTTTATACATGTACTTTTTTTGGCTACTGCTTTTGTACTTTTCTGTTACTACTTGGTGAAAACAAAAAGGAACAGTACCAAAATTTGGTACTGCAAAAACACAGCACAGCTAAAAACAATAAAGCACAATACCAAATTGATAACACAGCAATAGCATTAGACAGTACTGATCACAAGTAAGATTCTAATCAAGAGAATTAGACAGTACTGATCACAAGCAAGATTTTATTCAAGAGAATTACAACTGTTGCCAGTGGTTAGAATTGTAGTTGGGGTAAACACTGTATGGCTCCCGTCCTGGTCACTTTCGTCTTCATATGGCATACTGTTGTAGATATTTTCATATATCTCTGAGGATAGTTTAAAGTGGTGATGGAGGCCAGGGATAGCCTCTATGGGGAACCGTATGGCTCTAACAAGATGCGAGTAGATCATCACCAGTGGTGTCTGATCTAATAGGGTATAGGTATCAACTTTGCCCTCAACCTGGGCATAGTACAAGCCCTCAACTAGCAATCCACCTCTTACGATCTTGTTATGCCAAAGGTCCTTCAGTACTCTTGGTGCTACATAAATGGTTTTTGTGCACTTAAGAAGGTAGAAGTCCTCCTTCTCCTCGGCTGCGTTCACTGCAAAGTTATCCCCAATGGACAATAATTGGCTCAACACCTCAGGGTCTCCTTCATACATAGGCATGCTTAAATCCTCACTCACATGGGAGGAAAACAAATCATTGTAGTTCTCCTCATCATCGTCGTCCTCATCACTATTTGTAGGTTGTACTGACTCTGTCAATGGCTTGATGGAGACATATTTCCATTCTTCAATGTGCTGTTTATTATTGCATCTCCTCCACTGCCCATTCACACATGGATCACAGAAGCATGACAGCGTACGAAAACGCACATCACATGGATTGTGCGTTGAGTAGCCGTCAACACAATGGAATGAGCGAGAGCCTGCAATTGGTTTACAGTCCCACAACGGAAAACGCAGCACATCATTCGGTGAAACCAACCAGAACACCCTCCTTGTGCTGGCACTTCCACCTTCCGTTGTCGGTTGAAACCTCGCGTTCAAAAAATTAACCACATCAGCCGCACACTTCATGGGCCAGCCATCGGGTTTTAGCTCTTCGTGCGTCAGGGTTCTCTTGATAATAGCACCTGCACCATCATGCTCTCCTTTTCCATGCCCTGAAGCAAAGAAGTTATGCATCATAAGCAATCCTGTCAACTGATAATACCTGGCTACAAAATAGTGTGGTCTTCGTGCCTTGAACTGTGAAGCGGCACCATCTGACCATACCCAATGATAACGCAAACAGTGTCCTTGCTGTTTCATCCAGTTGTCATGCAGCATAAAACAATGCTGAACAAAGAGCGTGTCGTGGAGCTTATCATCTGATATGTAAAAATGCACAGTCTTCTCAATAGCTCCTACTGAATTTCTGATATAAGAGATGTGTACCAGTATTGTTACCTGTGTTGACCACCAATGCATGGACTGGATCTCATTTTGCATTTTAAAGCTGTAATTCTCTGCAAAATCAACAACAGATACCACAACATCTCTGGGAAACTTAAGCAAGCAGTCTTTGAATTGTTGGGCCTGCCACCTAAACATAAAGTTGTGCTTAACGAAGCTTTTCAGATGATCTGAAAAGAGATGAATGAAAGTTGCACTTTTCATCCTTTCCATGACCAAGTCCTTTCGCTTCTTCTCTTTTCCATCACCATTAACCTGTCCAGTGCCCACATCCTGGAATATCTTAACAGTCACCTCCTTGCTATCTGTTGCAATCTCGGCTGGGCAGAATGACAACTTTCGTACACCGCATTTGGGGCACTCTCCAAGCAAGCATCTCTTTGCATGATATTCACCCTCCTTAGGGCGAGGGCACAATATAAAATCCAGCAAGTTACTTATGTGTTGAAAAATAGCCTGGTTTGCAGAACATTGGCCTGCCTCACTACGTGTACCACAAACGGAGCATGTACATCGATGTTCTTTGCCGTGATGCCCAAACTTGTTCTGGCGCATTTGATTGAAAGCATCCTTGAAGTATACCATCTGGATATGGTAAATACAGCAGCAAGTATAGCGCTCTTTCAATCTTCGGACAAAAAAAGGCTTGAGTGTCTCAAAGGACCTAAGTGACAACTTCACCGCCGCAGGATACATGCTCTTGAATCTTTTGTAGAGCTCCACCTTTAAACAAAAAATGAACCACGTTAGAGCTCAGAATACTATCAAACAAGAGTAAAGCACCAAAGCTATTTACAGTACAAAATTTGGTACTGTAAACCACCAACTCATTCTAAAGTACCAAATTTGAAACTGTAGTGCCAGATAACAGACTATAGTGCCAAATTTGATGCAGAAAAGCACCATATTAGGCTCTATTTATTACCAGGCAGACCATAGTACCCAATTGGATACTTTTCTACATTAAGCATGGTACCAAATTGGATCATAGTAACAAATTGGGTGCTTTTTGTGAATACAAAAAAGCACCAAATTTGGTTCTATGTACCAAGTTGGAACCATAGTACCCAATTTGGTACTGTTTTACATACTGCATATTACCAAAATGGATCCATAGTGGCAAATTGGGTACTTTTTTGGATACAAAAAAGCTTTAAAATTGGTACTATGCATCCAATTTGGTACTTTTCTGTATTCACTAAAAGCACCCAATCTGTTTCCAAAACACAATTTGGTATAATACTACCAAGTGTGAGTGGTGCCCAAAAACACCAAATTGGATTTGTGGAACCCCTTAGGTACTATGCAGGCACACTTAAAGCACCCTGCATAGTACCAAAATTGATCCATAGTACCAAATTGGCTATTTCTCTGTATACTTCACAGTACCATAATTGGAAGCTTAGTACAAAATTGGATACTTTTTTGGATACAAAGAGCGCCATAATTGGTACTATGCATCTAGTTTGGTACTTTTCAGTATCCTCTAAAAGCACCAAATCTGTTTCCAAAACCCATTTTGGTATTATACTACCAAGTGTAAGTGGTGCCCAAAAAAACCAAATTGGAGCTATGGAACACCTTAGGTACTAACCAGGCACACTTATTAAAGCACCCTGCATAGTACCGAACTTGATCCACAGTACCAAATTGGCTATTTCTCTGTATACTTTACAGTACCATAATTGGATGCTTAGTACAAAATTGGATACTTTTCTGGATATAAAACGCTCCAAAATTGGTACTATGCATCCATTTGGTACTTTGCAAGATACATTGAAAGCACCAAATCTGTCTCCAAAACCTAATTTGGTATTACACTACCAAGTGTGAGTGCTTCTCAAAAGTGCCAAATTGAGACTGTGCTTCCTTACTCTTGGACATTGCAACCAAAAGTTGTACCGTGAATCCTGTTGGGTACAATGCAAAATTCAGAGACGTGCCAAATTTAATCCTATGGAGGTGGAATTGGTACCTACAATGATACTATTATGGAGCTGGGAATTCAAACAATGGTAAGTACTTGGATATGGGAATTAGTACCTACAATGATTGTAGTACCAAATTGGTACTTACAAATTGGTACTTATGGCCTAGAGTGATTGCTGGTAAAAAACTACCAGTTTGGTAAAGACTACAAATTTTGAACTATTCCAACAGAAATCAAGGCCACCATGGATTGCATTGTAGCAAAAACATATTACCTGAGAGTCATCTAGAAGATGAATTGGATGTTTGATGACACATTTTGCCTCGATCCTCTACTTACAAATATCCTTTTTGTTTGGTGAAACTCTCGTCTCAGATTTCCAAAAAGTGGTCACCAAATCTCTAGTTTCACTTGTGATACTTGTATATAAAGGCAATTGTCTGTGACAAGCACTAAGTGGCAACACTTCATTCTCATCTTTCGTTTCCAGTCGACTGCTTGCTGCCGCTATATTCCGTCGATGAACACCCAAGACAGCCGCAATTTTGGACTGGTTCACTGACATTGTTCTCTGATCACCATTGTTCAGTATCATCATCAAAGAGGCTCTCTTTACAAACAGCTCACTTGCAGAGTGAGGTACTTTCAATTGAGTCAATGTGTTGTGAACGTTGGAAAGAAGACTCGATTGCACATCCGAACTCCTCAACTTGGAAAACGGCTGATGATGCATGAGCTGCTCTAGAATTTCCTGTTGTTCTACTGTTGTTAGTCCTTGGGTCTGTCGACGCCAACATCTAGCCATGGCTTTGCATATATTGTTCCTTGACCTGGTTCTTGAAAGGCTACCTTCCCTAGCAGGATTGCGCTCCTTGCATCGTTGCTCACGCTTCTTTTCCGCCCAATAGCCCCGGAGAAATTCTTGGTTGCCGACAGGTTCGTGAGCAGCTTGGGTTTCATTGATAGTATCCTCTGTAAATGCAGGTATCCCTGACTCAAGGTTAGTGAAGGAATCACACTCAACCTCCAGCATCGTCTCTGTAAATATGCTGACGGCCTGAGTTGCCGTGCTCATACAGAGAGAGAGAGGGCTATGGTGTTCCGCAGGGGATAGAGGATGTGCAGAGAGAGGTCTGAGAGAGAGAGAGAGAGAGACAGACAGACAGACAGAGAGGGGAGGTCTGAGAGAGAGAGAGAGAGGGAGAGAGAGAAATCTGCTTCCTTGCATCTGCACCCACGTCTCCACCCACGTCTATCTGTTATGGGACGTTTCAAAAAAAAGACTAAAGTATAACACCTCAGGGAATTTTCACAGCTTAATATTTCTCCTTTATTTCCTTTTTGCCCTTTTTTTCTTTACTCTCGTTCTACCAAGCCTAGGTGGTGTCAAGGACAACCAATTTTGTACCACCATCCCTTGCTTTCGCCCCTCAATAGCTCAAATATACATTGTATTTTTCTAAGTTAATTGGTAAAGTTGCCACATCTAGTAAATTATCTGTAAATTTGCTATGCAACTGAATCTAACCTAGAAACTTCTCTAACTCCTTGATATTTTAGGAGGATTTACCATCAAAATTTTGGAAAGTAAAAGCTTTGCAGCTAATCTTCTTCTCTTTTGTAGACTCTTGAGCTCGTACGGTTCTCTAAATTTGATCACTATCGGAATCTGAAGATGTAGCACTGACATGTGTATGTCTCTTTTTGCGGAATAACTTATCTTCTAAATTTATCCTCAACTTCTTCTCAACAAGAATCTGATTTTGAAGTGATTGAAGTTGTTCTTGAATGGTTGGGGATAGAGGATAGGTTGCCATTGTAAAAGAATGAAGTTGATTATTCTCTTCAAGAAAATTAAAGGGTCCGGTTGCACAAAATAATATGAAAGTGTGGAAATAAAATAGAGAAAGCAACAAGCTTATATGACTCTTGTATAGTCTAAAGAAAGCCTTGTTGAAGAACTCGAAGTTAAAGATCTATATTTTATATATCTCAAACTTCTAGAGATCACATGTTTCAAGAGGATTTTGCTTTCCACACATCTAGCCAAGTTAAGGCTAGCCGTGAAATTGTTACTCAAGACACATGCTCATTCAACTTGTTGAACACACTAAAATCATTCATTAAAACCCGTATAAAGGTTTTGATGAGTTCATAGATCTCCTACGCTATTCGTCAAAAGGTTGTTGAAGCATTCTTTTAGCCAAAAGTCATCACATTAGATGTGAATGCACTCCATTTAGTCACAAGAGTTGTTTTCTTCCTATCTTTTAGAGCCAACAAAACTTGATTATATCCATTGAATTTGTCAAGGAAATAATACCTTTGATGTCTTGCCACAAAGAACCGAGAATGGGATCTATCTTGGTGGTTGCATTCAATTTCTTAAAATCCACACAAATGCTCAACTTCCCATATTTCTTAGGAATGATCACAATGGGAGATAAGTAGCTCACCTTGTCCATTGGATAATTGCTTGCTTTGCATAAGAAGGCTTCATCCGATAACATTGTTGTTGAATTGGTGCTACATCTTCTTTTGAATTAATGTGATGCTACTAAAATTAGAGATCTACTTCTTTCATTTCCTTGTAATTCTATGCAAAAACATCCATATAGGAATCCAACTACCATAAAGTCTATTAACCACAATGGTTAACAATATTTTAAGTGTGGTTACGCTTCATTTATGTAAAACCATGCTAAGCGCTTCATGTAAAAGATATATGGGATGACCAAGCTTACGATATATATAACATCGGCCATGAGCAATAAGTCTAGGTGTACATAGAGCTAGAGAACCAATTTTGGGCCCCCAATTGTTAAACGGGCGGCTGACCATTATAGAAAGAGAGCTCATGTATATAATTTACTTATGAAATACGAAAAGGATATATAATCCCATTATCACAATTTAGTCTTCCTCTCTCTCTCTCTCTCTCTCTCTCTCTCTCTCTCTCTCTCTCTCTTGTGACTATGGTGGTGAGCTTGTGTGTATGCATGCTTGCTTTCTTGATTATATGTGTGTGCTTGTAGGTGATGCTCCCTTTGCTTGCCTCTTCTCCTTCTTCTTGATCTCTCTATCTCTTTCACTCTTATACACACCAATTCATTGAGATAGGAGTTGAGCTCTCCATAGCTACTTCTCTCATTGCTCCCTACCTAGCTCAAAGAAAGCTCCACTTGGGTGACACAAGTGATGGTGGAGTGATCCCCTAGTTTCTTCACATTGAGGAGTCAACCCTCATTGGCTAAGTGCATGATATCCTTGCATTGTCTCTTTTCTCTTCTCTTCTCTTCTTCTTCTTCTCTCATGCAAGGAAATTGTTCATTTATGTGAACATCTTTGGTGCCATTGCCAGGGATAGCACTTAGCTTAGGTCCTCCATAATCTACTCCTAAGCTAGAGTCTTGATTTGCCCAGATGGAATGCAAATCCACCAGTAGGAGTTGGTTATGAGATGTTTATTTGATTTTGTTTTTCTTTATACAATGGAGTGCAATGGAGCATTATGAGAATGAGGAGCTCCGAAGGCTACACCAAAAGGAGGAGCTACAAGTGCCCTAACCTTGCTTTTGATTCTATTAATTTTGGTTTTTTTTAATTGGTTAAAAATTATATATTAGCTTAACCTCACCATTAATCTTAGGATATTAAGATTAATTAGGCATTCTATGCATAATTGGGTAGCTAGCCATCCATAAAAAGAAAACCCAAAAAATCAGTATTGAGGAGGAAAAAATAGTTAAAGACGGAGAAAAGTAGATGCAGTTCAAACTTAAGTTGCATCTCTGAGAAGTGAACGACTATTCACTTCACAGAGGTATGACCGTACCCTATTAAGCCACACCTATTCACTTCGTGTGGTAGAATCTTTCCAAATTTGCCTCATAAATGTGAGTAATGTGCATTAAAAAGGCATAAAAGTGGTACATCTAAATTTTTAGGGACATATTTGAAGGTGGCTATCAAAAGATACGTCGTTTCGACATAGTTATGATCCGTACCAGGCAGCCTATGAGTATACATCCGTACCCTCACAGACGTACGTTCGTTCCTTCACGAGTGAACGGCTGTTTCTCCCCCTCGACACATTCATGCACCTACACTCATGGAAATTAGTGCAAAACAACCCCTTGTTTGACAATGTTGAACCATCATGCACACAATCACTTGTTCGATCTAACCCATCGGTCAGCACAACATGGAGCCAAACAGTTTTGATCCTTGATAGCACCAGTGAAAGCGAAGAACATCCAAGTACGAGATGAACCACCCCCGACTTAGAGGATTGGTTGCCCAATGCATGGATAGACCTTTGACCCAAGAGTGATACCCATGATCCCCTGCACATTCACAAAAGGAGTCTTGCCTTGAGACGATGACTGAGAAACTTTATCCTGTTGGGAAACATACAATCAAAAGAGCCTCATCCCAAGGACATGAGGATGGATCGACAACCTGAAAGGAATGTCACATCTCTGCTAGATTCTAGACCAGAGGTGGGAAAAATCCCAGATAACCTAATCCAAATTGATCCAACAGTCTGGGGAGCCATGCCGATTGTCGATGGCAAATTAATTCCAGGATCGTAAGCCAACACCAACAAGAGCCAGCTCACCATGGTCCAGAGACCTCTTACCAAAGAGAAAGAGCCCACACATAACTTTCCAACTAGGACACAACAAACATGTACAACCACTACCCACCTTATGGAGTGTATCTCAGATACCATACGGATCCTTATACAAAGCGCTCACTAGCCCACCATTGAGTGTATCTCGACCGAATACCATACGGATCCTTATACAAAGCGCTCACTGGCCCACCATTGAGGCACGGTCCTCCAAGCCTAGCTCCCCCACCTATCATACCCCAACATGCACCAGCTCCTCCAACCACATCAGGACTGACACCATAAATGTTGAGGATAGCCATGGAAATAGGGGGGGGGTAGCTTCAAGAATTGTACCACCAACACCTATGCAACCGGTACAAAGGATCGAGACCGGAAAGGAATAAACCAGTCCACATCTCCAAACGTATCACGAAGTTTAACAGGTCCGAAGACCCCATACCTCATCTGGAGATGTTTAACTAGATCTGTGAGGCATTTGGCCACGTGGACAATCAGGTTAAGGAGAGTGCCTTCGGCCTCACCCTTGATGGAAAAGCTGGACAATGGTTTCGATCATTGAAAGTAGAAGACAAGGCTACCTTTGATGCCTTGAAAGAGGATTTCAAAGTAGATATTCAAGACAAGGAACTAGTGAACATTTGCACAATGTAAGATAGAAAGAGGGAGAATCCATCCGGGACTATATCAACCGAGTGAGATATCTTCACCCAATAGGGACAAGTTCTTAGATTCCTAGAGGGACTTGAAGATGCAGCCTTGCATAACTCCCTATACGCTCTAGGGCATACCTCCTTTGTGCAATGCTCAGAAGTGCCATGAATTTTGAAGACAATTTCAAGGGAACTTATTCTCGAGAATTGCACGACGGCACTTTTGAAGCTTCTTTCAAAACCACAAGCACGAAATCTGAAGAAAAGGGAAAAGAATCCTCTTTAGGACAACAAGTGGAGCAGCTAGCATCTGCATTAATGTAGCAAATGACCCAATAATGGAGAGTAGGCCAAAGTCATGAGACCAAGCTGGGCAACCTCATCTTTACCCCAAGAGAGAACTACTGTGGTGCCCGATTTGTTGAGCAAACCACACTAGTACATAATGTCCACATTTGAGACCCATACCCACTCTCTACTGTGCTAACTGCCAAGGGTGGGGCAATCACAAAACCTCAAACTGCTACCACTGAAGAGCTTCTCAAGCAAGGGCTCTACTGTAGGCCTTACCGCTTAAACCAAGGCAACTGCTTGCCTTTGCTAGCCCCAGCACAACACAATGCACCTCAACCTAGCCCCATGAAGTGGCCTCGTGAGAAATTCTTAGGGTACCCAAAGTACCCTTGCCACCCCCACTCCTTCCAACACAACCACCCTTACCTAGAGTGAACCCTGTTCATGTCAGTTGACCCTGAACAAAATCTTTGTTCAGTTGACCCTAGACAAAATCTTTGAGGAAGGTGAGGAGGGAGAAGCTATCAACAACACCATCTTCGAACCCCCTGAACCAAGTAGCCCACCCCCACAAATCCTAAGTCACTACCTGATGCTGGAGAATGAGCATATGTACCCTACATACCTAGTACCTATGACACCACATGAATGAGACTTGAACAGAATGTCTAAACAACCACCTATGCAATGCTATCAATGTGTTGGACCTCATCAAACAACCGAGTGTCCAGTCAAGAAATGGATTGCTAGTACTCTTGTGGGTGCTCCCACCTCAACCCCCTTATGCACAAGTTGTGGGATAGACCATATGTACAAGGATTTCCCATTAAGAATGGGTACAATGGGGAAGGGAAATAAAGCTAAACCAAGTACCAATATTAACTTGCTAAGTATATGGGATGGCTTCATCCACATAATGCCTATGAATGCAGTAACTGGAATACAAATTAGAAGGAGAGCCATAGCTCACACTACCGTGCCAAAGTGTCTACTTCTCGTAGAAGTAAAAAACCCTAGGACGTGCAAGGATCTTATCTTCTAGGAGGTTCCTAAATAAGCACGACCAACTAGGTGCTCTCGAAAAAGGCCACAAAGATCTGCAAGGAAGATAGCCATGTTGTTACAAAGAAGTGGGTCCGCGATGAGAGGACAACTACCAAGCATGAATAGGGATAACTAGATTCATGAACCTACGCCCATTCCAAGAGATATTATAGGTCTTTCTTCCTTTCTGTCTCTTCACAAGTCTAGATTCCCATTGGCACATTACTTCAAGGTAGTCCGAGTCTATGGAAGGATTGGATGGAAGGGAGGCTTGGAGCAAGAATGGAAGAACATGTAGAACTAGGAAATTCTAACAAGACCGATGAGGAAACATCCATACAACTAGACAGAATCACCGACATTCCTACGGTCCAGGTGAACAAGTTAGGGCAATATTTTGAAGGAGACAAACTCAACACAGCACTACCCCTAACTTTTGATGTCACCCCCATCTTGGAAGGAGAGGTAGGAGAGTATTGTTACCAAAAAATGCTCTTAAAAATGGGAAATCCTATGGTGACACCGCATTGATCATGAAACTAGTTGATGGAGCCACCACAAAGCCCATAGGTGTTCTGCTGGATTTGAAGATTAAGATTTTTGGAACATATTTTCGATACACCTTTGTGGTGCTAAACTTCGGCTAGCAACCGGTTTCCTATGATTGCATCTTAGGACAACCCTTTATGAGAGAAACCAAGATGATCCATGACTGGGACATGGATCACATTTATGCACGGGCACAAGATTTGCCACGACTGACAGGCAAGAGATTACATCCCTCTACATGCTTAACACCGTGTGTATGCTTGATGCTACGAGCCATGAACCTGTGAAGCATCAAAGAGGAAAGACCGTTTTTACGAGAAAAAACCACCCACAAGACCCATAAAACAAATGGCTTCATAAAAAAAGAGGCTTAAATCTTCCCAATATAATTGGAAGAGCATTGGCTGAGATATGTGAAGGCTGTTAATGCACATTCCTACTTCTACAAAAGGAGCGTGACAAGTTCCCCATTCTAGTTAAAATCGCGACCACAAAAAAAGAAGAGTCAGTAGATTCCCTAACTAAACCCCAAAAGCTTTGCTGCTATACACATAAAGCATGAAACAAAAAGTTGGCACTAGCCAAGCTAGAAGCTAAAAAAACAATGGATGAGAAAAGCACTAAAGCTAAGGAGACCAAAAAAGTCCCCGAACACTTCAAAGCCTACAAGATAGGAGACCGTTTTGTATAACAAAAAGGCCCAAAGAACCCATGATGGGAAGCCAAGAACGCCTTATGATGGTCTGGCCAAGGTCAAGGAGATCAACTTGCAGGCCCAAGAGAAGATCCAAGGCCCATCTGCATTGGGGAAGTCCTCTCTATGGAAGAAGAGAAAGACCTTATTACTGACCTCCTCACAGAATTTCAAGATTTCTTCGCTTGGAAATATACGGCTATAAAGGGTGTACCTCCTAAAGTGGTTAAACACACCATCCACATAGTAGAAAGAGCAAGGCCAATGAAGGAGAGAGAATACCTTATGAAACCCAAGTACTCCAAGATGGTTCAGGAAGAAATCGATTGGCTCATAGATACCAGATTTATCTATGAGATAGGGCACACCAAATGGGACTCACCCATCATGAAAGTGTCCAAAAAGAACAGAAAAGTGAGATTGTGCGTTGCTCTCGAAAAGGTCAATGCCGCCACAATACATCATCACTATCCATCGCCCTTCATAGAACATTTATCTATGAGATAGAGCACACCAAATGGGACTCACCCATCATGAAAGTGTCCAAAAAGAACAGAAAAGTGAGATTGTGCGTTGCTCTCAAAAAGGTCAATGCTGCCACAATACATCATCACTATCCATCGCCCTTCATAGAACATTTTCTCAAGAGGGTCGCAAATAAGAAAGGAAGTCTATAGCTTCCATGATGGGTTTTCCGGCTACAACCAAGTGTTGATCGACCCAAAAGATCAACATAAAACAGCTTTTGCACTGAATGGGACACGTATGCATACTGAGTCATGCCACTTGGTTTGACCAATGCCCTAGGCACCTTCCAGCGCCGCCTAATGTGCACAGCCTACAAGGAGTATCTATGAAAATTCTTTGAAGTCTTTAGGGATGACCTTTGCGTCAATTCTACATGGAAAGCACATCTGTGGTATTTGAGAAAAGTGCTAGAGAGATGCCGGCTCTATAGGATCTCTCTTAAACCTGTAAAATGCCAGTTTTGGGTCCGACATGGAGTAATCCTTGTCTCAAAACATGGTATCTCCACAGACAACAATAAGGTGTGACTCTTTCTTGAGCTACCAGCCCCTACCAAACGTTAAGGGAGTCCAACGATTCATGGGGCATTTGGGTTATTACTAGTGTTTCATCTTTATGTATGCCGACATAGCTCATCTCCTTTACGGACTCCTGGTGATTTTTGAATGGATAGAGGAGTGCCAACAAGCGTATGATACTCTCAAAAAAGCATTGGCAAGTGCTTCCATTTTGAGATCCCCCAATTGGGAAATCATATTCCATGTCCACATAGATGCCTCTGCTTTCACAACAATTGGTTATGCTAGCTTAACCTCAAGAACACAACATGGATTTCCCTATTAGCTTTGCCCGCCAATTAAACTAAGCAAAATGAAATTATACCACCACTAAAAGAGAAGGGTTGGCTATGGTCCATACAGTTAAAACGTTTCATCATTACCTTTTGGGCAACCAAATTTGTTTTCTTTCTAGACCATGAAGCTCTTCTTTATTTGGCAAATAAACCTTTCACCATGGGCAAAATCACTAGATGGCTCCTAATTCTACTAGAATTGGATTTTATGGTCACAGTCTGTAAAGTCTTCCAACATGTATTGGCCAACCACATGCCACACATTCCTAATGAAGAACCACTAGTGGGAATTAACGATGACTTGCCAGATGCCCCCCCTATTCCAACTATGCTTGATTCCTAAATGGGGAGAGGAAGTTGCACACTTTTTACCTGATGGCCTACCCACCAAAGCACCGATCAACAAGGATCAGGTGAGAAGCCTCATCAAGAAAACTGCTCCCTACTATCAATTGATTGCAAGGCAACTTTACAAACAAGGGAAGAACAAAGTAATAAGACATGGTGTTCATGAGATGAATACATATCTATTTTGGAATAATCCACTTTGGAGTTGTAGGCGAACATATCTATTTTGGAATAATCCACTTTAGAGTCGTAGGCGGACACTTTGGAGTGGTGGACACTTTGGAGTAGACACCACTGCTCAAAAGATCCTTCTAGTAGGCTTATGGCATCCAACCTTATTTGGAGATGCAGATGAATATGTTAAATGATGTGATGAATGCCAACAATGGATGATGATTCCACACAATAAGCACAGGATGCCCCTTTACCCTGCCATGTCCTTACAACCGTTTGAGAAATGGGGCATTGTTTTTGTGGGTCCCATTAGCTCGGTTGCCCAACACACCCAAGCTCAATATATCATAGCGGCAATGGACTACTGCACAAAATGGGTTGAAGCTCCAGCCACAAGAAAAGCTGATGCAAGGTCCATGGCCAAGTTCATTTATAAGTGCATGATCACTTGCTTTGGGTGTCCCCTTGAGCTAGTCAGTCACAATGAACTCACTTCATAAATGAGATAATACAATTCTTTCTGTAAGAATTTCTGGTCATGCGCCGTAAATCTTCACCCTAATACCCCAAGCCAATGGCCAAGCGAAAAGCACTAATAAGACCCTATGTGCCATCTTGACCAAGACTATAGAGATGAGTCGAAAACGACTGGGAACAAAAGTTTCCGGCTGCAATTTGGGCTTATCGCACAACATATAAAGTGGCCATTAACACAACACCCTTCAACCTAATGTATGGAACTGAAGCGGTTATGTCTATGGAATTCTTGGTGGGACAAGCTTATGGGGGTAACTGTGTAGGAAAGACTCATTGGCAACGTTCTGAGTGATTGGCTCTTTGAGCTTGAGAAAGTTGATGAAGTGCATCTAAGGGCTGTGCATGGAATGATTGTCGAAAAACTAAGGCACAAGTAGTGGCTTGATGAGACTAGCTCAAGGATAAAGAGATGAACAAGGGGGATATGGTCCTTCTCTATAGCTTAAAAAATCACAAGAAAAAACTCAAATACAGACAACTAGGACCCTTCCTAGGGACCGAAATAACCCCACAAGGTGCAGTGCACATTGAAACTCTCAACGGCGTCGAGATGGCCGGTTATTTGAATGGTATAAAATTGTGATGCTACTATGGGCCACTCACATAAAACACCTTGAAGGAAATTGGCCTCAAAAAGGAGGAGAAACCAAAACAAAATGTGATGAAAAAACAACACAACGAGAAGCCAAGGAATGGCAAGAAAAACTTAGAGGCCAACAAATCACCGTAAACATGGCTAGTAGAACTTGAGGAAGAAGACTGGGAAGTGAAACCTGCCCGTTTGTGGTTAGAAATGACCACTCCGACAAGTTTCACCCAAAAATTAGCACTTGTTCATACAGTGTTAACTATAATTTAATGTCCTATGACACATGGAACTCTATAGGGAGGCCAACCTTACTCCACACCCTAGCCACCGTCACTACCGTCGCTTCGCATTCTGTTAAGTGCTTAGGTGTTGTTACCATTTTATTTCACATTGGAAATAACCCCTTGGAAGGAAATTTATGTCATGCCTATAGGGACAATGCAAGAAGAAATCCTTCTAGGAAGAGGATGGATGGGACACAATTGGTGTCATATTGATTAGGATGCAAGGATGGCAACACTACAACTGGCCTCAGGGTAAGTTACTATCCTTATGACAACAGACCAAGAGCCGGAGCCGCCAATCTCACCTCCACAAGGTGACCAATCCTCTTCACTAACCACAACCCCCCTACTTATCGACCAAAATAGAACCATGCCACCAAAAAAGAGGCCTCTCCTTTACCAAGATCCCCCAACAAAGCCTCATCAACAACAAGCTCCGTAACACATCAAACCTCGCCACCACAGAGCCTGCTAACCCCACTAACACTATAACACCACTAATTTCTAATAGGTACCAGCTCACCTCGGTTCCATCCAAACCACCAATACTCATTGTTGGGTGCCCAAGAAGGTCCTCATCACACAAGGTTACTATGAGGGTGCTACCACCCTATGGATCCCCCGAAGGACCCACCTTTCCCCTTGAACCTCGGAAACCCCAAAGGTTCCTACACATTGACATAATACCAGAACCTCACGTCGGTATCTGTCAAGGCAACCACAACTGCGTAGGGTCAAGGAGAACACTCGGTGAAAGCCACCACCACAATGACGCCTGTCACCAAAACACACCCCAGCCTCACAAACCACTACTTGCCGCCCCGGTGGGTCCAAAAAATCTCCTAAACTCCCAAAAGTTCTATGACGAGGCAACTAGAAAATGTGGCTACCACGACTATCAATGCACAATGACCCTGGCCCCAAGATCACTACCCCGCAACACTTCCAATGGAGGCCAAAGTTGGCCACCCACACTTGCCCACGACTATCACTCTGCTGGTGGATAAGGGTAAGGGAAAGATCCAGGAGGAAGCCAAGGCCACGTCCCCCTTTCCCATTGTCTCCACCAGAAATATCCCCTCAACCTTGGCCACCCCACTTGCCCTTATCATATGACTCCCCCATTACACCCCTACTTAACCTCTTACCTCCCCAACCCCTCATTGTCACACATCTCCCTCGCATGAGGCACCAAGGCTTCAAGAAGAGCTGCCAACCTTGCCCAAACTTAATTGGACCTGAAGTCTCACCATTGTTAGTTGGGAAAGGAGTTAATACAAAATCTGCAAATGGGGTGTTGACCACATAGTCCTATAGGGTACAAAACCTGTGAGCAAGGTGCCCAAAAAAAATCTCTCTAAGTCAAAGCGAATGGTCGTTCACTCATGTCAAGCCATGATAGTTCATCTGTGTAAAGCCACAGCCCTCCTTCACTCTTGTCACAGAACACACAGCCATTCATCTGTAAAGCCACAACCCTTCACTCTTGTCAGCACACGGTCGTTCCCTCATGCCAATCCACAGCCGTTCACTTGTCAATCCACAATCGTTCCCCCGTGAAGCCATGCTTGTTCCTCTATGAAGCCACAACCATTGTAAATCTATATAAGGGCCCACCACCATTCATTTTTCTCACTTTTCTTCTTGCTCCCTAGCCAAACTATTGCAGTTCTTTCTCTCCAATTTCATAGCTTCCCGCTCGCTACCAGCCCCTTGATCCCATGGATGATCCTGAGTGCCCCGACTTCTCCCTTGAAGTGGGCGCCCACACTCCCCAAAACAAGCGGCGACATGCCGGCCACCGATTCAAGAAACACAGTAAGCCTTAATGAAATAGTTTGATGGCCACACAATCCATAGCGCCTGATGCAAAACACCCACAAAGTAGAGCACAAATTACTCTACTACACGGAGCAATGTTATCAAGCCATCGTTTTGCTAACCCACCATCGTCACCTACCTGGAGAGCAGATTGGGCTCGACAGTTTGCCAACCATGTAGCTATGGGGACCCGACCAAACATTGAGTGTTTCTTTTCTCATGCGTCACAAAATCCATCGAGATATCCTAAAAAGGTCCATTAGGAGTTGACAAGGGCTGTAATAGTCTTGCTTTCTTCTCATGTGTGACACCTCTACTTTTGACAAACCGGATAGTACTACACATAAGTGAACAAATTATGCATTGTCCTTAGCTAATAGAATGTCCACTCTAATTTCTCCAAAGAAGAGTTCATGACCCTATGATTGCCAACAATGGCATCATGGGCATTGTGGAGAAGAGTTGTCTCTGCATGCCAATAATGGCATCATGGGCATTATGGAGAAGAGTTGTCTGCATGTCCTTCAAGACACATAGTCATCTTTGAAAGGAAATCCAACCATCACCAACCATCATGTATCAAGAAATGGCATGGTCCTATAGCATCCAACACAAGTTCCTATTGTGTATAATTAATTCCTGCCAAATTCCTTTGAATGTGCTTCATGTCCTCGAGTCCCTCAAGTCAATCTTTGAGAAAGACTGTGCCATTCAGCCATTTTGATCCATGGAATGGGAAATTGATTTTTGATTAGTAAACTTGTTGAGAGCACAAACACATAATCTAGATGATCCATCCTTGTTCTTGACAAAGTAGATTGGTGCCACAAACAAAGACACATTGGGATGCATGAATCTTGAATGCAACAACTCTAAGAGTTTGTGATCCAACTTTGTTGGTAGAAGTTTCCATTATCTTTCTTAGATGGTAAGGATACTTGCTTAGAGGCTCCAAGCTTGGGAGGGATCTATCATGTTATCCCCTTTGGTTAGGTTGGTGGGGTTAGTTTTAGGGAGGGGAGATTTTCGCAAAAACATTCCTCTGAAACCAATCATGTAAGGTTGTGTACTTCTCCAAGACACTAGACTCTACCTGAGAAGATTGTATGTAGATAAACTAAAAACTTTGCACCTTTCCAAACTTCTCGCTTAACTTGCATATGGGTAATCAAACACAAAAAAATAGGAATCCTTAATCATGACCAGAACTTTGACACATGCATATGGATACAAGGAATGTATGATGCTCATAGTCCATAAAAGGTAAGAACTATGAGGTCCTATAAGAGGAGTGACCATGAAATCTTGCACAAGCTCTATACCTTGGGATAACCATCTTGGTAGCATGGGCCTTAAAACTAATACTCATTTTGCCAAATTTCTTAACTTGTATGTCCATGAACCAAGTTAAACTAAAGTAGGCTCATGCTTAGCAATGTACTTAGTGTGATTAGGTCCTATCAGGAACACAACTCTTTGGTCAACCAATGAGTAGCCAAAACACTTGAGCAACTCATTGGGTTCATACTCTTGGTTGGGTTCCACTCCAAGGACCACAACTCTTTGGCCACCAATGTAGCCAAAACACTTGAGCAACACATTGGTTTCATAATCCTGATCTGGGTTCCCCTTCGACTTATCTTTTAGCTCCTAGCTAATAATGGTGCTAATTGAGGTACTAGGAGCTAAGGTGACTTGGATCCCTTGGGAGGAGGTTGGTGTGGGAGAAGTTGGGAACAAACTCACCATGGCTGTTGTAGAGTTAGATGCTATTGTCAAGGATGGGTCTTGGGCAGGTCTTCAATGTATGCCCTATTGTATGACAACAAAAATAGTGCTTCTCCCAGTAATAATGGGCCTTCTCTGTGCCTGGCTCAATTTACCTCCAGTCTCGGTCTTACCCTCCTTGGTCTTTTCATCAGAATTAATCTTTTGTGCATTATGTCTGAGTTCTTGAGTTAGAAGCTCTTGTATTTTGACCAAGAGAGAACCCATGGCTGTGTGTTTGGCTTGTGTTTAACCCTTTGGACCTGTATGCCATTACAAGAAACTCGAACAAACCAAAGGAAGTCTAAAAAGTTGTATTCTGATAACATCCAGATGTATGCAAACTATGAAGCTTGATACATTTTCGGTGTACGGGCCACAAAACAATGGCCTCAATATTCTTCGTATCCATCGAGATTCCATTCTCGGAGATGACATGTCCCAAAAAAATATATTTTGACCATCAAAAACTTTGACTACCGAGGGTGAAGCTACAAAGTGTTTAGATGGGGGTGTGGTAGGTTAAGGCTGTGGCTTAGGGATCATGGGAGGAATGGTGGTACTACCTTGTAGATGGATAGGTGGGGGAAGCTCCTCCCAGCTAGCTACATGGTAGAGGACTTTGGTGAGGAGCGATGAGGCGGCCAACTTGTCATGTGGGTTGGAGCAGACGTCGTGGAGTTCCTTGTGGAGGTATTTAGCCCAGTTGACAACCACACCTTGATAGCGCGCAAGCAAGGGTGGAGAGGTTGCACGACCTGCTGAAGCGGTCGGCCAAGTGGTCGGCCCAACGGATTGCAAGGAGGAAGGAGAGGGCATGGGAAGGCATGACCAGCTCCTAACATGTGATGTTGTGCTGTCGTTGGTGGTGGGGCCCTGAAAAGTGTCACGCACATGGCACATGACATTATTGTGGTGCACATAAGGTTACTCGAGCTGGGGGCGATGGAGTGCGTCTCGGACCAAGACGAGGCCACTGTATGGGAAGGACCTTCTAAGTCTAACACCTACCCTATAGCATCGCTTGCGTTGTGTGTCTCGATAAAGTAGAGGCACTTTAGTAAGTTTGTGATGTTTATCCCTTGTAGGTCTAATGTTATTGCCAAGGACCTTACTAGGTTGTTCATTAAATATTTTTATCCTAGATGTGGTATTTATCATACTATTATATGTTATACTAGGATGCTATTCGTGGGTCGCTTTGGGCATGCACTGCTTGATAATTTTAGTACTAAGCTAAATTTTTCGCCCCTTCCTCCCATTGACAACTCATTGACAAACAACTAGACATAGATTTACAATTAACCAATTCTCAATGTGCTAAAATGTTATGTCCACGATTAGCGAAGTGAGTGGAATCATTTGTGCCTTTGTTGGTGCAAGTTGTACTTAATGATTTGTTTTTGTCTTTGTTGGCATGACACCTTAAAGTCTCTTTTGGGAGGCCCTTCCAACCACTTTTGAAAAGGACAGTGTCTCATCCCCAATGTCAATCATGTTACGGAGTTGGATAGTCATAAAAAGAGGTCTTGGAAATGTTTTGGTGCTAAAATAAGAAACTTGTTCTTTGGTGGAGGAACTGCAATCTGGGACCATCTAAAATTCGAGTGACCATACCCAATACATAACTGACGATCGATATACACTATATTTTGGAGTGACATTGCCATCAAGCACTTTCCCAAACTTTAAATTCATTAGAATTGGTCTAAAACAATCAAAATTCCCCTCACTGCAATTGTTTTAATACTTTATTAGCTTTTTGTTTTTCACTAAAATGCGTTAGCATAAAAAAATTTCTTGGTTTTCATGAACATGAAATTGCCTAGTTTTTCATAGGAACAAAAAACCAAAAAATTTCACAGACGAAAACCCTACCTTACGACTTATGTTTTTTTCATTGTAGGAAGTATGCACTTTAAATCCAACAATCCAAAAATGGACCTAAACTTGAGTCTTCCATGATGTGAGAAACTCTTGGGTTTTTCACGGGAGTGAAAGACCATGAACTTTTGAATTTTGGTTTGGATGTTGGTACTAATGTACACTAATGTCCTTTGATGTTACTGATGATTTTAATCTTAATCGTTCCACCTGTTGGTTGTCTTTGTTCCTCCACATGCCCCTTACTAAGAATCATGTCTTAATTTTTGGCAATCAATTAAAGAAGCTAAAAGGAGCACATAGTTCACCTTGTTGGTTGTCTTTGTTCCTCCACATGCCCCTTACTAAGAATCATTTAACTAACTCTATATTTTCACCTTCTTTCTTACTAAAAATTATATAAGTAACTCTGCATATTCACCATTCATTGGATACTCATGATTATGTGTTTCATTCAAGCCTCTTGTACTTCATTCCTCAAAAGAAGATGTAAAAGACACAATGTAAAAATAAAGTAAAAAGAAAAACAAATAACTATTGAGTACAGCACTTGCCATAATAATTCAAAGAGAATAATCTCAAAGGCCTCCCTACCAATGAGTAGACTAGATGGATATTTAATCACTAGTACTCACACTAACTTTATTTCATCATACTCATATCCCCATCTTGTCTCCTCCTCCACTTAGTCACTCTAGTACTCACCCTAACTTAGTCACTCTAGTACTCACCCTAACTTCATCTCATCATACTAATATCCCCATCTTGTCTCCTCCATTTAGTCACTAGTACTCCACTAACTTCATTTCATATTTAATCACTAGTACTCATACTAATTTCATATTATCATACTAATATCGCCATCGTGTCTCCTCAATGGGCTAGCCAATGAGATTCTAGATCCATGTGACATGGATATTTTGAATCTTCTTCCACCAAATCTTACAAGATCAAGCTAGTGGAATATAATATTGAGAACAAATATTAAAAAACTAAAAAAATGTCAGATGTGTCTTTGGTCCTCATAGTAAAATATTATAGTGTCAGAGTAGTGAATGTTCCTTCTCAATCACACGAATTGCTTTCCTTCTTTCACTTTTCATGATTTGATTTTCCCCCCTTTTCACTTTCCCTCCTTTTTTTCTATGTGGAATTCGATTTTACCATATTTTACGCTTCCTTGCTTTGTTTCCCATAAAATTTGATTTTAAGCATCCTCTCTAACATGTCCTTCTTATGGTAAAATTTTATCTCATTTGGACATAATCTCTTTGAGCTATTTGGTGATTTCTAATGGCGTTCTTGAAGGTAGTCTTTCTTCTCTATTCTTTTAGGAAACAAATTACAGATAGATTCTTTAATATGTTCATGTTTTGGTAAAAAAAATTCTCCTTTGAATAGAAGCTCAATGAGATAATGCTATTTTCTCATGGTATTCATAAAATTAGTCCTTTTGTGGAAAAAAGTTTATAGTTTGCATTATCTCTCATATGTTGTTCTTGTGCTATGGAGACTAATTCAAAATATTTGGTGTTGGTCTATAGTTTTTGAAGCTTTAGTGTTGGTCTGCAATTTTTTAAGTTTGGAAAAGGGAAATGTAATAAGCAAATTTCTTTCTCTTTTTATTTAAAGTTTGCTAATCTTTAAATGGTAAGTTTTTATTTTATGTTTTATTGGTAGTCTTGATCATGTATTATATTGATAATATCTGAAATTTGTCTCTTTGCTCTTTGTAGGTTTTGAACCTCTGAGTTTTGTTGGTTTGGAGACTACTTGGGACTCTAGCAAAAAGGTAATAATCAAGTTCAATTTCTTGTTAATTTAGTTTATGAGTACAAAATTATTAATTTCAACATGTTGGTTAATCCAATGGCTTACATTGAGATATCATTTTATTAATATTTATCTATTTTATAAATTTATTTATTTACTATAGATGTCTCAAAGAAGGAAGAATAAAAGTAATATACACAATGTGGAGGTTTTTTTATCACAAAGATGAGGAGGGAAAATGGATTCCTAGACAATCCAGTAAATTCACTTGGGTCAAAATGTGACCAAGCACTTGAGGCTCTTTCAAAGTAAAGCTAAGAGACACAAGTGATTTATCAAAACATTGGAAAGGTAGAATATTAGAGTTGATGTAGGGAAACAAGAAAGCAAATTATTTGGTTACCAAACAAATCTATTTTTATGACTCATTTATTGTTTTTCGGCTCTTTACAAAATATACCACTCCCTTCCTTGTCTAATCTTGAATGGCCACATCCCAGCTTAGACCAGATTCAAGCTTATAAGATAAATCTCTAAAATGATGTGCATGCTGTAATGAAACCATCCACAAGCTTAAAAGATGTTCACTTGAGTTGGTTTTTTCCTTTAGATTGCTTTGTCTATTTTTTTGTATCTTGTGAGGAACTAAAGAAAACTAAAAGCACCTATGCTTGCAAAATTCCAACTAATAGCGCTGATGACACATTTCTTGGGTTTAAATAACTTTAAATGAGCCCACGTGTGTAGTAATAACAGACACGTGTGACAATTGACACGTGGGGTTTGTGAATATTAAAAACGACTCTTTTTATTCTATTTGTAATGGTGCACCTGTGTGTGTGTGTGTGTGTGAGAGAGAGAGAGAGAGAGAGAGAGAGAGAGAGAGAGCATCCTGATTTTTCAGGAACCCACAGACAGAGAGAGATTCTAAACGATAGACAAAAAGAGAGTCCAGCATCCACGCCCACGTAACCAAAAAGTAGATGGCAACAAGTAAGTTTGCTTGCTCCCCTCTCTCTCTCTCGCTCTCTCTCTCTCTCTCTCTCTCTCTCACACACACACACACACACACACACAGAGATACATAGACACACAGACATGCATGCATAGACAGACACAATCTTTCACACACACACACACACACATATACACACTCAGATATGCAGACACACAGACATGCATGCACAGACAGACACAATCTTTCACACACACACACACTCAGATACCCAGACACACAAACATGCATGCACAGATATACACAATCTTTCACACACACACACACACACACACGCACATGGACACACAAACATGCAGGAACAGATAGACACAATCTATTTCTCTCTCTCTCTCTCTCTCTCTCTCTCTCTCTCACACACACACACACACACACAGAGAACCATATACAACACAGACACACATAGAGTATGCTCACAAAGAGAGAGAGAGAGAGAGAGAGAGAGAGAGAGAGAGAGAGAGAGAGAGAGAGAGAGAGAAGTTTGTGCAGTTATGCACGATATGGCTCTTCTAAGGGTAATGGAGGTGCTTTATCGCGCCAAATTACACACACACACACATACAGTACACCCACAGAGAGAGAGAGAGAGAGAGAGAGAGAGAGAGAGAGAGAGAGAGAGAGAGAGAGAGAGAGAGAGGAGGGAGGGAGGGAGTAATAGAGAGAGATTTAGAGATAGTCAGAGAGAGATAGATAAAGATTTAGGGAGTTAGTCAAAGAGAGAAAGAGTGAGAGATAGAGATAAAGTGTTAGAGAAAGTAATTTAGAAAGAGTTAGAGAAAGAGTGTGTGCAATTTGTGCATTTTGCGCCATATGGCTCTTGTAATGGTAATGGAGGTGCTTTATCGTGCCAAATTGCACACATATACACTCATATACATATACACTTATATCACACACACACACACACACACACACACACACACACACACACACACACACACACACATACACACACACACACAACAATAACAACACACAGACACTTACATACAGTACACCCAGAGAGAGAGATAGAGAGAGAGAGAGAGAGAGAGAGAGAGAGAGAGAGAAATTTGTAAAGTTTGGCGTGATATAGCCCTTGTAGGGTTAATGGATTTTCTTTATCACGCCAAATTGCACAAATACAATAAGGGGTGACTCCCCTTTTCTAATTCATGATGCCAGTGTCTTACTTCTTAAACAAAAGAAAGCTTAAGCGGGGAGACACTGCGCTGGATCCTGAGTTTAGTGCTGCGGGTAGGAGTGACATGCAAATGAAGTCTGCAAAGCTGTTGATGAGCACAAAGAAAAGATCTATTAACTTCACCCCACTGACGACCTTGTAGAAGTTATGGCAAGGATAGATGAGCCACAGCTTGTGAGAGGACAGACAGAAGATCAAGGGTTTTCAACTGTGGAGCCGAGTGAATCAAGTTACCCCGTTTACTTTGTAAAGATCATAGTGATGAAGAACCCCATTCAGAAGACCAAGATGCGGAGGCAGATAAACAGGAGAAAGCATGTGTTCTTAGTCTAGTCTCCCTTTCTAAGCGACCTGCTGCCAGAGTCTCTCTGTGTTAAGAGGGATTTCGATTTCTCAATGGAGGCTATTGAGAAATCGCAGAAGAAGAAGGAGCAATGTCTTAGCACTAACGTGAAGGAAGAGAAGGAAGAATTTTTTGAGAGCAATGATCTAGCTCTAATTGATGAGAAACTCTCCGATTTTGTCTATAACGCGGGAGCTGCTGAAGACTTTCACATTATTGAAGAGATGTTTAATAAGCCTTTGCAAGTGGAGTCCATTTTGCATCAGCATGTAGAGTACCTGTCGAAACACAAGGAAGATTTTGAGAAATTAGTATCCAAAGGAAGGCTGCTGCTAAACAATCAGGGTTACGTGCACTTGCTGGATTGTGCACTAAGCAGGAAGGCAAATAGTTTTCTATACAAGAAGTACCAGGAACTACTATCTTCCTACAAGTCTTGCACTTAAGTTGTTGCAGGCTGTTATATGAGCCATTTGGATTCCTCTGCTACCTACAGTGCCTCTATAAAGACCTTCCTGAAATGGGTGAAGAACTACTGTATATGAAAAGGTACTATCCAAGATGAAATTCCCCCAGAAGATAGATCACCCTCTGAGGAGGAAGAACTTGAGGAAGATATTGAGTTAGTACAAAATGAAGAGGATTCGAAGTCGATGGATATTGTTGCTCTAAAGATGTCAACAATACAGAGACACTAGATGTAGATATCTTCAAAAAGGAGCAGTGTGGTCTAGTATTGCCAGTGCTGCCAAAATTCATTATTTGATAACAATTGTTATGTACTGTTGACTGACATTCAGAATATTTTCAGCCTGAGGAAAGATTTTGCTTTATTTGCTATTGCCAATTTTCTAGAAGAGGGTACTGGTTTTGTCTCGGAAGATGATGCAGATGACTTAGTATTGGAGGAAAATTATAATAGTAAAGAGTGTCTCAGTATTTGTTGGGCAAAGCACAGAAATTCAAAGAGAATGCATTTGTGCTAGATGATAAAACCTTCATGGAGTTGCAGGCCAAATATGGCTTTGATAAGTTGAATGACTCCACACAAAGGAGTTTATAAACAAAGTAGAAGAAGATACTAAAAGTTCTATTAACCTTTGGCAAGACCAACTATTCGTGAGACAGATGAGACTCAGGTTCTCTCTCTCTCTCTCTCTCTCTCTCTCTCTCTCTCTCTCTCTCTCTCTCTCTCTCTCTCTCTCTCTCTCTCTCTCTCTCTCTCTCTCTATGTATGTGTGTGTTGTGTGTCTGTGTGTGTGTGTGTGTGAATTTGATATGTACACTTATGTTTCCTTAATTATTTTGTTTTGCAGAGTACATTTGAAGTCAAAGATAAATTCTTGTAGTGGCATAAAAGGGAGTATTGTGGCTGAGACACAGCTCTCTCTCACTATCTAAGCAGATTGTCTAAGGTAAAGATTATAGTCTACCACAATGCCATGAGCCAGGAATGGAAAGTTGCAAATTTTGTATTCAACGTATTGTCCCTGTTCCTAGGTGCAATGATTATTCCTAAGAGTTATGAGAAGATTATTTTGATAGAGAAGTCTACTGCCTTAGAAATTTTTGAATGCTACCCTGGTTATGCCGACAACCGAAGGGGTTACTTTCATACATATGCTGCAGTAGCATTGTCTCTAGGCATAGAGAACCCAGAGGAACTAGAAGAGTATGGCAAACACCGTTTGCTAAGGTATAAACGAAGCCAGATTCACTGGAATTGCCAAAGTCATTAGAATGGAAAGATATATTGTAAAAGACTTATGCGTTACATCTATCTATCCAACGATGATTAATAAAAATCTTTTGTTCTCTCCATTTGTTTTGTTCTTCTATGGCATCTGAGCTTTTAAATGCTTCGGAATGCTTCAATCTCTTCCTTTCCATATGTCTGAGTATCTGCATCAGTTTGGATGACCTCAAGGTTTCTTTTTTATGTAGTTGTTGCAATATCCTTCTATAGAACCATTGGAACGAACAGAGTATCAATTGAATGCCAAACATCTTATTTAACATTCCTTGAAGCACCTTCATGGTCTTTCACTGCATTATGAAGCTTTTTCCAATGTTGGTATTCGATTCGACTTGTGTAGGTTGTTGTATATTGCTTTCCTAGCTTTGTAAGTTTGTGTTGCTGATTATTCATTGGCTTGGAAAGAAATCTTCATTGGCTTAACACCTCCAATGGAGGGCTTCATTGGAATTTCCTTTTCATTTGATGACTTTTTAGTGTCCTTCAAAATCTGGACATTACCTCCATGTAGTCCAATTTCTGATAGCACCTTCTCCAATGCACTGATGGGCTTCTTTCCTCTCTGCTACATTTTTTATCTTCTAAGTAAACCAATGTGGAGATATATCAGTTTCTCTATGATACAACACAAAGCATGAAGTGTGCATATATGCACATTGGAAAGAGGAATCTCTAAAGTTCTCATCCAAAACTTGTCTGTTGGGTGGTCATCTCCACCACTTAGAGTCCATCACCCTTGTAGAGTCCATGTAGTACAGGCATGGAGACTTTGCATCATTGACCCCTTTGCTACAATTAAATAAGCACTTGAGAGTCTTCAAATCACCCGCAAGATGCCATTGGTCTTGAAATTCCCCCCTTTTCTTTACATGGAGCATCCTGTTTACATTCATCTGTTCTTTGATGAGATTGGGGATATGTGTTTGATGAAATACCCAAAACAAGGATTCATGGTCCTCTTTCTTGACCTTAAATGAACCTAGCCACCAGATGTTCATCTCGGACTACAGAATAAAATACTTTGGATCATCCCTATTGCAATTATAAAGAGCCCTATTCATAAGTGTTATTGTGACTCTTTCTATCTTTTTCTCCTTGATAATCTCGCACTCATCAAGCTTGATGACAAACTGAAGTACACCTCCTACCTCCTCAAATGTAATATCATATAACTCCACCATTCTCTTTTGCAAGAGCTCCAAATCCATGAATATATTGTTGTGTTCATTGTAGAATATGTTGCAACCTTCTCCCTTAAACTCTCCTACAATGTGGTATGAGTGACCAACATAGTGAAGCTGTTCTGTGTTTAATTCCTCCCTATGTCTCCAAACTTTTGTAGGTCTTGGAAGTATCTTTGCTTTAATGCCTTTGGCCTCAAGGAGGGATGACACTGACTTCTGGATGGCACTATAACCCTTACGACTGACTCCACTTGAATCCAT
Source organism: Cibotium barometz (assembly GCF_041138505.1). NCBI lineage: Eukaryota > Viridiplantae > Streptophyta > Polypodiopsida > Cyatheales > Cibotiaceae > Cibotium > Cibotium barometz. The sequence goes on along the minus strand of NC_141047.1, from coordinate 73,613,665 downwards.
GGCGTATTGAATATCCGTAGCTGAAACTGTATTGTTGGTTACAAATTCATCCACTATATCTCGTTGAACCACCTTGAACTTCTTCTCCTTTATCATTTCTCTTGCCATTCTTGATGTCACGAATGATTTTAGTTGCTTTGCTGGATTGAGATTGGGATTAATATTCTCTTTGTCAAGATGTATGACAACTTTGAAGAGGTTTAATCTTGAAGACTGTAAACCTATGGCTACACCTATGGAGAGAGGTACTCGACTTAGTCTTCAAGATGCAGGAGACACTTTTGATGCTATTTTGTATCAGCAGGCTGTTGGATCCCTTCTTTATGTATGCAACACGAGGCCACATTAGGACATTTTGGAGGTCATTCGTAGGGCCTTGTAAGAAAATGGTCGATTTTTATTTTCTCTTTCTAGAAAAAATCTTGAAATATTAAAATAAAGAGAATATAAAAGTCATAAAAGTGTAGTCTCTGAGAGCTAGAGAGGTAAATTTTCTCCCAGGTGGCCGTCTTAAAGTTCATTGGAACCTTCTTTGAAATGATACATTCGAAACTCCAAGAATAAGGTTAGTTCAAGCGGATATTATTGCACGGAAGATAGTTTGGAGGGAATAAGAACCTGCATCTCCAATTTCAAAAGACAAATACAAGCCTTTTCTAACCATAACCAGTCCTATTCTTTCACTCTACATCATATAGTGTACTTACTCATTCTTAGAACACTCCAATAATGGAGAATAACCATGTACACACTCATTCTATTGAACAGTCCAATCATGAAAGCATTAAGAGAAAGTACCATCTGCACATTGATCTAGATAGTGGGTATGCGCCCATTCAAAAACGCAAAAGTGGACAACTATTGCTCTCATCAGATATTAAAGATCATATGAGGTTGTCTCGGGGAAGCAACACATAGACCTTTGGTGTGATGGCTCCAACTATCCTATTGACCCCTGTACTGCTTCATATCCTCCCTTTTCAAATCCCACAAATCTCTTACGTTTTGCAGGTGATGGCGCCACAGGCTTACTAGGATATTGCAAGTCAATTTCTTACATACAAGAAAGAGAAATGCATTATTCACAACACTTAGCAAATGAGCTTCTTGGCTTTTCTGAAAACTGAATCCCCAAATAATAATGCAAGGGCCCCAAATCTGACATCTCAAATGATGACTGTTGTGCTGCAAATCAGTCTTAAAGGCTGAAATCTGATCTATATTGGGTCCCGTGATGAGCAGCATGTCATCAATGAATAGAACGATGGACCAAAAATGTGTCCTTACTCCTCTTCACATAGAGGGTACTTTCTGTTGGATTGTTGCAAAAATCATTTGCAACCAAGTATGCATGAACCTTCTTATACCATTCTCTAGGAGCTTGCTTAAGGCCATAAAGAGCCTTTTTCAACTTGCATACTTTAGACTCTTCCCCTTTCACATCAAAACCAAGACGTTGCGGATACACCTCCTCATGTAAATCACCATTCAAGAATGCAGTCTTAATGTCCAACTGATGTACATTCCATCCATGATGTACTGCCAAAGCAATGAGACACTTAATGGTAGTCATACGAGATGTGGGTGCAAAGGTCTCATCATAAGCAATGCCCTTTTGTTGGGCATATCCCTTTGTAACAAGTATGGCCTTGTAGTGATCAATGCTACCATCTGCTTTGTGTTTTAACTTGTAAACCTACTTAATATCAATGGTCTTCTTGCCATGAGGTAGATCTGTCAAATACCAGGTGTCATTCTTGAGTATAGAGTTATACTCATCCTGCATAGCATGCATCCAATGATCATTATCATGTGCTTCCTCAAAGGAAGCAGGTTCCTCCTCATTGCATAAAGTAGAAATAAGAACATGATCCACATGAGAATAATCTGTATGATGAGAACCTACACGGGTGCTGCTAGGTAAAAGAGCTACCAACTTGCTATCCCTCAATGTCTGCATAAGCCATTTTGGCATGAGCCTAAATTCTTCTATGGCTGCTCTCTCCTCATCCAATACATCCTCAATAATTGCCTCATCATCAAAAGGCTGATTTTGCACCTACAAAGGCTAAATTTCAGCACTTGGTTGAGCATTCAATTACTCTACATATGGTTGCCCTCCATTAAACAAAGGTAGGAGCGAATCAAACATGTTGTGAGCATAAAGCATGGGCTGAACTGAGTTTTCGACAAAAACAACATCTCTACTTACCAAAATCCACTTTGAGGTTGGATGAATGGTAGAGTCTATATCCCTTGCTTTCTAAACTGTAGCCCACAAATATACATTTAACTGCCTTATCATCAAGCTTATTGCTTTGTTGCTCAGGCACAAGAGCATAAGCAAGACAACCAAAAACATGCAAATGAGCCACAGAAGGCTTCTTGCCAAGACCAGCAAGGTCAATCAACCAGATCCATGCCCGATTTCAGAAAACAACTCCTACTCTTATTCCAATATCTTCCTCGACGCACGCGTGGGTATCCTAGGCGACCCAAAGCCCAAGCACCGTATGGTCAGCACCCTCTAGGATCCTTCGCAGGTGACCTAGCGCTTCACTCATAGGCGGCTTCCTTGGCCCCTCATCCACCGTACCGGAAGCTCACCATTTTAATCGCACCGAGGCTGGTCAAGACCTCGGCTGACCTTGCTACGCGAGACGTCCTTCATTGACTCTCCGTCAGCAGTTGCAACTTTATCAGTTTTAGGTCTCCACGACCTTAATCACAAGATGGTCAAAATGCTCCCCCAGCATTCTTGACATAAAACAGTCATTTACAAAGAGCATTTACAAACAGTTTACAATACAGTTTCTATTTTAACTTTCATTTTTCCACATTATCCCTCATCAATCCACATTACTTATTCCATATTCCATTTATATGTATACTCATCCCATCACATCATTTTCCATCTCATCACTTCAGATTCCTTCACATCACATATCATATATTCACATCCATACATATATCCACATCCACATCCACATCCACATCCATACATCCATACATCTATTTTCACATCCACATCTACATGCACATTCATGCATCCACATCCATACATCCACATCTACATGCACATTCACATCCATACATCCACATCTATATGCGTACATTCACATCTACATGCATACATCTACATCTCTATGCATATATCCACATCCACATTCACCTTCACCTCCATACATCTACATCTACATGCATACACCCACCTCCACATTCACATCCACATCTATACATCTACATCTACATGCATACATCCACCTCCACATCCACATCCACATCTACATCTACATGCATACATCCACCTCCACATCCACATCCACATCTATACATCTACATCTACATGCATACATCCACCTCCACATCCACATCCACATCTATACATCTACATCTACATGCATACATCCACATCTCCATTCACATCTACATCTATACATCTACATCTACATGCATCCATCCACATCTCCATTTACATCCTCTTCTATACATCTACTTCTACATGCATACATCCACCTCCACATCCACATCCACATCTATACATCTACATCTATATGCATACATCCACATCTTCATTCACATCTACATCTATACATCTCCATGCATAATAAAATTCATTTAATTAATCTAGGATAATAGTTCCTAGAATATGGTAGGAAGTCCTCTTTTTATGCTTTGAATGAAATTATTTTATGCGTAATTTCTATAAAAATTTTACCGTAGCTCCGCTACTATGACTGATAAATCTCAATTTTTTCTAAGGGATAAGGCTTATCATTAAGGAAATAATTAGAATGGTCTCTAATTGGATCATCAATCCATAATGGATTGAATCATCAATATACATAAGCTAAAAGCATAGAAAAAAGCCATTAATTTGGCCTCAAGCATAGCTTAATCTTGGATTAAAGAAAAGCCTTATGAAAAGCTTCATTTGGATTGAAAAGGGTCATGAGTATGACCATTTCTTAAGTGAGAGAGAGAAAAACCATTAGAATTAAATCTAAATAGAATTTTATGTAATTCTTTACTATCATTAATTAATTAACTTCAATAGCATTTCAAAAACCATACCAATTAAGCTTCTCAAGCTTGAGAGGGGTTGAGAAGAGAGAATCATTAAGAAATTATAGAAAAGGTCAAAATTCACTATACTTATCTTATAATTTGCTTGATTCTTTGTTCACGGTAGAGGCCCCAACCAATCAATTGGTTTAGTATGTTGATGGAGCCACCAATGGGGATTGAAGAAAGAGAGAAGTATCAAAAACTAGTGAATGATTAAAGAATTCACAGTTCTTGGCTTAGGTAGAGTAGAGTAACAATGCATAAGACACTCTCCCTTTTTCAACAAGGGAAGGCTTCTATTTATAGGAAAAATTGAGCTCCTAACCAAACAAACTGATTCTAGAATTTTCCAAGTCAGTTTGGTTGAATTTGGACTAGATTTGGACCTAGTTTGGTTACTTTTTTATTCGATTTGGTTCCATTTTGATTTGGTTTGGTTCAAGAGATATGAGAGATAAAAATATCACATTATTTTTGAGTTTAAAACTCATTCAAGCATGTGAAATATGCACCTCCTTTAAAGAACTTCCCTTCCTTACATATGTGTCAAAATTCTATTGCTCATAGTTTTTTTACTAATAAACCTTGTACATTTTCAACTCTTCATCTTATGTGAAATATGCACCTTCTTTAAAGAACTCCCCTTCCTTACATATGTGTCAAAATTTTATTGCTCATAGTTTTTTACTAATAAACCTTGTACATTTTCAACTCTTCATCTTATGTGAAATATGCACCTTCTTTAAAGAACTCTCCTTCCTTACATATGTGTCAAAATTTTATTGTTCATAGTTTTTTACTAATAAACCTTGTACATTTTCAACTCTTCATCTTATGTGAGCATTTACTCATTTTTGGATATCTTCTTTTACAAATTGGATTTATCTCCTCCCTACACATGGATTGATGCTATTGGCCCATAGGAACCTTAATTGGACCATAATCCAAAAATTTCTGAAAATCTAGACCCTTAGACTAAGGTTCTTTATACCTATTCCCAATTAATTCCAATTGCACATTGGAAAATTCTTTCTGAATTTCTGTTTCAGGGGGATTCATTTTAATAAGGTGAGATATTTTTCTATCCAAAAATATTCAAAATCTGAATATTCTCTCTCTAGAATACTTTCTCTCTCTAGGCTAAAATGGCCACAAACAAGATCTCTTATATTTCAGAAAAGAAATTGATTACAGGGAAATATGCTAGACATCAAAAAGGGGTTGGGGGAGGAATCTTACATTCTACCCCACTTAAAAAATGCGAGATGTCCTCATCTCGCAAACTGGGATAATTTTGCAAGATGCATGAATATGAGACTGAGAAAAATTTTAATCAAGATTAACCACTAAAAAAAGTCTTAAAGAAAGCAAGATAAGAACAAGATTTAAACTTTATTCATTCTCGGAACTTATACAGTAAAGATAGAAGAACTCTTTACACTTCCATAAGCCCGTCCATCATATGGTCACAAAAGCAGCACTCACAAGCTGCACAAGTATAGGGTAACTCATCTATGGGAATGATTCTGCTGGTTATTGTCGCACCTATCTCACTGGTATGAGGTGATCTAACAAAAGGACCTCTGAGAGGCAAGCCAAAAACGGGATAAAGGCATATCTTCTCATGAGGAAGAAAACACGCCAGTAAGAAGACCCGCTCAGAAAACCCAAGATGCCTTGATCTCATGACGCAGTAGTATCGGGGACCCAAACCCAAAGCTTCAATAACCATGGCCAAGCGGACATTGTTACGAAAGTGCTGCTGACCCCAGGGTGTTACCCTAGTTATGTTTTGATAGGTCCGCCATTTGGTCTGAGCTACAGAAGTTCCTAGGTGAGGAAAAAGTGAGCGCTCATACTGTTCTATAAAGTCTTTCTTCACAGACTCTCTTGCGTCTTAAAGGTGAGAAATCATCAGGGATAAAACTAATTCCTGTTGCCAAGCCATGAAGAAGATTAAGAAAGAAGGGAAATCGATGGAAGTAAGATTACTGTGAGCGATAAGTAAAAGTTACGACTTATATAAAGGAAGGAGCTAGCGTAACCTAGAAGCCAACGGTAACTTGCCACTGAAGTTTTACCGTCTTTCCATGATTTGGTTTGACACATTTTTTTATAGAAGGCATTAAGAATTTTGAGATGAGGAGATAAAAGAAGCTTGTAGGCTAAGTCACCTACTTTCATTGAATTCAGATATAAGGGTCACAATATCTGGGGGATAAAAGAAGCTTGTAGGCTAAGTCACCTACTTTCATTGAATTCAGATATAAGGGTCACAATATCTGGGGGATAACTTCTTATACTCCCCAAGAGATAAAGAACTTCTTTTGGGCCGTACTCGAATGAAAACCAAAACCTTGGTATCCAAAACACCGATTCTCACTTCTGAACTCATTGTTCTAAATCCTTAAAACAGGTGGGACTCCTGATAAGTATTCTAGGGAAAGGGTCTTCCTTTTTTAAACAGAAACTTTCTTTTATTTTAGAGAGGGAATAATTATAAGATCAGAAAGGGAGATTCTTACTCCTGTATACCTCGAAGGCTGGGGAGGAATCTTACATTCTATCCCACTTAAAAACTGCGAGATGTCCTCATCTCGCAAGGTAGAGGACAGCTCTTTTTCTTAAGATCCAATTTTATTCTGGGGTTCCTTATATTCTGGTCATAGAACACTAGGATAAATATCCCCTATATAGAACTCATCATTAAATAACAATTCATTCAGATCATATCATTCATATCTTTAACATGATAATGGTCCATTAGACCGAAAAGTTTCTTTCGGAACATTCCTCCACGGAAATTTCAGTCAAGCAAGTTTTCAATTTGACATCCCTTAACTTTATCTACCGGTCAAGTATTAACTGTAGCAATCTGACAGCACAACCCACTAATCTCATAGTGATTTGCTGAATTCATTATCATCATTCTAGTTATGAATATCATCACAGGGACTCGTCCCATTCCCCCTCATTGTGGTTTCATTATATTTCAACTAATTTTTTAAAAATCATCATTTTTCAATCAGAATTTTCAATCAGAATCCAAATCAATTCATCAATTCTCAAACAGAATTAAAAATCATATCAATCACATTCAAAATCATCATCTGGATAGCATTAACGCTTATAATTTTAAGTCTTAGATTTACTCGTATATACTGTCAGTAAAGAGCTGTAGTATACTCTCGGTATATACGGGTAGTCACGGTCCTTGGAATTATAAGGTAAATACTATCATGTCTAGGCCTCAAGCAAGTCAGGGATTCTATATAATTGCGGTACTTCCATCTGAAGACCCAATTACCAAATTACGAATTTCAGTTTGAATATCAAATTGTATGAATTATCTCACACAATTATAACCTTTTTGTGTTTCTTGATAAATTTTTGATATATTTGTCTTCTCAGTTGATCTTTATTAACCAAATGCTCTGATACCAACTGTGAGATCCCCCTGTTCCCACCGAGCAACGGATTCTGGTACTAGCAGCGGAAGTAGCACTTCTCGCGCGGGACAGGGGTCCCACTTTCGGGGCCTCACCCACGAATATCCGGATAAGAGACTAATCCATCGGTTGTTCCAAAACCGAACCCAGAAAAACTTCCTTTATCGGAAAGCACGGGCGATTCCACCAGGATAATTTTTTACTCTAACGTAGTCAAGATCATTTCTGATCGAGCTGATCCAATTACATCTATAAGATACTTGGTCAGATCAAGGAAGAAACTTGCACTTGGATCATTGGGATCAACACTTTTTTCCCCATTCAAGAGGCACAGCCATTGATTCCTATCCATAGAACAGTTACTGTCCGGGATTTATTTTATCTATCGTAAAAAACAAAAGTTTGAGTCTCGATTTACGGATCCCGCGGTCCAGCCTAACCCGATCCAATCCCATGGGTTAGCCAACCGCCTGTTGAAAGAACGGTAGAGGAGGAGGAGACACACACACAGGAGCAAACCCTAATGTATATTGCAAACCCTAACCATAGAGGGAAGCCATGTCCACTCTCACACAAAGCATAATGCACTAATCCATAATCCACACAACACACAATGAGTTGTATCCACACTCTACTAACCCTAGCTAATGTCCACACACTATGACCAGCTGGACACGCGGTCATTTATGTCTCACACATGTTCCTACCTAATCTGCCAGCACATAGCATAGCTGGCTCACACTGACATCGAGCTTGAATCTCAACAGCCCCTCTCAAGCTCATGATGTATTGCCGATGAAGATGTAGATGAGCTTGGGATATCAAGACTCTCAACACTCCCCCTCAAGCTCATCCCATGTACTCCCAACATAGTCCGGAAGTACTCAAACTTCTCCCTGCTAAGTGGCTTCATAAAGATATCAGCCACCTGCTCATCAGTCTTCACATACTGAAGATCAATTGTACCATCCAGCACCTTCTCTCTGACAAAGTGATAATGGACCTCTATGTGTTTGGTCCTCGCATGAAACACTGGATTCTTTGCCAACTGTATACTGCTCATGTTGTCACAATGAATGACAACTTTGCCATCAAGAGGCTCACATAAATCTGCCAAGAGACTCTTTACCCATATAGCCTCACAAGTAGCAATGGCTGCACCTCTGTACTCAGCCTCTGTACTGGATAAAGCAACTGTAGGTTGCTTTTTGCTACTCCAACTCACCACAGCACTTCCAAGTGTAAAAGCATATCCACTAGTAGACCTCCTGTCATATGCGCTACCTGCCCAATCAGCATCTGTGTAGCCATGTATGTCCAAGATTTTACCACTCTCATAAAATAGACCATAATGTGCTGTGGTTTTCACATATCTCATGATGCGTCTCACTGCATCCAAATGTGGTTTCCTGGGGCTCTGCATAAACTAACTGACTAGCCCCACAGCATAACTCAAATCCGGGCATGTGATAGTCATGTATATGAGACTACCAACCATCTTCCTGTACATAGAAGGATCATCCAATTCCTCGCCATAATCAGCCCGCAACTTCACATTTTGCTCCAATGGTGTACTCATAGGCTTACACCCTGTCATGCCATACTTTGCCAACATATCCAATGCATATTGGCGCTGTACTAACCAAGTACTTGCATGATCTTTCACCACTTCAATGCCAAGGAAATATCTCAACTCACCAAGATCTTTCATGTCAAATTTCCCACTCAAAGATTTCTTGACATGCATCACATCTGCACCATGATCACCTGTGATAATCAAGTCATCCACATAGATGACTAGTAAAACAATCCCATGCTGTGTCTTCTTCACATAGAGTGAAGAATCTGTTGTAGAAATCTGAAAACCAAGTGAGATAAGATATCTGCTCATCTTATCACTCCAAGCACGAGGTGCTTGCTTCAGACCATACAATGCCTTTTTCAACCTGCATACGTGAGTGGGATATCTAGGGTGTACATACCCTTCTGGCTGTACCATGTACACTGCCTCTTGTAGATCTCCATTCAGAAATGCATTCTTGACATCCATCTGATGCATTTCCCAGCCATTAGCTACAGCCATAGCAATGACTGCTCTCACTGTGCCCATCTTAGCCACTGGACTAAACGTCTCATCATAATCCAATCCTTGGGTTTGTGCATAACCCTTTGCTACCAATCTTGCTTTGTGTCTCTCAATAGAACCATCAGATTTGCACTTCACTTTGTAAACCCATTTACATCCAATAACATTCTTGTCCTTTGGTAATGCAACCAAGTCCGCTCATCAAACACCACATCTCGTGAGATGACCACTTGTCTAGTTTGAGGGTTATAGCATTTGTATGCCTTTCGATCCTGTGCATATCCAACAAATACACATTTCTCTACTTTAGGATCCAACTTCCTTCTTCTTTCATCAGGCACATGTACATAAGCTATGCATCCAAAAACTTTAAGATGTCCAATATCTGGCCTGTAACCTGTGAGCCGCATCTTTGGCGTGCTTCCATGAATGGCTGTTGTAGGTGTTTTGTTCAAGATATACACTGCAGTAGCACATGCTTCTGCCCAATAGTAATCTGGCATGCTCTTTTCATTGAGCATCGCCCTTGCCACTTCACATATGACTCTATTCTTTCTCTCAGCCACACCATTCTGCTGAGGTGCTGCAAGTCAACTATCTTCTTATTCCATGCTTCCTCAAGAAATGCTCAAAAGCCTTTGAGGTGTATTCACCACCTCCATCTGTCCTCAGACATTTAATCCAACAGCCATATTGCTTTTCTGCAAAAGCTTTGAAATCCATGAATTTTTCCAATACTTCACTCTTCTCTCTCAGAAAGTATATCCATGTCATCCTGCTGAAATCATCTATGAATGTAACATAGTATAAATTGCCTTTGATAGATGGGTTTTGTGCAGGACCCCATACATCACTATGTACGATCTCAAGTGGCATGTTACTTATATTTCCTTCTCTAGGAAACCTCAACCTTGCCTGCTTTCCAAACTGACATGCTTCACAAACATGCATATGTCCATCATATTTGAACCTAGGCAATCCATTGACAATGCCTCTTGTTTGCATGTTCTTTAATCTCTGTATATTGACATGGCCAATCCTCTTGTGCCACATATCAATGTCCTGTACCACATTCCTGCTCTTTGAGAACATGGCTGATTTTAGCTCAGGAATTCCAGCATCCAGCTTAAACAATCTTCCTTCTTTCTTGCCTTTAGCAATCACTCTACATCCATGTTTAAAGTCCTCAACGAAGCATCCATGCTCGTTGAAACGAACCTGTAATCCCTGTTCTACCATTTGACCAACTGAGGCCAAGCTTTTAGTGATCGAAGGCACATACAGCACATCTGACATAGACTTTGTCTGACCATTGTGCATGACCAATGGTACACTTCCAACATGTGTAATGACATGCTGGATATCATCACCTATTTCCACATAGCCTTTTACATCCATAGGCTTCACGTGCTCAAACCTTTCACCATGACATGTCATATGATGCTCCTGAGTCCATATACCATGTATCATCATTCTCAGCATTTGTTGTCATAGAACCCACAACATGCTTCATGGCAAACAAATGATTTGCAGTTCCATCATTGCTACTTGATGCATAGTTACCACCATGTTGTGCATAGTTTCCACCATAATGACCACCACGTTGTGCTCTTCCCCCTCTCAAATCATTCTGTTTGCGGAAACAATCTCTCGCCATATGACCATATTTGCCACAATAATGGCATTCAACATCTTGCGTAGAATTTTGTTGGCCTTGCCAACGTCCTCTTCCACGGGGGTTACCTCTGCCTCTTTGTGGTGCATATCAACGACCACCTCGAGCACCATATGAAGGCTGAAAATTCTGTTGTGGAGGCCTATCCTGCCATCCACGACCATTACCACCACGTCCACGTGATGTGAATCTCCCCCTGCCTCTAAAGCCTCTCTGCGAGTAGAAAGCCTGATTTCTGCCATCATCATGGCTAGAAGATGCATCCAGAAATGAATCACTGAGCTTGATTTCCTCAACCAGCAAGAGGGAAACCAACTCATCGAAGTCGGGTAGACCTGTACTCCTCACTGAGATAGATGTATCAAAGGATTTGTATTCCTTGCTAAGACCACGCAAGGTAATATCCACCAAATCATCATCAGGCATGGGGGCATTTATTGTGGCCAATGCATCTGCAAACTTCTTGATTTCTTGCACATAATCATGTATGCTCCTTTTATTCCTTTTCACATTGTGTATCTGCTGTCGCAATTGAGACTTGCGAGCACTCGTATCTGTATCAAACATCTTGACCAAAGTATCCCATGCATCTTTGGGATTCTCAGCATCCTGAATGTGTATGAGCATAGCATCAGAAATACATATAGACAAATAATGCAGCACTTTGAATGCTCTCTCTGACCATTGCTTATGAGCAATAAGCTGCTGCTGTGTAGGTTGCCGAGGTAGCTCAGGCTCAGGCTCAGCACCTGTAATGAGATTCCAAAATCCTTTCCCTTTCAAGAAACTCTTTATCCTGTACTTCCATGCCTGGAAGTTCTTCCTATCCAGCTTTTCACCAACAATCTGAACTGGATTGTCCGACATGTTTACTCAATGCATACACCTTCCGTACACTTCAAATCTGTAAATGAGCCTTCCTCAGCTCAACCACACTCCAATGAATGTTCCAGATACTCCAAGGTAGCCAACAAACTCCAAATTTGATGTAGAAAATCAACCTGTAATCATCCAAGATGAACTGACTCACTCAGTGCGGGATACCCTGAATTGACACACCTTCCAAGGCTCCAAATCACAATGTAATGGTGCAATATGGGCAACTTGCATTGACACCTAATCAACCTCAATGTTGAGTATCAACACCATCTGACATGTGTACATATCGATTTTTGAAAACCCCTTTCTCTGTTTTTGGAAAACCCAGAAAAACCAGAAAAACCAGTAGAAAATTTGCTCTAATTCCTTCAATATTTGTCCAAATTGGGCAACCAGGCATTCATTAGCTTAGCATTAGTGTCCATCAACTCCATGTAAGAGGAATTTTTCCAATTGTAAAACACCAAGGATTAATTGCTCGATTAAAAATGCTCTGTTTCTCTGCAACCAGTGGACAGCCTGTTTTAATCAGCTCATTCCCAGCTCAATTAAGCATCATTGACCAAAAAAATCAGATAGCCCTCTTCTCCAAGGTGTAAAGCATCCAATTGCTAAGGAAGTTGTGGAAGATATCAAGGACCGAATGAGAATTTGATCTCCTCGTGGGCAAAAAACCAGAATTCTACCCTGTTTTCTATGTTGATTCAGCGCCGCCTGCTGTAGGGGGGTTTAGGAGAGTTTGTGATGCTAATTGATGATGATAATAGATGCCCAACACACCTAGGTACATGTGAAATCCACCAATGGTTGGATTTGAGCCAAAATCACACTCCAAATGCTTCAATTTTGGGCTTCTTTTTCACTGTTTTGTGAGAGCTCAAAAAACAGAGATTTTCACACTTTGAAATGCATTCAAATTGCTCCAAAATTTGTTCAAGGCTTGCATATGGGTTGCCATTACATCCCTCATTGTCAAATACATGTGTCTTTTGCCAGAATTACATGTATTTCCACCATACATCAATGTTGCCAAGCTTTAATGGAAAGCTTCAAAAACCAGAATTTTGCTTTGCTTTGATTTGCTCTAAAATGCTTTGTTTTTGCCTGTATCACCTGCAATCCGCTCAAGGATGTTTAGAAGACCTTACCTGGTAGGCCAAGCTCTCAGATCTGATAGTATTTGGTGTGCTCCAAGTTTCACAGCTCCAATGGCAAGCTTCACAGCTTCTCTTCACAGCTTCTTCTTCTCCCTCTTCACTCACTCACTCATAAACCCTAATAAACAGCACAAGGCTCTGATACCATGTTGAAAAAATGGTAGAGGAGGAGGAGACACACACACAGGAGCAAACCCTAATGTATATTGCAAACCCTAACCATAGAGGGAAGCCATGTCCACTCTCACACAAAGCATAATGCACTAATCCATAATCCACACAACACACAATGAGTTGTATCCACACTCTACTAACCCTAGCTAATGTCCACACACTATGACCAGCTGGACACGTGGTCATTTATGTCTCACACATGTTCCTACCTAATCTGCCAGCACATAGCATAGCTGGCTCACACTGACATCGAGCTTGAATCTCAACACCGCCCAACCACTGTAGTGATGGGATCCAATTAATAATTTGGTTAGGTTTTGTCCCAGGTACCAAGGAAAAGAGTTCCAAGGCCCCCTAGCCGGATGTTCATGCAAAATAAAACTAGTCACACCACTCACACACCCAATATGAAATTGCCTTTTCACAGATTCAACCAGTTTAAAACAATCCTTTAATAAAACAATAGTATCACTGATCACCATCTTCCAATTTATCCAGTTGATTCTTAATTTTCCCATCATTCCTTCATCAGAGTATCTATGGCATCATTGGCAACTAGGATGCTCACCACCTGTCCACTCAGGGGCCGTTTCCTAATTCCTAGCCCATAATACTCAGCAATATAATCACTTATCAAGATGGACTCTCGTTGAAGATCAGCAAGATCAACCAACAGATCCATATAAAGAGCCATGGACTCATCCATTGAAGACCAGCAAGGTCAATCAACCAGATCCATGCCCGATTTCAGAAAACAACTCCTACTCTTATTCCAATATCTTCCTCGACGCACGCGTGGGTATCCTAGGCGACCCAGAGCCCGAGCACCGTATGGTCAGCACCCTTTAGGATCCTTCGCAGGTGACCTAGCGCTTCACTCATAGGCCGCTTCCTTGGCCCCTCATCCACCGTACCGGAAGCTCACCATTTTAATCGCACCGAGGCTGGTCAAGACCTCGGCCGACCTTGCTACGCGAGACGTCCTTCATTGACTCTCCGTCAGCAATTGCAACTTTATTAGTTTTAGGTCTCCACGACCTTAATCACAAGATGGTCAAAATGCTCCCCCAGCATTCTTGACATAAAACAGTCATTTACAAACAGCATTTACAAACAGTTTACAATACAGTTTCTATTTTAACTTTCATTTTTCCACATTATCCCTCATCAATCCACATTACTTATTCCATATTCCATTTATATGTATACTCATCCCATCACATCATTTTCCATCTCATCACTTCAGATTTCTTCACATCACATATCATATATTCACATCCATACATATATCCACATCCACATCCACATTCACATCCATACATCCATACATCTATTTTCACATCCACATCTACATGCACATTCATGCATCCACATCCATACATCCACATCTACATGCACATTCACATCCATACATCCACATCTATATGCGTACATTCACATCTACATGCATACATCCACATCTCTATGCATACATCCACATCCACATTCACATTCACCTCCATACATCTACATCTACATGCATACATCCACCTCCACATTCACATCCACATCTATACATCTACATCTACATGCATACATCCACCTCCACATCCACATCCACATCTACATCTACATGCATACATCCACCTCCACATCCAGATCCACATCTACATCTACATGCATACATCCACCTCCACATCCACATCCACATCTATACATTTATACATCTACATCTACATGCATACATCCACCTCCACATCCACATCCACATCTATACATCTACATCTACATGCATACATCCACATCTCCATTCACATCTACATCTATACATCTACATCTACATGCATCCATCCACATCTCCATTTACATCCTCTTCTATACATCTACTTCTACATGCATACATCCACATCTCCATTCACATCTACATGCATACATCCACATCTCCATTCACATCTACATCTATACATCTCCATGCATAATAAAATTCATTTAATTAATCTAGGATGATAGTTCCTAGAATATGGTAGGAAGTCCTCTTTTTATGCTTTGAATGAAATTATTTTATGCGTAATTTCTATAAAAAATTTACCGTAGCTCCGCTACTATGACTGATAAATCTCAATTTTTTCTAAGGGATAAGGCTTATCATGAAGGAAATAATTAGAATGGTCTCTAATTGGATCATCAATCCATAATGGATTGAATCATCAATATACATAAGCTAAAAGCATAGAAAAAAGCCATTAATTTGGCCTCAAGCAGAGCTTAATCTTGGATTAAGGAAAAGCCTTATGAAAAGCTTCATTTGGATTGAAAAGGGTCATGAGTATGACCATTTCTTAAGTGAGCGAGAGAAAAACCATTAGAATTAAATCTAAATAGAATTTTATGTAATTCTTTACTATCATTAATTAATTAACTTCAATAGCATTTCAAAAACCATACCAATTAAGCTTCTCAAGCTTGAGAGGGGTTGAGAAGAGAGAATCATTGAGAAATTATAGAAAAGGTCAAAATTCACTATACTTATCTTATAATTTGCTTGATTCTTTGTTCACGGTAGAGGCCCCAACCAATCAATTGGTTTAGTATGTTGATGGAGCCACCAATGGGGATTGAAGAAAGAGAGAAGTATCAAAAACTAGTGAATTATTAAAGAATTCACAGTTCTTGGCTTAGGTAGAGTAGAGTAACAATGCATAAGACACTCTCCCTTTTTCAACAAGGGAAGGCTTCTATTTATAGGAAAAATTGAGCTCCTAACCAAACAAACTGATTCTAGAATTTTCCAAGTCAGTTTGGTTGAATTTGGACTAGATTTGGACCTAGTTTGGTTACTTTTTTATTCGATTTGGTTCCATTTTGATTTGGTTTGGTTCAAGAGATATGAGAGATAAAAATATCACATTATTTTTGAGTTTAAAACTCATTCAAGCATGTGAAATATGCACCTCCTTTAAAGAACTCCCCTTCCTTACATATGTGTCAAAATTCTATTGCTCATAGTTTTTTTACTAATAAACCTTGTACATTTTCAACTCTTCATCTTATGTGAAATATGCACCTTCTTTAAAGAACTCCCCTTCCTTACATATGTGTCAAAATTTTATTGCTCATAGTTTTTTACTAATAAACCTTGTACATTTTCAACTCTTCATCTTATGTGAAATATGCACCTTCTTTAAAGAACTCTCCTTCCTTACATATGTGTCAAAATTTTATTGTTCATAGTTTTTTACTAATAAACCTTGTACATTTTCAACTCTTCATCTTATGTGAGCATTTACTCATTTTTGAATATCTTCTTTTACAAATTGGATTTATCTCCTCCCTACACATGGATTGATGCTATTGGCCCATAGGAACCTTAATTGGACCATAATCCAAAAATTTCTGAAAATCTAGACCCTTAGACTAAGGTTCTTTATACCTATTCCCAATTAATTCCAATTGCACATTGAAAAATTCTTTCTGAATTTCTGTTTCAGGGGGATTCATTTTAATAAGGTGAGATATTTTTCTATCCAAAAATATTCAAAATTTGAATATTCTCTCTCTAGAATATTTTCTCTCTCTAGGCTAAAATAGCCACAAACAAGATCTCTTATATTTCAGAAAAGAAATTGATTACAGGGGAATATGCTAGACATCAAAAAGGGGTTGGGGGAGGAATCTTACACCTTTGATTTTTTTATTTTTTATTTTTTTTATTTAATAAGAAAATAAAAGTGTAAAAGTAGGGCACCACCCTGCAAAGACCCAAGCAATGGCCTAGAGACCTCACACAAGAGTATCTAAGAATCGCTAAGTACCTCCACAACAATGGTTTTTTTTTAACTTTCCCGTCCCATGGAGATCAAGGCTACAGTCCCAAGGGTCCATCACAGTAAAAGCCAAAAGTCCTACCTAGATCACACACAGCGATCTTCTTGGGCATTTCTTTTTTCTATTTTAATAATTTTTTGTTTGTTTTTTTATTTAAACTACTTTCACTTTCACAATTCACCTAGAAGCCTCTATTTTAACTAAAGAGGGCACCCTAAGGAAGGTGGAGTACTTGGCATACTTCTTTGACATACTTTAAAAGTCTATCTAAGTAAGGATTGAATGAGGATCATATCCTTAATAGCTATCCAAGTAATAACTAGAAAAATGATAGACTAGTCACACAGAATGATGCAAGCAAGCACTCAAACAAACATTAAATGGAGAATTATAAGAAACATTAAAATTGAAAGTAATAGCATTAGTTTGAGGATGGGTTTAGAATACACTTGGCTAGTTGTATGGTTGGGAAGTTGGGAAGTTGGGAAGTTGAATTGTACTTGTAATGCTGAGAACCTCCCTTGTGCTTCCTGTGAACCTTAAAAAATCTTTAAAAATCAACGCAACAAGTCGTCAGATCAAATAGTGATAACTTATATGTTGGATCAAACTCAGTGTCACGAAGCTCATCATCCTCACATCTTGATTCTAATATATATGCCTCCTCTGGTGTACGAGACAATGGGCTGAGTGTATCCTCACTGTGATATGGCATGGGTACTACATACAAGTGAGCTTAGTAGCTACCACTAGTTAAGCTGTCTAGGAAATGGCGCACCATGCTTCCAAAGGGAAAAAGAGTCAGTAACATTATCTCATAGAATGACGGTGTAAGTGCATAAGCTCTTGCCCTTCTTCCGTGCTCTAGAAGCTCTTCTTGTGCATTTCTTACTTGATAGGGTCCTCCCACTGGGTAAAGTACACTCACATCATCATGTCGTTGTTGTGTCTCTCCTACCATGGACTGTAAGAGTCATGTCCCATAGTGCCTAAAATAAGCTCTACAATGCCAACATAAGTAGAATGTTGTGGACAACATGCGACACTCACAGCTAAGACATGGTGCAAGGGTATGAAATTGCCCAAAGAGAGCCGTATCATATGATGGGTGTCATGCTGAAGTTAAAGAGTTTGACATAATAGTGAAACCTATTAAGGATCCCAAACTAGTGTTCATCATACGATGGCTTGGCATTCTTAACCTTTATAAAATGGGAAAGATTGTATTCATATTATCACTTTCAAAATAATACCCTAGTTTATTAACTAGAACATTGCACGCCTCAATTTTCTTAGAATTTGATGCAACACTATGGCTTTCTTCCTTTTTTGGCATGGATTCTTCTGACCCTTAAAAACATTTTCCCATAGTCATTCTTTCATCCTTTAAAATAACTCGTGGTTCATTAATTCTAATCAAGCCTTAATCATTCTCATCAGTATTCTTTTTCTTTAATGCCTATGTATCACTTTAATCCACCTTAATGCATTACTTTTCCGGTGCAAGAAAAAAATTATCCCTTTATCACTTGTAGCCATGCTCGACAAGGACATGACTAAGGAGTGTTGAAATTTGAGCATAATGATGAGCTATGGTGGATCATACACTAGAATCAACATCATTAACAAAGTGTTTAGCAAATGATTAAGACGTAATTAGTGAATAATTAGCAAATAGATTAATGTAGGCATGGATACTCAAAAACCAACAAATTCTCATTAGGGCTATGCCTCAATTTATAGAGTTTACATCAAGCATCAAATCCCATTGATTTATCCATGATTCACTCCCAGAATATCTCCACCTTTTGCCTGATTCTCTCCACCTCTTCTCTTTTCCTTGAATATCTCCCAGAATAACTCCACACTCCTAAATTCTCTCATGCTACCCTTTATTCTCTCCTAGTAGATTCTTCTCACCTTTTCACAGGTTCTTTCACATTTACTCATCTTCTTTTACAGCCTCTAACCAAGGGCTTGTTCCCACACACACCCTATTCACTTGTATATTTCAACACCTCCCCTCAAGTGAATACTCCTAGTACACCTAGACCCTATACCAAGTTTGCCTCCCCTTACTTGATAGTCCGCGACCAGTGTCTACTCCTCCCCTCAAGTTATCTCAGCACACCTGGACCCTGTATCAAGTTTCTTTCTTACTTGACAATCCGCGACCAGTGCCTCAAGTCCCTAAACTCCATAGTCCTTGACACTCTCTCTCTCTATGTGTCTAAGGCTTACTATAGTTGCCCGCGACCTTGACTAAAGTGCTCACACATACATCTCTCTACCACATGGCCTACATCATCAGTGGCTCAGAGGTGGTTTTACTTTATTGGGGTAGGTTACATTGGGTTGTGGGGTCTCTCTCTCTCTCTCTCTCTCAGAGATTTTCACATGGCTCCTCACTCTTTGGAGCCTCACATCTTCTCTTGTCTTCAGTCTTCTTGTCGTGGCAGCTTCTCTCCACACGTCCGTCTCTTCTTTCAGTCTTCTCGGGGCAGCTTCTCTTCTTGTGGCAGCTTCTCTTCTGGTGTCCATATCTTCCTTTAGATCTTCTTGGTGTGGATCCTCTTCTTGGGAAGAGATATTCTTCTTCTTTCATGGCTGGGGCCATGAGCTCGTCCGTCAGGTCATTTTGCTCCATGTGAGCAACATGTTTCAATGTTTTGCTGACAGTTCCTTTGGGCTTTTTATGTTTATCTTTTTTCATTATGCAATGCAAACCCAAAATTATGCGGGAGGTCTTACCTCTTGCCTTATTCTGGACAAGGGCAGTGTCTGTTCCCATTTTTACACTGATGTAATGTGCCCAATACATAATGCGTATAGCATGCATTCTCATGCACATTCCAAATGCAACTCTGGCTGTGAATAATCTTGATTTTGAGTGAAATTTACAGGCATTAACCAAGGGTTAAATGCAAAATGATGATTTTCACAATTTTATCAGCACAATTTTTCCAAAAATTACATTAAATCAAGGGTAACCAATTTGTACGGGATGGTTGGAGTATCAAACCAACTCCGATTTGCAATCTGAAGTTATAGGGATCTGTATCAAATACCTAATGGTTAATTTGAACCCTCAATTGCATCAAAATACAGTGATTAGCACTGATTAATCACTGATTAGCAAATTAATGCTCTATTTTGTGTGTAGAAAATAGAGTATGCGGGGAGTCCAGATCTGGTGCCTTCCACTTCAAATGAGCTCAAATGCTTTCAAAGACATCAATAGCAATGAGTCTAGTAGAGGATTAAGCCAAGAAACACAAGATTTGACCAAATATTGAAAGCTTAATCTCTGTTTTACCAAAGTCACCTGCAGATTTGATGAAGAGCTTGGATCTCACTGTAGACTTGATGAAACTGAATTCTGTCTTCACCAGCTTGTAGAGCATGCTTGAAAACCCCCGGGGCTAAGAGAAATTAAACCCATTTGATTTGATGAAGTAGAAATCATTGATTTACTATAGAAAAACATAGCTTTTTAATCAGCAAAAATCAGGAGCTTGCGTGGGCGGTTTGCGCTTCTGATTTGATGGGCTGGAGCTCCTATGGGTTAGCTATCTTGGACTAGAAGGGTTTGGGCAATGGTTGAGTGTGCAAGGAGAGGGAGCTCCTCCACTGGCTAGGGGTACAGAGGCTAATTGAAAAAAGAGGAAAAATTATAATTTTCTACTAATCTTGAAAAATTAAATAATGGGCTCATAAATCTGATGGATTCTAGGCATGGCTCTGATACCATGTTGAAATTTGAGCATAATGATGAGCTATGGTGGATCATACACTAGAATCAACATCATTAACAAAGTGTTTAGCAAATGATTAAGACGTAATTAGTGAATAATTAGCAAATAGATTAATGTAGGCATGGATACTCAAAAACCAACAAATTCTCATTAGGGCTATGCCTCAATTTATAGAGTTTACATCAAGCATCAAATCCCATTAATTTCTCCATGATTCAATCCCAGAATATCTCCACCTTTTGCCTGATTCTCTCCACCTCTTCTCTTTTCCTTGAATATCTCCCAAAATAACTCCACACTCCTAAATTCTCTCATGCTACCCTTTATTCTCTCCCAGTAGATTCTTCTCACCTTTTCACAGGTTCTTTCACATTTACTCATCTTCTTTTACAGCCTCTAACCAAGGGCTTGTTCCCACACACACCCTATTCACTTGTATATTTCAACAAGGAGGAGCTAGAAAGAGCTATATACTCTCTGAAGAATGGAAAACACCCGGGCCTAGATGGACTTCCAAGTGTGCTAAGAAATAGGGATCGTGCTCTCCTAACGACAAGATATTGACCTAATCATCAACTAATCTTACACTAATCTCATTAATTAATTTTATTAACTAATCTTACACTAATCTACTCTAATGATCATCCTAATCTAAGGTGGATAGAAATGAAGAAAACTCATCATGAGCATGTGCAAATTAAGGTTTAGACTCAAGTTCAGTTAGGTTACAAGATGGAAACTTGTACTCATAAAAAGACTTGAGATGTTGTGCTTGTATTCCATTGCTTGAAATGTCCTCTTTTTATATAAGGAGAGTATAACTTAGCATTTCTCTTGCATGTCAGATAATTCTCACTTGGTGATGTGGCTTCTCACACTCACTCCATATTTTCCTTGTTCTCTTTGGTACCATATTTCTCAACACTCCCCCTTGGTGCCAAATCTTTGGGCTACTCAAGGTGGCTGGATGTTGGTTACATAATGTTGTTTGAATTTTTCCTTTCTACATTCCCCTATATGCTGTGAGCAACTTTGTCCCATGTGCTACTTTGGCACGTCCCCCCCTTAATGTTACTTTGGCTCTTAGGTGAGGGATGAATTTCTAGCTTGGGTACATCATTGGTCCCAGAGGCTAGTTACAAGCACTTTTTGTAGGAAGTAGGATTTTTTACAATTTTTTGGTAGTGAGGTGGGTATATCCTTTGTCTTCATGTTCGAGCTCTCGTGCTTTGCGAAGATTCTTTTGATTGTTGCTCTTTGGTGGTTGACACTTTCACACACATGCATTAGCATGCTCATTTGGCTGCTTACAATCTTTTTCACACTTGAAAGAATTTTGCTTGCTTATCTTGGTGGCACATACAATGGTTGTAATTTTTTATGAAAAACATTTATCGAGGATGATTTTGTTGGTAATGACCTTGATGTTGGTAAAATAATCGATGCCACTATACTCAAAGACTATTGTGGAAGCATTTTTCTAAATGAAGATGTTGGCCATGCAAAGAGCATGTGAACTAGCTCTTCTTTTGACTACCTTTTAATGACCATGTGAATAGGCCTAAAAGATAATCTTCTCCTTTTATTTTCTTGTATTTTCTCCTTTTTTTAAAAAACCACTCTTATATTTAATTCATGGCATTGCTTTGCAGAAGGCGATGGAGATCTCCCCCACAGGGATGGCGATGGTGGCGGCTCCTGCTAACGAAATGAGCTGGTGTCAATGAAACGTGATGCTGTCGTTGACTCTGGTGATTGTGCTACGTGTCCTCTATCTTCTCCTCTCTTTCTCTCGCTTTTGCACTCTTGTTGATTTGGGTTATCTTCTTCTCAACGTATATGTCCTTACCCCACATGAGCACACACATTGGTGGTCTTCTACTGTTAGTGGTCAAAGGTCATCGTATTGCACACAGTCCACTGGTTGAGAAGGTCGCCCACCGCTTACCTTTGCTGACGGGACAATGAGGCTATTGTGATGCTACTGCTAGTGGCTGCCTAACGGCGTCTCTCTCTTATGGCTTCTTGCAACGGCCTCTACTGAAGCTTCTGGTCACCGTCACACCCTATAGAATGAGCTGGCATCCTTTTTCTTTCCTCTTCTTTAGTGGCAAGCAAAGCTCTGCTTAACAGAGCATGTAGCTATGTAGGCATTGTTAATTTTGAAGGCGAGCTACTGTGTAGCATCAATTTATAGGCTTTAACGCGAGCTCTTTATAGATGGAGATGAAGCCTAAGCTTGTTACTAGTTATCTACCAAGCTTCGGAGAAAACCCTAAATAGAAATGATAATCACTCTCTAACTATGGAGGAAAATGAACTTTATCCTTAATTAGCTTGAGAAATTCAGCTTCCTAATCATAGCATAAGTCTAATGCACTACCATGGCTCTGATACCATGTTGAGAAATAGGGATCGTGCCCTCCTAATGACAAGACATTGATCTAATCATCAACTAATCCTACACCAATCTCATTAACTAATTATTAACTAATCCTACACTAATCTACTCTAATGACAATCCTAATCTAAGGTGGATAGAAATGAAGAAAAATCATCATGAGCATGTGCAAATTAAGGTTTAGACTCAAGC
This sequence comes from Cibotium barometz, assembly GCF_041138505.1. Taxonomy (NCBI): domain Eukaryota; kingdom Viridiplantae; phylum Streptophyta; class Polypodiopsida; order Cyatheales; family Cibotiaceae; genus Cibotium; species Cibotium barometz. Next base: position 73,590,025 of record NC_141047.1, on the reverse strand, counting down.
TCAGTTAGGTTACAAGATGGAAACTTGTACTCATAAAAAGACTTGAGATGTTGTGCTTGTATTCCATTGCTTGAAATGTCCTCCTTTTATATGAGGAGAGTACAACTTAGCATTTCTCTTGCATGTCAGATAATTCTCACTTGGTGATGTGGCTTCTCACACTCACTCCATATTTTGGTGCTGTGGCTTCTCACACTCACTTGGTGCTGTGGCTTCTCACACTCACTCCATATTTTCCTTGTTCTCTTTGGCACCATATTTCTCAACAAAGTGAATCCTTTAAATGCTTCAAGGACATCCTGAACCATCCCCATCTATAGATATGGCAAAGAGTCTTTAAGCTTTGAGGCCCTTCCCTTGACAATAAGTAAAGGTGTCATCATAAGAGATGATAAGGAAGTACTAGAGCCCCATAACTCTACTCCCCATAACCTATAAAATATTTGCTAAAGCCCTAGCAAATAGGAAGTTCTCTCAAGTTTGGATAAATGTTCGAAACTGATCATACTCTTTGCCAAGCCCATTCAATGTGACTGACACCAAGTCGTCGTCATACACAAGAGCTCCAATAGACCCAAGGGCAGCCCTTTAACCTTCAATAATCACTTAAACTCATCTTATTTCTCTACACATTATGCAACTCTTGCTTCAACATCTTTCTTGCCTTAGTACTTGTGCTATACAACTTAACCAAGGTATCCCATGCATCCATAAGTGTCGCACCATTTGACACACTAACAAGCAACCAATATATCACTTTGCTAGCTCTCTCGTGCCACAACTTAAAAGCATGTGCCTATTGAGGAGTGATATTTTGTTCAGAAAGCTCTAGCTCCCAGTATCCTTTTCCCATGAGGAAGTTTCTCATCCTAAACTTCCATGCTTGGAAGTTGTTTTTGTCCACCTTCTTGCTCACAATCTATGAAAAGTTATCAAATATCTTTACCTGCAACAACTTACCAAACGATGCTTGCAAAAACGTCAACTTACCAAACGATGCTTGCAAAAACATCTACACTTGCACCAATCTACTATCTCCAATCTAGCGGTAACATAAACCCATTATATTGCAACTGTATGTGAATGAATCACATAAACATATATCCACCAACAACCTACAAATCTCGAAATCTGTGCACATACTATCATGCAACAAAATTTCTGCCATATCCTTTCACTGAACCAGAAATTGGGCCTACACAGTCAAAAATCAACACTTTCATAGTGCTTGCAAAAAACTTGCAGAACGGGGACCAAAACACACCTAAATCGCATTCAAATGCGTAAAAACTTAGCTAACAAAATTAACTACACACATTCCTTCACCGAAGAGGATACCTCAAACTGAGACAGTGACTTCCATGGCTGTCCATAGCTCGCATAGCTACCCAAAGGTGTTGCTCCAAAATTAACACACACAAAAGAGTAAACAAGCATACAAGAGAAATGGATGGCTAATTTTTGGTCTATTTTTTCCCTCTTCTCCACAACCATTAACATAAAGAGATAAGAGTATATACTATAAGGGAAATATAACATACAAAAAAAGGTCCATAGTGTGAACCCGACTATATAAGTTGGTGCTATATAACTATGCCATACTCTAGTACTCCAAATATGGCATACAGCCTGTCATCCAATGGTAGCATATCAACCATAATCTCATCAACCATGCCAATGGCATAAGTATGAAGTTTTCATCTTGACGTGTCACCAATATCCACACTAGTTTTGATCGATATCTCAACATCCCTCTCCATTATTTAGAGTGATTTAATAAGGGATATGTAGGAGGATCTCTTCCTTGGATATGGTAGTTTGTTTCCTTACGAGCCTGCAAGTCCTAGCTACACTCCTTGATTCTCCTTGTGTATTGATGCAATCAATTGAATGTAATAGTCCTTATTGGCCTGGTAATGCTTGCAATAAGCTTCTAGCCTTGGCTTGCAGCCTTGTGCACAAATTTCTATAGAGATTCCCCTATAAGGCTTACCCCTTCTAAAATCAACAATCCATACAAACAACCTATAATCCAAATCTTTTCTAGGCACACTCTCAACCACACCAATAAGACCTATGCCAAGATTTAAAAACCTATAGAGAATATATATAGAGAGTACTTACCACAATTTCAATGCTGCGCTCTGTTACTTGGAAACTGAATCGGTGAGTCAAGTTGTGCAATTGATCAATTGAATATAAGAATTGTGGCAAAGGAGTGCGCTACGGCCATGATATCGAGTATGTGAGTCGAATGGAATTGATTTTAACAGAGCTCTAAGAACACTTGAGTTGAAATTGTCGACATGAATCTAGCTACATCTTCAGCCTTTTATACGAATCCCAGTCAAATTGACCATGTAGTAAGCAACTTGAATGGTGGTGAATCCTCCTTTGTAACCTTAGTGCCTAGTCTACTGAACCCAGTGAGACAAGCACATCTACGATAGTAGCATAGGAGTACAAGTCCTTGTTGGCATCTTTCTCCACATTGCTATTTTAGTTTTGTGAGGATACTCCGCTCATCATTAGGCTGAGTCAAATCAGTCACACCATGTCCTCCATGGTAGACATAAACTAGCCTCCACATTGTTGTTTTGAGCAATCCTAACCTTCACACGCTTGGGTAGATTCATGATCCCTCGGTTCCATGAGCTTTAGTCTTCGACTCCACCCATCTCATCATCATCAAAGGTGTCCATCCTTCTCTATGCTTGGGGTTCGAGTAGGTTGGCTACCACAATGGCCGCCTGTGAGGATCTGCATGTAGTAACATGTCTGGCGGATTATTTGGGTCGAGTTGCCCTATTGCAAGATTGCCTCTCACTATAGGTCCATGATCTAAATTCGGGTAGAGGCAAGTTTGACGTAGAGGGTAACATTCATTGGGCTTCTTTCGCCAAGTGACTGGATTCTTCCCTCTACAACCTTGGTTTTGAGCTCATCGATGTGAGCTTACATCTTTCCCCTGTCCTCTGTGGCCTTTTGGTGTTGTTCCTTGTAGGCCACCTTCATGGTAGCCATCTTGTCGTATAGCTTGTCTTAGTTCTTTTGGAGGGCCGTTGCATGGTCTTTCAGGAGGGCCATGGCCGAAGTCTTCCCTGGAAGTGGTTCCGCTAAAGTATGGCACCATTGTCAATTGCATGTTGCAGGTTTTACATGTCGATTGACTCCTCTGGGTTTGGCTTGGGTTCTTGGATTGGGTTCTTGCCCAGAGCAGTGAGTTTGGTGTTCTTCTCTTTGTAGCAGGCAAGCTCTTGTTTTAGCTAGTCCATCTTCAGGAGGAGGTCATCATGGTCTGTGTGGATGCTCTTGGGGACAAGGACTGGGTTAGAGCTATCAGAGCTCCCAATACGGCCTACTGTTGTTGGACGGGCATCCAGCTTGGCGCTCCCGATTGAGCGTCACCTTTATCATCCGAGTTGGCATCCTCCTTTGTTGGCTGGATGGCCGGCTGCTTGCATTGGCCGATGTGAGGAGAAGATGGAGCTCATCCCCCATGAGTTGGTCTCAGAGATGGCTCAAGTCATCCTGCAGAGTGTTGGAGAGCTCGGCCAAGACTTCATTTGGATGGTACTGGAGGAGGGCATGGTATGGGCTTTAAGTTGGGCATCGAGGAAGGTGATTTGGGATTTATCTTTGAGGGCTTGGTCTTTGAGCGAGTCGAGGAAACCAGTGAAGTTGTTAATTCCATTTTGGATTAACGATGAGTATGCTCCTCCAATTGAGGACATTAATAAGTGATGAAAAGGCACTATAAAAGTTGTACATTATGAGATATTGGCCACCCAAGGCCTAGTTGAGTAAGTTTTGGGCACCCAAGTGTGAATAAGGGCCAAATGTATATAAGGCATTTTCTTATAAATGAAAAGACACAATCCCCCTTTATGCTATTGAGAGCTCTTCCTTGTGTCTTGAGAGAGATTGAGAGAGAGCACATTCTAGAATTTGTGCCTCTTCTATGCTTGTATGATTCATGCTTGTGTGGGAGAGTGAGAGAGAGGATTTTCTTATGAGACGGTGTGAGCAACTCTATGGTAACAGCATGGAGGTGGAGCATGGAGGTTTGGAGCTTAACAAGTTGGAGGCACAAGGGACTCAAGCTCGGAGCATTGGTAAGTGCCCTACGATAGTTTTGTTCTATTACTCCTCCTTTAGGTGATTGCATTGAGTTCCCTCTTGGAGGTGTAGTAGCCCATAACATTTATGGCGTCGCTGCCGAAAACACTTTTGTTTCTTCCTTCCTCTTGGAGTTTCAGCTCCCATTGCATAAGATTCATGATTGCCTTTGCATTCTGGTAATGCATTGTATAGGAAATGAATGGATAAGATTCTGGTAATGCATTGTGTAGGAAATGAATGGATAAGATTTGTGTAGAAGTAAAAAATCATGAGAAATTGGTTGGGTTTGTTGTGAATATGTGTGGTGGAGTGGTCTTAGAATAGAGCTTCACTATTTTTTCTAGTTAATTTTGATATTTGTACCACTGGAAGCATCAACGTGAACGAGCAGGTTGGTGTTCTATTTTTCTTCTTTTCTAAAAATTTATAAAAATCAAAAAAATAAGGAGCCATTAACTGTGCCCTAAACTTGTATTCCACTCCTTAGATGTGCCACAATCATTTTGGGAACTGTTGGATAAGTATTTTGCACCTAGAATCACATTAATCGACGCGGGAAGTTTCCATGTGAAACTACAGGAAAATGTTCACGTTGTGAGCCGTTTTCTACAACTTCACGCGGTGAGCCGATCCTGACATCAACACCACGACTAACGCCACAATTCACAAGATTACCTTGCCAGTAACCTTATCTTGATGCCACAAAGTCCGATAAAATTAAGAATCGTGAAAGCGTACAAAATCGTTCCCCACATGAACTTTTTCAGAACTCTTCACGACATGAACCAATTCGTTCATGATGTGAACCATTTTAGAAACTTTCATGGCGTGAACCATTTTTTGTTCACGATGTGAACCCATTATTTTTCACGACGTGAAACCTTATCGCTTCACGACGTGAATGTTTTCTTGCAATCTCATGCCTTTAATCAAATCCGACTCACGGGCTTGGTATAGTCAGGTTAAGGCTACGAAGGTCTTAAAAATATTGACACTCATAATAAGATAACATGGAATTCTGATTCTAAGAGCTAAAATTTTTATATGTGAAAATGCAAAAAATCGTTCACGACGTGAACTGTTTTTTGACACTTCACATCGTGAACTATTTTTTGCAATCTCATGGTCTTAGAAGCAGGTCGACAGAATTTGATCAAAACTTAATTGGGACAACAAAATAGCTTATCAAATCATACATACATGCGCTTAAGGTCTAGAAAATTCATACAAGCACTTAAGGTCTAGAAAATTCATCGGAGACGATCTTACACCTAACGATAGTGCATCAAATCACCCAGGATCTTCCTATCAAAAGAGTGTGGGTTCAAGCCACTCAGTCACTTGAGTGTCTTAAGGAATCTGACCACCGTTGAAACTAGTAGTGAAGAGTCCATGGAAGAAGGGATGAGGTACTCTGGGTTTGGAAAAGAGGAGAGACCGCCCTCCCACATCTAGTGGTATCATTGATATCGCCTGGGGATTTTTTGGTCTCCAAACCAATCAGGACGAAGAAGCATAATCTACAGGCATGGGTCCGTCAACCAGTGCTGAACTTGGTCCAAGGCAATAAGTGCCTATCCAAACATCAAATTCAAGGTTGTCAAACACCAGCATCCCCCAAATGAGACGGGACATGGAAAGTGCGGCCAGGACGGGTCAAGTATTCTTTCCCACCTCGGAGGAATTAGAGTTAGATCTAAAAAGGATCAAGGTGGAACGACAGTTACAAGAGTTGAGCTTAAGGAAACAAGAGCTCGATACTCAAAGGGCGAGAGCCGAACAAAAGGAGATGGGAGGTTATCACGGGGTAAGAAGCCAAAGATGATCATGGGAAGAAGTGAGGGAGAAATCCCAAACTTAGAACCCATAAATGAAGAGCCCAAATCTGAGGAAGGGTTTATAACCCTAGAAGAAAAGGATAATCTAGCAAGAGTGGCGGGTTAAGTGGAGGACCGTCTGTACACCAAAAAAGACATTGAGCAAATGATCAATCATCCTACGTTCCTACAGGACATGGAACTTTTATTTCTACAAAGGTGTGCAAAGGTAACTAATGATGAGCCACTCCAAGGTGTAGTGGCAGGACCATCCCACGAACAGAAGATACTTAGAAGAGCCAACAAAGGAAGAGGATGAGGTCTACGTAGGGGGAACAATTCCTCACAAACCAAGGGCGGATCCAACCATTGATCTTAATGCAGCCACAAGGACGGATCTATTGAATATGGCTGTAGAAATGGGCCGAGGAATGGTCAAGAAACTAGGCACTGCTCTAGAATCCCGACCCTCCCAGATGAAGCCACACATCATTTCCAAACTCGTTTAAAAATTCTATGGGGATGGAGACCCTATCCAACATGTAGATATTTTTAAATCCACATGCAAAACTTGCGGGCTGGTCAATGATGTGACAATGATTCATTCTTTCTCACTGACCCTAGAAGGGAAAGCGCATCAGTGGTTCGAACCCTCAAACCTGAGAATAAGGTTAACTTCACACGACTCAAGAATGTGATTGTGCCCAGCTTTACTAGAAGTGGTGACAGATGGAGTCTTGTGGCATAGCTACACAATATAAAACAAAAGGAAATGGAGTCGATGGGAGACTATGTGTCTCAACTTAAGCACTTAAATTCAAGGTGCAAGCTACAAGAGAGGTTAACTGACAATCAGTTATTGCCTTGCTTTTGGAGAGGGGTTAGAGACCACAAGATGCATGATTATCTGGTACTAGCCTGACCAGCCACTCTAGATGCATGTTGCAAACTGGCAATTGAATATGAAGATAATATGCTAGAATTTTAGCAACTGGAAAATGTCAGAATATCTTAAGCAATAACGACTTCGTGTGTTTCGAGTCACCAAGAGATTGGAACTTGAAGCAAGCAAGTCGGAAACATGACTGTGGAGACGACGAGCTCAATAATACAATACTAGAGAAATTGAAGGTAAAGGAGTGAAGAGAAACATATGGGCATGGGCATAACCATCTTTACTCCTGTAGGGAATTGGTGTGGTGCTCTATGTGCAAATTTAATCACACTACCACCGAATGTCCACAATTAAGAGCAAGGCCAAGGTTCCAAACTGTTGCACAGCTACCGGCACCTAGAGCTCCATTGCCTTTACCAGCACCACCCAGACAAATCACTGCAGCTTCAGGATAACCCAACTCTTCGTATTTGCTTAGGGGGATGTTCCGGGTACATGACACTTCACCTCTACCACCACCGGTTCTACCACCACATGTTATGTAAGATTCCTCCCCCAACCCCCTTTTGATGTCTAGTATCTTCCCCTGTAATCAATCCCTCTTCAGAAATATAAAGACCTTGTTTCTAACTGTTTTAACCTAGAGAGAGAAAATATTCTAGAGAGAGAATATTTAAATTTTTGATATTTTTGGATAGAAAATTATCTCATCTTATTAAAATAAGTTTCCCTGAAATAAAAATTCAAAAAGAACTTTCTAATGTGCAATTAGAATTTATTAGAAATGTGTATAAAGGACCTTAGCCTAAGGGTCTAGATTTTCATAAATTTTTGGATTATGGTCCAATTAAGGTTCCTATGGGCCAATAGCATCAATCCATGTGTAGGGAGGAGATAAATCCAAATTGTAAAAGAAGATACCCAAAAATGAGTAAATGCTCACATAAGATGAAGAGTTGAAAATGTACAAGGTTTATTAGTAAAAAACTATGAGCAATATTAAAAATATGAGATATTTTGGGTATAATGATTCCATTTTGACACATATGTAAGGAAGGGGAGTTCTTTAAAGGAGGTGCATATTTCACATAAGATGAAGAGTTGAAAATGTACAAGGTTTATTAGTAAAAAACTATGAGCAATATTAAAAATATGAGATATTTTGGGTATAATGATTCCATTTTGACACATATGTAAGGAAGGGGAGTTCTTTAAAGGAGGTGCATATTTCACATAAGATGAAGAGTTGAAAATGTACAAGGTTTATTAGTAAAAAACTATGAGCAATATTAAAAATATGAGATATTTTGGGTATAATGATTCCATTTTGACACATATGTAAGGAAGGGGAGTTCTTTAAAGGAGGTGCATATTTCACATGCTTGAATGAGTTTTAAACTCATAAAAATTGAGATATTTCATCTCTCCTCTCTCCTCATTCAAGTCTAGTTCCAAAAAGTTAGCTTAACTGACCTAAAAATGGTCAAAAAGTGACCAAACTGACTTGGAAAATTCTAGAATCAGTTTGTTTGGTTAGGAGCTCAATTTTTCCTATAAATAGAAGCCTTCCCTTGTTGAAAAAAATATATTGTTTACACATTGTTACTCTACTCCACCTAAGCCAAGAACTGTGAATTCTTTAATAATTCACTAGTTTTTGACACTTCTCTCTTTCTTCAATTCCCGAGGCGCAAATTGTAAGGTAAGTATGGTGAATTTTGATCTTTTCTATAATTTCTCAATGTTTCTCTCTTCTCAATTCCTCTCAAGCTTGAGAAGCTTAATTGGTATGATTTTTGAAATGCTATTGCAGTTAATTAATTAATGATAGTGAAGAATTACATAAATTTCCATTTATGTTTAATTCTAATGGTTTTTCCTCTCTCTCACTTAAGAAATGGTCATACTCTCATGACCCATTCTCAATCCAAATGAAGCTTTTCATAAAGCTTTTTCTTAATCCAAGATTAATCTATGCTTGAGAATAAATTAATAGTTTTTTTTAATCTATGCTTTTAGTTTATGACAATTTTGCTTTAATCCACTAAGGGTTAATGATCCAATTAGGGATCATTCTAATCATTCCCTTAAAGATAACCTATCTTTTAAAATAATTGAGATTTATTAGTTATAGTAGCGGAGCTATGGTAAAATTTTATAAAAATTTACACATAAAATAATTTCATTTCAAAGCATGAAAAGAGGACTTCCTACCATATTCTAGGAATTATCATCCTAGATTAATTGAAAGAATTTCATAGTAATCATGGAAAAATTGAATTTTTATATTATGCATAAAAGATAAATATATTATTATAAAAGTGTTACTTTTAACATAATTGAATTTTATGCATAGAGGTATGCATAAAAGATGAATATTTTATTATAAAAGTGTTACTTTTAGCATAATTGTATTTTATGCATAAGAGGTATACATAAAAGATGAATATTTTATTATAAAAGTGTTACTTTTAGCATAATTGAATTTTGTGCATAGAGGCATGCATAAAAGAAAAATATTTTATTATAAAATTATAAAGAAAAAAATAATGATTATTTTATTATAAAAGTGTTACTTTTATCACAATTGAAATTCTTGCATAGAGGTATGCATAAAAGATGAGTTAAGATGTGTATGGGATGAGGTAAGGAGTGTATGTGATGGGATAAGATGTATATGAGATGAGTTAGATGTGATAAGATGAGTTAAGATGAGATAAGATGTATATGAGATGAGTTAGGAGGTGATAAGATGAGTTAGGATGTGATAAGATGTATATGAGATGAGTTAAGATGTGATAAGATGAGTTAGGATGTGATAAGGGGTGTATGAGATGTGATAAGATGTGATAAGATGCATATGAGATAAGTTAGGATGTGATAAGAAGAGTTAAGATGTGAAAAGATGTGTATGGGATGAGATAAGAAGTGTATGTGATGAGATAAGATGAATATGGGTTGTGATAGGGTGAGAATGGATGTGATGAAAAAGAATAGATGAGAAGGCGTATGGGGTTATATGAATGGGAATGAGAAAATGGATGTATGGATGTATGGATGTATGCATGTAGATGTGAATGTATCCATGTGGATGTGTATGTATGGATGTATGTATGTGGATGTGGATATATAAATAAGGATGTGAAAATGGATGTATGCATGGATGTGTATGAAGAATAATGAAGGTGAATGTGTATGGGAAATAATGTGTCGTTGATATGAATGAATGGATGAGAATGAGTACATATGAAGGGAATGTGGAATAAGTAATGTGGATTGAGGAGGGATAATGTGGAAAGATGAAATTCAATATAGAAACTGTATTTTGTGACTGTTTGTAAATGCTGTTTGTAAATGATTGTTTTATGTCAAGAATGCTGGGAAAGCATTTTGACCATCTTGTGATTAAGGTCGTGGAGACCTAACTGATAAAGTTGCAACTGCTGACGGAGAGTCAATGGAGGACGTCTCGCATAGCAAGGTCGGCCGAGGTCTTGACCAGCCTCGGTGCGATTAAAATGGTGAGCTTCCGGTACGGTGGATGAGAGGCCAAGGAAGCGGCCTATCAGTGAAGCGCTAGGTCACCTGCAAAGGATCCTAGAGGGTGCTGACCATACGGTGCTCGGGCTCTGGGTCACCCAGGATACCCACGCGTGCATCGAGGAAGATATTGGAACAAGGAGTAAGAGTTGTTTTCTGAAACCGGGCATGGATCTGGTTGACTGACCTTGCTGGTCCTCAACGGATGAGTCCCTGGCTCTTTATATGGATCTGTTGGTTGATCTTGCTGATCTTCAACCATCTTGATAAGTGATTATATTGCCGAGTATTATGGGCTAGGAACTATTGAAACGGCCCCTGAGTGGACAGGTGGTGAGCGTTCTATTTGCCAATGATGCCATAGATACTCTGATGAAGGAATGATGAGAAATTGAATCAATCGGATAATTTGGAAGATGGTGATCAGTGATACTATGGTTTTACTAAAGGATTGTTTTAAAACTAGTTGAATCTATGAAAAAACAATTTCATATTGGGTGTATAAGTGGTGTGACTAGTTTTATTTTGCATGAACTTCCAGCTAGGGGGCCTTGGAACTCTTTTCCTTGGTACCCGGGACAAAACCTAACCAAATTCTTAATTGGATCCCATCACTACAGTGGTTGGGCGGTTGGCTAACCCATGGGATTGGATGGGGTTAGGCTGGACTGATGGATCCGTAAATCGAGACTCAACTTTTGTTATTACGATAGATAAAGTAAATCCCGGACAGTAATTGTTCTATGGATAGGAATCAACGGTTGTGCCTCTTGAATGGGGAAAAAAGCGTTGATCCCAATGATCCAAGTGCAAGTTTCTTCCTTGATCTGATCAAGTATCTTGAAGATGCAATTGGATCAGCTTGATCAAAAATTATCTTGACTACGTTAGAGTAAAAAGTTTTTTTTCTTGGTGGAATCGCCCGTGTTTTCCGGGTAAAGGAAGTTTTTCCGGGTTCGGTTTTGAAACAACCGTCAGATTAGTCTCTTGTCCGGATATCCGTGGGCGAGGCTCCGAATGTGGGACCCCTGTCCCGTGCGAGAAGTGCTACTTCCACTGCTAGTACCCCGAATCTGTTGCTCGGTGGGAACAGGGGGATCTCACAGTTGGTATCAGAGCATTTGGTTATTAAAGGTCAACTGAGAAGACAAATATGTCAAAAATTTATCAAGAAACACAAAAAGGTTATAATTGTGTGATATAATTCATACAATTTGATATTCAAACTGAAAATCGTAAATTGGTAATTGGGTCTTCAGATGGAAGTACCGCAATTATATAGAATCCCTGACTTGCTTGAGGCCTAGACATGATGGTATTTACCTTATAATTCCAAGGGCCGTGACTACCGTATATACCGAGAGTATAACTGCAGCTCTTTACTGACAGTATATACGAGTAAATCTAAGACTTGAAATTATAAGCGTTAATGCTATCCAGATGATGATTTCGAATGTGATTGATATGATTTTTAATTCTGTTTGAGAATTGATGAATTGATTTGGATTCTGATTGAAAATTCTGATTGAAAAATGATGATTTCTGAAATTAGTTGAAATATAATAATCTGAACAAAACCACAATGAGGATTAATGAGACAAGTCCCTGTGATGATATTCATAACTGGAATGATGATAATGAATTCAGCAAATCACTATGAGATTAGTGGATTGTGCTGTCAAATTGCTACTGTTAACACTTGACCGGTAGATCTAGTTAAGGGATGACAAATTGAGAACTTGCTTGACTGAAATTCCCGTGGAGGAATGTTCAGAAGGAAATTTTCCAGTTTAATGGACCATTATCATGTTAAAGATATGAATGATATGATCTGAATGAATTGTTATGAGTTCTATATAAGGGATATTTATCCCAGTATTCCGTTGGGTTGACCAGAATATAAGGAACCCCAGAATAAAATTGGATCTTAAGAAAAAGAGTTGTCCTCTACTTTACGAGATGAGGACATCTCGCACTTTTAAGTGGGGTAGAATGTAAGATTCCTCCCCAGCCTTCGAGGTATACAAGAGTAAGAATCTCCCTTTTTGATCTTATAATTATTCCCTCTCTAAAATAAAAAAAGATTCTGTTTAAAAAAGGAAGACCCTTTCCCTAGAATACTTCTCAGGAGTCACGGCTGTTTTAAGGATTCAGAACAATGAGTTCAGAAGTGAAAATCGGTGTTTTGGATACCAAGGTTTTGGTTTTCATTCTGGTACGGCCCAAACAAAGTTCTTTATCTCTTGGTGAGTATAAGAAGTTATCCCCCAGATATTGTGAGCCTTATCTGAATTCAAAGACAGTAAGTGACTTAGCTTACGAGCTTCTTTTATCTCCTCATCTCAAAGTTCTTAATGCCTTCTATAGAAAATTGTGCCAAACCCAAATCATGGAAAGATGGTAAAACTTCAGTGGCAAGTTACCGTTGGCTTCTAAGTTATGCTAGCTCCTTCCTTTATAAGTCGTAACTTTTACTTGTCGCTCACAGTAATCTTACTCCCATCAATCTCCTTCTTTCTTAATCTCCTTCATGGCTTGGCAACAAGAATTAGTTTTATCCATGATGATTTCTCACCTTCAAGACGCAAGCGAGTCTATGAAGAAGGATTTTATAGAACAGTATGAGCGCTCACTTTTCCCTCACTTGGGAACTTCTGTAGCTCAGACCAAATGGCGGACCTATCAAAACATACTAGGGTAACACCCTGGGGTCAGCAGCACTTTCGTAACAATGTCCGCTTGGCCATGGTTATTGAAGCTTTGGGTTTGGGTCCCCGATACTACTGCGTCATGAGATCAAGACATCTTGGGATTTTCTGAGCGGGACTTCTTACTGGCGTGCTTTCTTCCTCATGAGAAGATATGCCTTTACCCCGTTTTTGGCTTACCTCTCAAAGGTCCTTTTGTTAGATCACCTCATACCACTGAGATAGGTACGACAATAACCAACAGAATTATTCCCATAGATGAGTTACCTTATACATGCGCAGCTTGTGAGTGCTGCTTTTGTGATCATATGATGGACGGGCTTATGGAAGTGTAAAGAGTTCTTCTATCTTTATTGTATATGTTCCAAGAATGAATAAAGTTTAAATCTTGTTCTTGTCTTGAATCTTACTCTCTTTGAGACTTTTCTTGGTGGTTAATCTTTATTTGTGCATCTTGCGAAATTATCCCAAGTTGCGAGATGAGGACATCTAGCATTTTTTAAGTGGGGTAGAATGTAAGATTCCTCCCCCAATCCCCTTTTGATGTCTAGTATCTTCCCCTGTAATCAATCCCTCTTCAAAAATATAAAGACCTTGTTTCTAACTGTTTTAACCTAGAGAGAGAAAATATTCTAGAGAGAGAATATTCAAATTTTTAATATTTTTGGATAAAAAATTATCTCATCTTATTAAAATAAGTTCCCCTGAAATAGAAATTCAAAAAGAACTTTCCAATGTGCAATTAGAATTTATTGGAAATGTGTATAAAGGACCTTAGCCTAAGGGTCTAGATTTTCATAAATTTTTGGATTATGGTCCAATTAAGGTTCCTATGGGCCAATAGCATCAATCCATGTGTAGGGAGGAGATAAATCCAAATTGTAAAAGAAGATACCCAAAAATGAGTAAATGCTCACACAAGATGAAGAGTTGAAAATGTACAAGGTTTATTAGTAAAAAACTATGAGCAATATTAAAAATATGAGATATTTTGGGTATAATGATTCCATTTTGACACATATGTAAGGAAGGGGAGTTCTTTAAAGGAGGTGCATATTTCACATAAGATGAAGAGTTGAAAATGTACAAGGTTTATTAGTAAAAAACTATGAGCAATATTAAAAATATGAGATATTTTGGGTATAATGATTCCATTTTGACACATATGTAAGGAAGGGGAGTTCTTTAAAGGAGGTGCATATTTCACATGCTTGAATGAGTTTTAAACTCATAAAAATTGAGATATTTCATCTCTCCTCTCTCCTCATTCAAGTCTAGTTCCAAAAAGTTAGCTTAACTGACCTAAAAATGGTCAAAAAGTGACCAAACTGACTTGGAAAATTCTAGAATCAGTTTGTTTGGTTAGGAGCTCAATTTTTCCTATAAATAGAAGCCTTCCCTTGTTGAAAAAAATATAGTGTTTACACATTGTTACTCTACTCCACCTAAGCCAAGAACTGTGAATTCTTTAATAATTCACTAGTTTTTTACACCTCTCTTTCTTCAATTCCCATTGGTGGCTCCATCAACATACTAAACCAATTGATTGGTTGGGGACCTCTACCGTGAATAAAGAATCAAGAAAATTGTAAGGTAAGTATGGTGAATTTTGATCTTTTCTATAATTTCTCAATGTTTCTCTCTTCTCAACCCCTCTCAAGCTTGAGAAGCTTAATTGGTATGGTTTTTGAAATGCTATTGAAGTTAATTAATTAATGATAGTAAAGAATTACATAAATTTTTATTTATGTTTAATTCTAATGGTTTTTTCTCTCTCTCACTTAAGAAATGGTCATACTCATGACCCATTCTCAATCCAAATGAAGCTTTTCATAAAGCTTTTTCTTAATCTAAGATTAATCTATGCTTGAGAATAAATTAATAGTTTTTTTTAATCTATGCTTTTAGTTTATGACAATTTTGATTTAATCCATTAAGGGTTAATGATCCAATTAGGGATCATTCTAATCATTCTCTTAAAGATAACCTATCTTTTAAAATAATTGAGATTTATTAGTTATAGTAGCGGAGCTATGGCAAAAATTTTATAAAAATGTACACATAAAATAATTTCATTTCAAAGCATGAAAAGAGGACTTCCTACCATATTCTAGGAATTATCATCCTAGATTAATTGAAAGAATTTCATAGTAATCATGGAAAAATTAAATTTTTATATTATGCATAAAAGATAAATATATTATTATAAAAGTGTTACTTTTAACATAATTGAATTTTATGCATAGAGGTATGCATAAAAGATGAATATTTTATTATAAAAGTGTTACTTTTAGCATAATTGTATTTTATGCATAAGAGGTATACATAAAAGATGAATATTTTATTATAAAAGTGTTACTTTTAGCATAATTGAATTTTGTGCATAGAGGCATGCATAAAAGATAAATATTTTATTATAAAATTATAAAGAAAAAAATAATGATTATTTTATTATAAAAGTGTTACTTTTATCACAATTGAAATTCTTGCATAGAGGTATGCATAAAAGATGAGTTAAGATGTGTATGGGATGAGGTAAGAAGTGTATGTGATGGGATAAGATGTATATGAGATGAGTTAGGATGTGATAAGATGAGATAAGATGTATATAAGATGAGTTAGGAGGTGATAAGATGAGTTAGGATGTGATAAGATGTATATGAGATGAGTTAGGATGTGATAAGATGAGTTAGGATATGATAAGGGGTGTATGAGATGTGATAAGATGTGATAAGATGCATATGAGATAAGTTAGGATGTGATAAGAAGAGTTAAGATGTGATAAGATGTGTATGGGATGAGATAAGAAGTGTATGTGATGAGATAAGATGAATATGGGTTGTGATAGGGTGAGAATGGATGTGATGAAAAAGAATAGATGAGAAGGCGTATGGGGTTATATGAATGGGAATGAGAAAATAGATGTATGTATGTATGGATGTATGCATGTAGATGTGAATGTATCCATGTGGATGTGTATGTATGGATGTATATATGTGGATGTGGATGTATAAATAAGGATGTGAAAATGGATGTATGCATGGATGTGTATGAAGAATAATGAAGGTGAATGTGTATGGGAAATAATGTGTCGTTGATATGAATGAATGGATGAGAATGAGTACATATGAAGGGAATGTGGAATAAGTAATGTGGATTGAGGAGGGATAATGTGGAAAGACGGAATTCGATATAGAAACTGTATTTTGTGAAATGCTGTTTGTAAATGACTGTTTTATGTCAAGAATGCTGGGAAAGCATTTTGACCATCTTGTGATTAAGGTCGTGGAGACCTAACTGATAAAGTTGCAACTGCTGACGAAGAGTCAATGGAGGACGTGTCGCGTAGCAAGGTCGGTCGAGGTCTTGACCAGCCTCGGTGCGATTAAAATGGTGAGCTTCCGGTACGGTGGATGAGGGGCCAAGGAAGCGGCCTATGAGTGAAGCGCTAGGTCACCTGGCGAAGGATCCTAGAGGGTGCTGACCATACGGTGCTCGGGCTCTGGGTCGCCCAGGATACCCACGCGTGCATCGAGGAAGATATTGGAACAAGGAGTAAGAGTTGTTTTCTGAAACCGGGCATGGATCTAGTTGACTGACCTTGCTGGTCCTCAACGGATGAGTCCATGGCTCTTTATATGGATCTGTTGGTTGATCTTGCTGATCTTCAATGAGATTCCATCTTGATAAGTGATTATATTGCCGAGTATTATGGGCTAGGAACTATTGAAACGGCCCCTGAGTGGACAGGTGGTGAGCATTCTAGTTGCCAATGATGCCATAGATACTCTGATGAAGGAATGATGAGAAATTGAATCCCTCAGTGGCTACAACATACTCGGCCTCTGTGGTGGTAGACAAAGCAATGCACTTCTGTGCACGAGACATCCATGACACTACACCACCTGCAAAGATGAACACATATCCAGAAGTGGATCTCCTGTAATCCACATTCCCTGCAAAATCAGAATCTGTGTATCCAAGTACACGTGTATCTCCTCTGCCAAAGCAGATACACATCTCCTCAGTGCGCTTCATATACCTCATGATGCACTTAACTATCTCCCAATGTCTCTTTCCTGGATCAGCCATGTACTGGCTAACAACTCCCACTCCAAATGCAATGTCCAGTCTAGTAGAGCTATCATGGCATACATAAGACTGCCAACTACTGATGCATAAGGAACTTTGGCCATCATGGCCCTCTCCTCATCAGATTTAGGACTGTCATTCCAACTCAATTTCACAGATGGAGGCAATGGAGTACTCAATGCCTTCCCCCCCTCCATATTGAAGCTCTACAAGACTTTAGTAACATACTCCTTCTGAGAAAGCCAAAGAAGTTTCTTATTCCGATCACGTGTAATACGCATGCCAAGAATATGACCAGCATGTCCCAAATCCTTCATGTGAGGTCCCTATCCCCACCGCGCAATGAATTCAGGGGTTCTAGCAATGGAAGTAGCACTTCTTGCACGGGGCAGGGTCTCACACTCGGGGCCTTGCCCATGGATATCTGGACAAGAGACTAATCCATCGGTTCTTCCAAAACCGATCCCGAAAAAACTTCCCTTACCCAGAAAGCATGGGCGATTCCTCCAGGATAACTTTTCTCTAACTTAGTCAAAAGCCTTAACTAATTGAACTGATCTGACCGAACCCATAAGTTTCAAGTCAGATCAGGGAAAAGATTGCACTTGGATCATAGAGACCAACGCTTTTTCCTCATTGAGAGGCACAGCCGTTGATTCTTTTCCATAGAACAATTTTTGTCCGAGATTTACTTCATCTATCGTGCCATAACAGAATTGAGTCTCAATTTAAGGATCCATCAGTCCAACCTAACCCCATCTAGTCCCGTGGGTTAGCCAACTGCCCAAACATTGTAGTGATGGGATCCAATTAAGAATTTGGTTAGGTTTTGTCTCGGGTACTAGGGAAAAGAGTTCCCAGGCCCCCTAGCCGGATATTCATGCAAACTTAAAACTAGTCACACCACTTACACACCCAATATGAAATTGCCTTTTTCTCAGCACCAGCTATCTTTAAAACAATCATTTAATGAAACCATTGTGTCACTGATCACAATCCTCAAAATCTCCGGTTGAATCCTTATATGGCATCATTGGCAACCAGAACACTCACACCACCCAATCACTCAGGGGCCTTTTCGATAGTTCCTAACTCATAGTAACTGGCAATATATTCACATGACAAAATGGAGCCTTCGTTGAAGATCAGCAAGATCAACCAATGGATCCATAGCCATGGACTCATCTCTTAAGGACCAGCAAGGTCAACCAACCAGATCCATGCCCAAATTCAGAAAATAACTCTTACTCCTTGTTCCAATATCTTCCCCGCCGACGTACATGTAGGTATCTTCGGCGACCCAGAGCCCGAGCATCGTATGGTCAGCACCCTCTAGGATCCTTCGCAGGTCACCTAGCGCTTACTCATAGGCTGCTTCCTTGGTCCCTCATCCACTATACCTTACCATTTAAATCAAACCGAGGCAGGTCAAGACCTCGGTCGACCTTGCTACGCAAGACATCCTCCATTGACTCTCCGTCAATAGTTGCAACTTTAACAGATAGGTCTCCACGACCTCATTCACAAAACGGTCAAAATGTTTTCCCAGCATTCTTGATATAAAACAGTCATTTAAAAATAGATATCACATACAAATACAGTTCCAACAATAATATTTCAATTTTTTTTCATCACTCCACATCCTTTCACATTAGTCCCCATCTTTTCTCATGTTCCTATAATTTTTTTTTTCTTCATCGATCCCTATCACATCATATCATTCCCACATCAATTCACATCCAATCGCATCATCCATACATCAATCCACATCATCGATACATCCATCCACATCATCCACACCAATCCACATCATCCATACATCCATCCACATCAATCCACATTATCCACACATCAATCCAAGTCATCCATAAATCCAGTCACGTCAATCCACATCACCCACACATCAATCCGTATCATCCATCCACATTATCCACACCAATCCACATCATCCACACCAATCCACATCATCCATACATCCATCCACATCATCCACATCAATCCACATTATCCACTCATCCATCCACATCAATCAACATTACCCACACATCAATCCACATCATCCATACATCCATCCACATCATCCACTTCAATCCACATTATCCACTCATCCATTTACATCAATCCACACGTCAATCCACATTACCCACACATCAATCCACATCATCCATGCATCCATCCACATCATCCACATCATCCACAACAATCCACATTATCCACTCATCCATCCACATCAATCCACATTACCCACACATCAATCCACATTCATTTCATAAGTATTCCCATTCTCATCTAATCACATCTTTTTCTAACTCATCACTTATTTCCTCATTTATCCTCATCAGATCACATCATTTTGCATCTACCCATACATCTCATCACTTCACATACATTAACATCTATCCAGTTTACATCGTATCTTATCACATCCATTTCACATCACATCTCATTCATTCACATCCCGATTCACATGCTAACACATTCATTCACGTACCTTATCGTTCATTCACATCCCGATTCACATGTTATCACATTCATTCACATCCTATATCTTTCATTTACATCCCGATTCACATGTTATCACATTCATTCACATCCTATATCTTTCATTTACATCCTGATTCACATGACATCACATCTCATCTATTCATTCACATTTATCTGATTCGCATCACATATCATCACATCTATTTACCTCTCATTCTCATCACTTCTATTCTCATCACATCCATCCATCCATTCTTTCCCATCTATCTGATTCGCATTACATCTCATCACATCCATCCATCCATTCTTTCCCATCTATCTGATTTGCATTACATCTCATCATATCTATTCACCTCACATTCTCGTCACTCCTATTCTCATTGCATCCATCCATTCATTCCCATCTATCTGATTCGCATCCCATCTCATCATGTCTATTTACCTCTCATTCTCATCACTTCTATTCTCATCACATCCATCCATCTATTTATTCCCATCTATCTGATTCGCATCCCATCTCATCACATCTATTTACCTCTCATTCTCATCACATCCGTCCTCTATTCATTCTCATCTATCTGATTCATATCACATCTATTTACCTCTCATTCTCATCACTGGGTCATTTACATGTGGGATTAGGACACATGGGCCTTAGGACTATAAAAGGCATGTGCTCTAGGAGTATTGTACCTTTTGAACCTTTATTTAGATTTAGTATATATACTTGGGCAGTCATGCATTGCACATGAGCATAGTGATGATTTTGTTGAGGTGAGGTTTCGTAGGAGAGAGAGGATTATGCATATGGGCCAATAGGATTAATCCATGTGTGGGGAGGAGATAAATCCAATTTGTAAAAGAAGTTATCCAAAAATGAATAAATGCTCACATAAGATGAAGAGTTGAATAAGGACAAGGCTAATAGTTAAAAAAGGGAGATTCTCATCACATCCATCCTCTATTCATTCTCATCTATCTGATTCATATCACATCTTATCACATCTATTTACCTCTCATTCTCATCACTTCTATTCTCATCCCATCCATCCTCTATTCATTCTCATCTATCTGATTCATATCACATCTTATCACATCTATTTATAGAATGTAAGAGAATTCTTATTTTTGATATAAAGATTCTTTACGCATCTATTTATGCATAAGAACAACTTCAGTGGGAAATAACACTTTTATAAAAATCCGTTTAATGCATCTATTTATGCATAAATTCAATTTTAAGGAGAATAACACTTTCAAAATAAAAATAAATCTTTTATGCATCTTTCTATGCATGAATTAAATTTTTATGAGAATAACTCTTTTGAAATAAAAATAATTTTCTTTATGCATCTTTTTATGCATAAAATCAAAATTGATGAGAATAACTCTTTTAAAATAAAAATAAATTTCTTTATGCATCTTTCTATGCATAAAATCAAAATTGATGAGAATAACTCTTTTAAAAATTAAAAAAAAATCTTTATGCATCTTTCTATGCATAAAATCAAAATTTGATGAAAGTAACGCTTTTATAATTTAAAAAAATTAATGCATCTATTTATGCATAAATTCAATTTGAATGAAACTAACACTTTTATAATTAAAAAAATCTATTTATGCATCTATTTATGTCTAAAAATCAATTTTGATGAACGTAACACTTTTATAATAAAAAAATTTCCAATATGCATCTTTCTATGCATAGAAATTAATTTCTATGCATAGAAATTAATTCTAATAAAAATAATACTTTTATTATAAAATATTTATAATATGCATTTTTCTATGCATAGAATAAAAATAACACTTTTAGAACACACAAGCGGTGGGGATTACTCTTTTTGAATAATAAAAGATAAAACTTATTTCACAAAATTTAAGAAAATTTTGCCATAACCTCCTTTGTATGGCTGACCATTTTTCAATTTTTTTCATTCTCAAGTTACTTAGAAATTATCCCAAATGGTTTAAAGCATTCTAAACTAATCAAATTCCACTTTTTAAAGAGAAACAGTATGAAAAGTTTAATTCTAACAATTTGATTACACATCTAGGATAAAGAAAGGCTGAATTCAAGAATGAAGAGAGGGGGAAAGCCTTTACAACAAGGCATAGCATCATTTTTCATTTTAAAGAAAACAAAAATTAAAAAACCATTAAATGGAATTAAAAAAAGTAGGATTTCTAGATTACATGAATTTTTGTGATCTTTCCTTTGGCTTGATGGTTTGAGGGATCTACTCTTGTTTGCAACAAGAGTGGCCACCAATTCTTTTGAAGAGGAAATGGTCAAAAACTAATGAATTATCAATAAATTCATTGTTTTTGGCTCTGGGAAGGAATAGAGTAACAGTGCATAAAACACTATTAACCATTTACAAAGGGGGAGGCTTCATTTATAGGAAAAAGTGAGCCTCTAACCAAGCAAACTGATTCTAGAATTTTCCAGATCAGTTTGGTCAATTTTTGACCATTTTTAGGTCAGTTTAGCTTTCTTTTTAGATCTAGTTGAAGTAGGAGAGAGGAGAGATAAAAATATCTCATTATTTGTGAGTTTAAAACTCAACCACACATGTGAAATAGGTGCCTCCTTCATGAGGGGAATTCCCCCACACTGAGGTGTCAAAAATGCATCATTTCTTCTAAATATCTCTTCTTTTTTAACTATAACCTTATCCTTAATTCAAAAATTTCAAAAAATCTGACCCGATTTCAAGTTATTCCAATTACATATTGGAAATTTCTTTTTGAATATCTATTTCAGGGGAAACCATTTTAGACACTAGGAGGATTTTTATATCCAAAAATATCTCAATTTTGAATTACCTCCCTCTAGACATTTTCTCTCTCTAAGCCAAAACAGGGTAAAACATGATCTTTCTTTTATTTCTTCAGAGAGGGGAATAATTATAAGATTAGAAGGGGAGGTTTTTACACCTGCACACCTCAAAAGCCGGAGGGAGGAATCTTACATCCTACCCCACTTAAAAAACGCGAGATGTCCTCATATCGCAAAATTAGAGGAGAACTCTTTTCCTTAAGATCCAACTAATTCTTGGGTTCCTTATAATCTGGTGAACCCAACAGAATCCTGGGATAAAGATCCCTTATATAAAACTCATCATCAGATAATAATTCACTCAGATCGTATCATTCAAATCCTTATCACAATAATGGTCCATTAGACCGAATTTTCTATCTGAACAGTCCTTCATGGAAATTTTCAATTATACAGATTTTTAATTTGACATCCCTTAACTTGATCCACTGGGTCAAGTGTTAACAGCAGCAATCTACCACCAGCACAATCCACTAATCTCATAGTGATTTACTGAAGTCATTAACGTCATTCCAGCATCATGACAGGGACTCGTCCCATTCATCCTCATTGTGGTTTTGCTTAGTTTATTACATTTCAACCAAAATTCAGGAATCTTCATTTTCCAATCAGAATCCAAATCAACTCATCAGTTCTCAACCAAAATTTAAAATCATATCAACCACATTCGAATTCATCATCTAGATAGTATTAATGCTTATAATTTTAAGTCTTAGATTTACTCGTATACACTGCCAGTAAAGAGCTGCAGTTATACCCTCAGTATATACGGGTAGTCATGGTCCTTGGAACTATAAGGTCAATACCATCATGTCTAGGCCTCAAGCAAGTCAAGGATTCCATACAATTGCGGTACTTCCATCTGAAGACCTAATTACCAATTTACGAATTTCAGATTGAATATCAATTCGTATGAATTTTTTCACACAATTACAACTTTTTACTGCTTCTTCATAAATTTTTGACATTTTTGGCTTCTCGGTTGATCCTCATTAGCCAATTCGCTCTGATACCAGCTGTGAGGTCCCTAACCCCACCGTGCAACGAATTCAGGGGTTCTAGCAACGGAAGTAGTACTTCTTGCGCACGGTAGGGTCTCACACTTGGGGCCTCGCCCACGGATATCCGAACAAGAGACTAATCCATCGGTTCTTCCAAAACCGATCCCAGAAAAACTTCCCTTGCCTGGAAAGCACGAGCAATTCCTCCATGATAACTTTTCTCTAAATTAGTCAAAAGCCTTAACTAACTGAACTGATCTGACCAAAACTGTAAGTCCCAAGTCAGATCAGGGAAAAGATTGCACTTGGATCATAGAGACCAACGCTTTTTTCCTCATTGACAGGCACAGTCGTTGATTCTTTTCCAAAGAACAATTTTTGTCCGGGATTTACTTCATCTATCATGCCATAACAGAATTGAGTCTCAATTTAAGGATCTGTCAGTCACTCCGAATCCAGTCCCGTGGGTTAGCCAACCACCCAACCACTGTAGTGATGGGATCCAATTAAGAATTTGGTTACGATTTGTCCCGGGTACCAAGGAAAAGAGTTCCCAGGCCCCCTAGCCAAATATTCATGCAAACTTAAAACTAGTCACACCACTTACACACCTAATATGAAATTGCCTTTTTCTCAGCATCAGCTATCTTTAAAACAATCATTTAATGAAACCATTGTGTCATTGCTCACAATCATTTAATGAAACCATTGTGTCACTGATCACAATCCTCAAAATCTTAGGTTGAATCCTTATTTCTAATCATTCCTTCATCGGTGTACCTATGGCATTATCATCCATTCTTTCCCATCTATCTGATTTGCATTACATCTCATCACTTCTATTCTACTCTCATCACATCCATCCATCCATTCTTTCCCATCTATCTGATTCGCATTACATCTCATCATATCTATTCACCTCACATTCTCGTCACTCCTATTCTCATTGCATCCATCCATCCATTCATTCCCATCTATCTGATTCGCATCCCATCTTATCACATCTATTTACCTCTCATTCTCATCACATCCATCCATTCATTCATTCCCATCTATCTGATTCGCATCCCATCTCATCACATCTATTTACCTCTCATTCTCATCACTTTTATTCTCATCATATCCGTCCTCTATTCATTCTCATCTATTTGATTCATATCACATCTATTTACCTCTCATTCTCATCACTTCTATTCTCATCACATCCATCCTCTATTCATCTATCTGATTCATATCACATCTATTTACCTCTCATTCTCATCACTTCTATTCTCATCACATCCATCCTCTATTCATTCTCATCTATCTGATTCATATCACAGCTATTTATAGAATGTAAGAGAATTCTTATTTTTGATATAAAGATTCTTTACGCATCTATTTATGCATAAGAACAACTTCAGTGGGAAATAACACTTTTATAAAAATCCATTTATGCATCTATTTATGCATAAATTCAATTTTAAGGAGAATAACACTTTTGAAATAAAAATAAATCTTTTATGCATCTTTCTATGCATAATATCAATTTTAATGAGAATAACTCTTTTGAAATAAAAATAATTTTCTTTATGCATCTTTCTATGCATAAAATCAAAATTGATGAGAATAACTCTTTTGAAATAAATATAAATTTCTTTATGCATCTTTCTATGCATAAAATCAAAATTAATGAGAATAACTCTTTTGAAATTAAAAAAAATCTTTATGCATCTTTCTATGCATAAAATCAAAATTTGATGAAAGTAACGCTTTTATTTTAAAAAAATCTTTTATGCATCTATTTATGCATAAATTCAATTTTAATGAAAGTAACACTTTTATAATTTAAAAAAATCTTTTATGAATCTATTTATGCATGAAAATCAATTTTGATGAAAGTATCACTTTTATAATCAAAATATTCCCAATATGCATCTTTCTATGCATAGAAATTAATTCTAATGAAAATAACACTTTTATTATAAAAATATTTATAATATGCATTTTTCTATGCATAGAATAAAAATAACACTTTTAGAATACACAAGCGGTGGGGATTACTCTTTTAGAATAAAAATAATACTTTTAGAATACACAAGCCGTGGGGATTACTCTTTTTGAATAATAAAAGATAAAACTTATTTCACAAAATTTAAGAAAATTTTACATTTTTTTATGCATAGAAAAATGCATTTTTCTATGCATAGAATAAAAATAACACTTCTAGAATACACAAGCGGTGGGGATTACTCTTTTAGAATAAAATTAGCACTTTTAGAATACACAAGCGGTGGGAATTACTCTTTTTGAATAATAAAAGATAAAACTTATTTCACAAAATTTAAGAAAATTTTGCCATAACCTCCTTTGTATAGCTGACCATTTTTCAATTTTTTTCATTCTCAAGTTACTTAGAAATTATCCCAAATGGTTTAAAGCATTCTAAACTAATCAAATTCCACTTTTTAAAGAGAAACAATATGAAAAGTTTAATTCTAACAATTTGATTACACATCTAGGATAAAGAAAGGCTGAATTCAAGAATGAAGAGAGGGGAAAAGCCTTTACAACAAGGCATAGCATCATTTTTCATTTTAAAGAAAACAAAAATTAGCAAACCATTAAATGGAATTAAAAAAAAGTAGGATTTCTAGATTACATGAATTTTTGTGAGCTTTCCTTTGGCTTGATGGTTTAAGGGATCTACTCTTGTTTGCAACAAGAGTGGCCACCAATTCTTTTGAAGAGGAAATGGTCAAAAACTAATGAATTATCAATAAATTCACTGTTTTTGGCTCTAGGGAGGAGTAGAGTAACAGTGCATAAAACACTATTAACCATTTACAAAGGGGGAGGCTTCATTTATAGGAAAAAGTGAGCCTCTAACCAAGCAAACTGATTCTAGAATTTTCCAGATCAATTTGATCAATTTTTGACCATTTAAAGGTTTAGCTTACTTTTTGGATCTAGTTGAAGCAGGAGAGAGGAGAGATGAAAATATCTCAGTATTTGTGAGTTTAAAACTCAACCACACATGTGAAATAGGCGTCTCCTTCATGAGGGGAATTCCCCCACACTGAGGTGTCAAAAATGCATCATTTCTTCTAAATATCTCTTCTTTTTTAACTAATAACCTTGTCCTTAGTCAACTCTTCATCTTATGTGAGTATTTACTCATTTTTGGGGGGATTTCTTTTTATTCTTCAATTTATCTCCTCCCTACATTTGGATTAATCTAATTGGTCCATATGAACCTTAATTCAAAAATTTCAAAAAATTTGACCCGATTTCAATTTATTCCAATTGCACATTGGAAGTTTCTTTTTGAATATCTGTTTGAGGGGAAACCATTTTAGACACTAGGAGGATTTTTATATCCAAAAATATCTCAATTTTGAATTGCCTCCCTCTAGACATTTTCTCTCTCTAGGCCAAAACAGGGTAAAACAGGATCGTTCTTTTATTTCAGAGAGGGGAATAATTATAAGATCAGAAGGGAAGGTTTTTACACCTGCACACCTCGAGGAATCTTACACTTCATGTCAAAGCCCGCGTGTATTTTGGCCTTTAATGCATCCTACTCATAAGTGTTCTTGCTAGCCAATAGCATATCATCCACATAGAGTACTAGGGGTATAAGACTACCATCCTTAGCCTTTTTAGTGTAGAGGTAGTGATCTATTTCACTTCTTCTGAAACCCTAGGACCGTATGAAAGCATCAAACTTGTGATACCATTCTCTAGGTGCTTGCTTGAGACCATAAAGGCTCCTTTTCAGCTTGCAAACCATACGCTCTTTGCCCTTTTCAACAAAACCTTATGGTTGTACCATGTAAATCTCTTCATGAAGATCACCATGTAAGAATATTATCTTGACATCCATGTGCATAAGCTCCATATCCTGTGTTGCCATAAGTCTGAGGACACATCTAAGTGTGGTCATCTTCACTACAGAAGAGAAGATCTCATCAAAGTCCACACCTTTCTCTTGCTTTAGCAAACTAACCGCGCCTTGTATTTAGGCACATCGTCACCTGTGACCTTCATTTTATAAACCCATTTACATGACAGTGCTTTCTTTCCACGTGGCAAAGAAACCAAGTCCCATGTCTTGTTCTTCATAAGTGAGCTCATCTCTGACTGCATAGCACTCTCCCACCTACACTGATCCTCGTGCATCATAGCCTCTTTGTAGCAAGAAGGCTCTCCACAATCAATAAGCATCACATAGTCTGCGTGCCTGGAACAAATCTATCAGGCGGTCTAAACATTCTAGTTGATCTTCTCACAGCTTGTTGTCCATCCTGCATATGATCCACATTCTGCTCATCATGTCCACCAATGGATGATCTATCATCCGCCCTAGTTTCAGTCACATTACATTAGAAGATAACTCTAGGGAGCATGGGATAAAATAGAGAATCTCTTTGGTACCAAATAAAAGAACTCCAAATCATAATAGCACTCCCAAATGAGAACATAAAACCATTGGTAGATCTCCTCTCTACAACGCTACCAGCAAAGCCAACCATTTCTGAAACACATTGAACACATCGGTCTTACAAGCCATAGCATAAGCCCAAACTTTCCTTGTTGCATCATCTATGAACGTGACAAAATATTTAGCCCCTCCTAAATGACCGTTTAGGCATAGGACCACATACATCTGAATGAACCAAGTCCAGTTTCTCAAGCTCTTTCTTAGCCTGTCTCTTGTGGGCTGATTTAGACTGCACAATGTTCACAATAGCCCAAACGACACAAGCTTTTTATTCCATTTTGGCTCATATGGCCCAATCGAAAATGCCACAAAGAAGTGCTTGGCTACTCAGCTATATCAACAACATTATCAGTCACACCTGATACATGCAAGGGATATAATGTCCCACACTTGGCACCTCTTGCCAAAACCATAGAGCCCTTATGTATTTTCCAACTCTGAAAACCAAAAGTAGTTTGATAACCACTATCATCCAACTGACTAGCTGATATAAGACTCTTGGTCAGCTTAGGTGTTGTACATTTTTCAAAACAAATGAGGAACCATTTGCAAAAGAGAACTTAATGTCACCTACTCCCACTATGTCACATGCATAGTTATTGCCAAGATGGACACAACCATTCTTTCCACTGTTATAAGTGGTGAACCATTCCCTGTGGGGGGAGTGACATGAAATGAAGCACCAGAATATAGGATCCAATCCTGGGAATATCCATCATCTGAATAGCCAATACTTCTGCAGGTAGACTAGACATGAAAAGTATCTCATGGTCACTATCAGTGGTGACTGCATTGATTTCCTCAATCTTTGCCTTTGCTTTCTCATTCTTCTGCCCCTTTTCCTTATTGTTGGCATCCTTTTTCTTCTCCTTTTGCTTCCTCTTCCATGCATAGTAATCACGCTTTATGTGGCCCTTCTTGCCACAATGATGGCACTCTATGTCCTTGCGACCTCTAGACTTGCTGCGTGACCTGCCTCTTTCCTTGGACTTCCCCCTAAACTGCTTTCTACCTCTTTCCACATTAAGAGCTGCATCCTACTTGCCATGATCCATGGACTTCTTCCTGATTTCTTTAGCAAGTAAACTACCCACAACATCATCAAAATTCAGTACTCCACCAGGTGCAGAGTTACTGATAGCTATGCGGAAAGTATTCCATGATGATGGCAATGAACATAAGAGGAATATTGCCTTCATCTCTGCATCAAAATCCAGCTTTTGAGCTTGAAGTTGACTAAAGATGATGTTGAATTCATTGAGGTGGGATGCTATAGATCCACCCTCCTTCATGTGCAACTCAAATAGCTTCTTCATGAGGTACACCTTATTGGAAGTTGTCTCCTTCTCATACGTAGCACATAACTTGTTCCACAAAGCCTCTGTAGTCTTTTTCAGACCACGGTAAAATAGACTCTCTGCTAAATGCAACCTGATAGTAGATCTCGCTAATGCATCCAGCTCATTCCAATCATCCACAGACATGGCTACGGGCTTAGCAGTTATCCCCTTCAAGCGTTTTAGCTGCTTCTTTTGAATGAATACATCCTGGATGTGCTCCTTCCAGAGCGAGAAGTTCGTGCCATCGAACTTCTTAATGTTAAACAATGCATTCTCCGATGCCGAAGCCATCACAATGGGTGACAAAACAACCAGGATACACTGCACCAATGCACCAAACTCGAGCCCAAAAAATATCTCAACATAATTAAGGTGGATTAAACCACACTAAAAACTCCATAACAAGAGAGGGAGAGATTGCACACTCAACACTAGTTCTATTCTCTTGCATATCACAATGAACCATACAATGATATAGGCCCTCTAGCCTTATCCCACTTTACACATCATCATCCATGTGGCACTCCCTTTTCCACTCTTATGGTCAACACTCACACACCATTCAATATTACATGTGGCATTCCTATCTCACCACAATATCTTGCACCTCTAGGGTGCTTTCCCACATACACACAACACCATGATTACATCTTTCAGCACCCCCTCTTAATCAAGGTGTTCCACAACTCACCCATCACCCATATCAATGTAACATTGCACAACCGCAATCGCTACCTCTCAAATATGTGTGCACGTGTCTACCATCTTAGGCATCAAGTCCATTTTGAGCTGACTCGCTCACAGCGGAACCATTGTGAGTCCAATTTAAACATATAAATTTAGGTGGGAACCAACCCATGTGCATGCACCTCACACGTGCATCGCTCATGCACACATCACGCGATAACCATTTCGAGCTTCTAGGTGAGCTCGGGCAGGGCAACCCTCATACCATGGGTGAATACACATCTTGTTTTGAGCATGCAGGCTCGGGCACGGTTTCCCTCATATACATGGGTGAAACAAATACAATCATTTTTATGCTGTGTGCAAGCAAGGGCAAGGTACCCACAAAATACAAGTGGTCAAAAACATTCATGACTTTTTCACATAAGCCGATAATTGCCCGCTATTTTAGGGTGTAGGAGAGAGATACAAACAAAATACAATGTGTGGCTTACATGGCCATTCCATGCCAAATCATGGGCATCAAAAATCGAGCTTCGCTCGGCCCAAATAAGTCCATGTGGGAATGCTAATTAATGTGGTGGGTGATGCCTATGGGTGTGATTGCACTTTTCTTGCTAGTTTTACAATGCAATTATATTAACCATGTGAATGGCAGCTAAACGATGGGACTCTTCACACCACAAAAGAATATCAAGGCTCATAGGCTTAGGGTTTTCTAACCCTTAACTCCTCCTCACAAAATACATTTTGTGGATCATCTAATGCGCTGTAGCAGATCTGTCACCCTGTCTTCTTTTGCAAGTTGCATTACACGTCATTGACATCAACATTGCCTGCACTTGCACCACGATACCTTTGCAATTGGGACCCATTTTCTGTCAGTCATCTTCCTACACTGCCACAAGGCCCACTATCTCATTTCCGCCATAGCCATAGCTTCCTTGTAGCTTCCACCGTCCTCACTCGCTTCTTCAGCTTCTTCTTGGCTGCTGTAGGTTTCATGGCGACATTGAATGCAACTACTTTCATGGTGACATTGAATGCATCTGCTGTGCTGGTGCTGGTCTACACTTGAGCTTGATCTCGTGCCTGCAAGCTTCCAATTTTCTTGCGACTTGCTGAAGGCATTCGCCTGCCTCCTCTCTACTATGCTCGTTACCACTGATTTCCTTCCTGGGCTTCTATGTAGATCAGTCATGCAGTTTACGCTTCTACATGCTTTTGTGTATTGCTCACTGTGCCACAGCTGTCTGCTAGCCTAGCCACCTTATCTTTTCCTTAGAGCCTCCATGCTACACATTTCACCTTTTCTTCTCATTGCGCCATAGCTTGCATCTACTGCTGTCACATTGTAGATCTTTCCTATGCTCTGCACTTTCTTTAGCCTCTTTACCTCTAGGCTCTTTGCTGCTCCTCTCTGCTGAGCTTTCATTGTTGGAGCTTCATGCTGCGTTGTTTCTGTGTTGACTCTTGAGGATATGGGCTACTACCTATGTAGCAGCTCCTCTCCTATACGCTACGATGAGGTTGTTGTGCTGCCAGTGTGCTCATCATACGTCTTGCTTCATGAATTTTCCTTGAGATTTTGTGCTGTAAACAACTTTTGTAGCTGCTGTTCACTACTTACTGTAGTCCTTTCTTGCTAATGTTGCTTCTTACTATTTGTTGGCTTCTACTTCCTCTTTTTTTTACTGTAGATGTCATGGAACCCTTCAATTTGGATGTCTCTCCTTTATCTTCCCCTTCTTGGATGTGCCCAATGGTTATAACAACATAAGTGCTGGCAGTTGCCGCCTCTCCTTGTTGTTGACTGGTATGAGAATTGGCTATGCTGGGACCCTGTCTCTGCTCTCTATGCCCAAATTCTCTGTTATGAGCTCCCTTCCTCAAGCTCCATATTGTGCATGCTTCTTTCGCATACACCATCTTCAAGGGCACTTTAACTTCATGGATTTCTGGCAAGAAACCCAAGGTGCCAACCACGTGAAAGCTCCAATGTCTTTCACAATCATGTCCACCGTCTATGAGCATGTCACTGTGCATCTTCTTCTTGATGCACACACATGAACTTCCCCTCTAGTTCACCTTTTTCTTGCTACTATTTGACAAGCAGGCACCTTCACACAAGATTCATGGAATACACAAATCCCATACATAGCAGCAGCAGCCCTTCGCTAACATGAACATTCTTCCATGCTCGAATACTAAATTAGAGGCAAAATCACCAAAATACCTTCACAAATCTCCTTGGCAGCGTCTCCTTGATGACACCGAAGATTCCATAGCCTTCATACTTGCTGAAATCTCCATTTTCAGCTTCCATGATGATGAGCAAGCTCTCCATGTTGCAAAACTCCCATTTGCAACTCTCTTGGGCAGCTTCTATGATCTCCAAATTTCCATGAACAGAATCTCTCTCCAAATGCAAAATTAATGACAATGAGTGTTCTAATTTTTTTCATAATAAACTGAAAATAATGCTTAATCAAAGAAACACACAAACAAGCTAATATACATAATAATCACCACATGACCAAGAGCCCACCCAAGCTCTGATACCATATTAACAATCCTAAAATGGGATTGATCATGGTGATAGACAATGATTAAGCAACATAATTAAGGTGGATTAAACCACACTAAAAACTCCATAACAAGAGAGGGAGAGATTGCAAACTCAACACTAGTTCTATTCTATTGCATATCACAATGAACCATACAATTATATAGGCCCTCTAGCCTTATCCCATTTTACACATCATCATCCATGTGGCACTACCTTTTCCACTCTTTTGTTCAACACTCACACACCATTCAATATTACATGTGGCATTCTTATCTCACCACAATATCTTGCACCTCTTGCACCTCTAGGGTGCTTTCCCACATACACACACAACACCACGATTACATCTTTCAACACCCCCTCTTAATCAAGGTGTTCCACAACTCACCCATCACCCATATCAATGTAACATTGCACAACCGCAATCGCTACCTCTCAACACAATCCACCCAGATCAAGATAATGTTCTTATTAGAAGTATATGCCATATATACAAAGGGTAACTGGGCCATTGGCCTTTACCCCAACAGATGCAACCATTTCTATAACTGGCCGTAGCAGGAGAAGAGTGAAAAAAGTGGGTAAGGGTGACACAAGGATCACAATCCAAGATGGATTCGAAGAAGATATGATCGATGCCGGATCCACCCAATCAAGAGAATAAGGGGATCAAGGGATTAACCCAAAGAGCTGGACCTAGAGGAGCAAAGGGAGCGACACCAACTCTTAAAGTAGTCAGTGAATACGCCAATGCTGATGAGGAGATAAGAAAGCTTGAGGATGCCAGAGCCTTAGTAGAAGAATGTCAACGGCTTCATGAATCCAAGCTAAGGGCTAACCGGATCAAGGATACAATGTATCCAAGAAATGAGCCAACAAGGGAAAGGGAATTCAACGTACCTACTCCAATTCCAGAAGAAATAGAAGAGGGATCTCAAGCAAACACAATGTCCATAATGTTTGAGGAAAATGCACTGGGTGAGTCCATCCATTCCTTCCCTAGGGATGAATACGAGACACACACCTGGGCGAACCCTCAATCTCCAGAGAACCCAAAGACATAGAAAGTCTCGTGGCTGTACTGTCCATGCCTGTGCAAATGCTATTGGGGCAATTGTTACACAGTTCACCAACCCTATGGACAGACATAAAGGAATGGGTAGAAGGCAGACTAAAGCCAGCCGATACTACAGAGGAGGTTCTGCCACCTCTGGTAGAAAGATCCCTAAGACACACAAGGAAAACCCGAATCATCAAGATACTAGTTAATCAATTAGGACGCTATTATAAAAGCGATGACACAAATGCTACAATCCCGATTCATTAGGCAGGTACTAGGTACTGGCTATCCTGGATGGTGGAGGAGGGGTTAGCATCATCAAAAAACGTTGTTGGGAGAAATGGAAAAAGCCCGATCTAAAAAGGGCAGATCTAATCGTTAAAATGGCCGACATAACATCTTCAAGACCCAGTGGACTTTTGGAGAACTTGAAACTCAAACTCTTTACGTTTTGCTACCATCATACATTTGTGGTACTGGACTTCATGTGCCAACCTGACTCATATGACATAATATTGGGGAGACCCTTTTTGAGGGAATCCAAATTAGTGCATGATTGGGCATAACATCATGTGTATGTGCGTAGGGATTCACAAATTTTAAAGATAGATCTGAGAACATGGAAAGCACACCCCATGGAAAGATAATTTTTTGGTAATGATTTGGTCACAATGGAGCAGACCACATCTATACAAATATGCCAGCCCATGGTGGAAAATTCTAAGGAAGAAGAGGAAATGGAAATGTATGCATCACTTCCTCCTCTGGACTAGTGAAAACTGGATGCATGTGCTAGCTCCCATAGATGTGATGCAACCTAGGGAGACCCAATATGTGGAATCCGGAACTGTCCCTAACGACCTCTGTCTGTATGGTTAATTGGCAAACCATTGATGAAGAATCACAAGAGGAGGCCTCTAGCATAGAAGGGACCATAACACAAGGCCGTACCAACGCTCAACGCCTTAGAAGATGGCGAAAACAAAAACGATATATTGCTCGACGAAATGCCCTATTATACAAAGAAAACCCACAGATGCCCAGTGGTTAAGATACCTTGAGGCCACTAAGGTACACGATGAGTTTTCCAAGGATTGGGGTGAGGAATTGAGTAAGATATCACTGGAAGGATGAAAGATCCCTGTCCCCACCGTGCAACGAATTCTGGGGTGCTAGCAGTGGAAGTAGCACTTCTTGCGCGGGGCAGGTTCCCTCATTCGGGGCCTCGCCCACGTATATCCAGGCAAGAGACTAATCCCTCGGTTCTTCCAAAACTGAACCCGAAAAAACTTCCCTCGCCCGAAAAGCACAGGCGATTCCTCTCGGAAATTTTTACTCTAACGTAGTCAAGAGCCTTAACTAACAGAACTAATCTGACCGGACCCGTAAGTCCCATAGTCAGATCAAGGAAAAGACTTGCACTTGGATCATAGAGACCAACGCTTTTTTCCTCATTTTGAGAGGCACAGCCGTTGATTCTTTTCCATAGAATAATTTTTATCCGGGATTTACTTCATCTATCGTACCATAACAGAATTGAGTCTCATTTTAGAGATCCATCAGTCCAGCCTAACCCCATCCAATCCCATGGTTGGGTTAGCCAACCGCCCAACCACTGTAGTGATGGGATCCATTTAAGAATTTGGTTAGGTTTTGTCCCGAGTACTAGGGAAAAGAGTTCCCAGGTCCCCTAACCAGATATTCATGCAAACTTAAAACTAGTCACACCACTTACACACCCAATATGAAATTACCTTTTTCACAGATTCAGTTGTCTTTAAAACAATCATTTAATGAAACTATAGTATCACTGATCATAATCCTCCAAAATTATCCGGTTGAATCCTAATTTTTAATTTTTCCTTCATCGGTGTATCTATGGCATCATTGGCAACCAGAACGCTCACCACCTGTCCACTTAGGGGCCTTTTTCGATAGTTCATAGCTCATAGTACCCGGCAATATATTCACTTATAAAAATCAAAATGGAATCTCGATTGAAGATCCATGCCCGAATTCAAAAAATAACTCTTACTCCTTGTTCCAATATCTTCCACGATGCACGTGCGGGTATCTTCGGCCCGAGCACCGTATGGTCAGCACCCTCTAGGATCGTTCTTCGCAGGTCACCTAGTGCTTCACTCATAGGCTGCTTCCTTGGCCCCTCATCCACCGTACCGGAAGCTCACCATTTAAATCGAACCGAGGCTGGTCTAGACCTCGGCCGATCTTGCTATGCGAGACGTCCTCCGTTCTCTCCGTCAGCTGTTGCAACTTTATCAGTTAGTCTCCACAGCCTCATTCACAAGACGGTCAAAATGCTTCCCCAGCATTCTTGACATAAAACAGCCATTTAAAAACAGGTCATAAATACAGTTTCTATAACGAACTCTCGTCTTTCCACATTGTTCCATATCAATCCTCATTTATTTCATATGTATTCCCATTCTCATCACATCATTTTTCATCTCATCACATCTTTCCTCATTTATCCGCATCAAATCTCATTCACTCGCATCTACCCATATCCACATCTCATCGCATCATATTCATTCACATCACATACCATCCATTCACATCTATCCCAATTTACATCACATCTCATTCACTCACATCCCGATTCACATCACATATCATCCATTCACATTATCCCAATTTACATCACATCTCATTCACTCACATCTCATTCACTCACATCCCAATTTACATCACATCTCATTCACTCACATCCCGATTCACATCACATCACATCACATCACGTCCATCACATTCATTTACATCACATCACATTTACATCCATCACATCCATTTACATCCATCACATCACATTCATCCATATCCATTACATTCATTTATATCCACATTCATTCTCATATAACCATCCCATCACATACATTCTATCCACATTATATCACATCACTTCTGTCCACATCATATCTCATTCATACACATCTCATCTCATTCATCCACATCCATCCAATCGTTCACATGTACGACTACCCACATCTATCCATACATTCATATCTATCACTTCACATCCACATATATTCATGTCACTTCACATCCACATATATTCATGTCACATCACATCTCTTTACATCACATCACATTCTTTCACATACATATCCACATCCATTCTTTCACATACATCCACATCCATTCTTTCACATACTCATCCATATCCATTCTTCACATACACATCCACATCCATTCTTCACATACTCATCCACATCCATTCTTCACATACACATTCACATCCATTTTCATCACATACACATACACATCCACATCCATTCTTTACATACATATTCACATCCATTTTAACATACACATTCCCATCCATTCTTCACATACATATTCATATCCATTTTCACATACACATTCAATCCATTCTTCACATACACATTCCCATCCATTTTCACATATCCTTTCACATCCATTCACATCCCATATCATTCATTCACATCCATTCACATCCATTCACATCCCATATCATTCATTCACATCCATTCACATCCCATATCATTCATATCATCCATTCACATCCCATATCATTCATTTACATTCCGATTCCCATGACATCACATCTCATTCATTCACATCCTGTTTCACATCACATTACATCTCATCCATTCATTCACATCTATCTGATTCACATGACATCTCATCACATCTATTCACATCACATCTCATTTCTATGCACGTTTTCAGTTTGATTTTCTTTTGAATACAAGGAGCATTTCTTGAATCAGTATCCCCAAAACTTTTTGATCGAAATTCTGAATTTCATACCAGAATTCCTCGAATTCTATAACCTTGATCCACATATCAATTCGAAGGGTCTCAAACTTAGTTTCAGATTTAGCAGGAGTTTTGAGGGTATTTTTCTAAACTTGTCACACTTTCTTTCCTCGAAACAAACAAAAGAGTTTGGTATTGGTCATAGTCTGATTCAAGGTTTGAGTCGTCAGATAAGATTTTTCCTGAACTATCTTTCTCGAAAAGGTTTGATAATTCAGTTGCTATTTTACTGAATTTCTTTCTTTGAATATTCACTTAACTCATTTCTAAATTAGTTACAAATTTCAATGAGGAATAAATTAATCATTTATCTGAATATTTTGATCTCAATAGATTTTTTTAATTTTCTTTTTATAATCCGTGTGAATATAAAACGATAGAAATTTCTCTCTTAGAGTATTTGACTATTCATTTATCAAATACTCATAGAATTTAAACATAGAATTTAAGAGAATTCTAATTTTGATATGAAAATTCTTTATGCATCTATTTATGCATAAAAATCAACTTCAATGGGAATAATACTTTTTTAAAATCCTTTTATGCATAAAATCAAATTTGATAGGAATAACACTTCTAAAATAAAAGAATCTATTTATGCATGAAAATTAATTTTTATAAGAATAACGCTTTTATAATTAAAAAATTTCCTTTATGGATCTTTCTATGCATAAAATCAAATTTAATAAGAATAACACTTTTGTAATTTAAAAAAATCCATTATGCATCTTTCTATGCATAAAATCAAATTTAATAAGAATGACACTTTTGGAATTAAAAAAATTCCATTATGCATCTTTCTATGCATAGAAATCAAATTTAATAAGAATAACACTTTTGTAATAAAAAAATTCCATTATG
Organism: Cibotium barometz; assembly: GCF_041138505.1. NCBI lineage: Eukaryota > Viridiplantae > Streptophyta > Polypodiopsida > Cyatheales > Cibotiaceae > Cibotium > Cibotium barometz. Next base: position 73,551,723 of record NC_141047.1, on the reverse strand, counting down.
CATCTTTCTATGCATAAAATAAATTTTAATAAGAATAACACTTTTCTAATTAAAAAATCCATTATACATCTTTCTATGCGCATAGAAATCAAATTTAATAAGAATAACACTTTTGCAATTAAAAAAATTCCATTATGCATCTTTCTATGCATAAAATCAAATTTAATAAGAATAACACTTTTGTAATTAAAAAATTTCATTATGCATCTTTTTATGCATAGAAATAAAATTTAATAAGAATAATACTTTTGTAATTTAAAAAAATTTCATTATGCGTCTTTCTATGCATAAAATCAAATTTAATAAGAATAACACTTTTGTAAGAAAAAATTTTCCATTATGCATCTTTCTATGCATAGAAATCAAATTTAATAAGACTAACACTTTTGTAATTTTTAAAAAAAATCCATTATGCATCTTTCTATGCATAGAAATCAAATTTAATAAGAATCACACTTTTGTAATAAAAAAAATTCCATTATGCATCGTTCTATGCATAAAATTAAATTTAATAAGAATAACAATTTTGTAATAAAAAAATTTTCCATTAAGCATCTTTCTATGCATAGAAATCAAATTTAATAAGAATAACACTTTTGTAATTAAGAAAAATTCCATTATGCATCTTTCTATGCATAGAAATCAAATTTAATAAGAATATCAGCAGTGATATCCATGCATATTCATAGGTGAATGAATATGTACATGCAGTAATTAGAATATTTCTTTTAGATGCAAAAATGGTGGGAATTATTCTTTTGGAATAACATAAAAACAAACTTTATTTTTCACAAAATTCTGAAAAATTTTGCCATAACCTCCTTTGTATGGCTGACCATTTCTCATTTTTATCTTTCTTTATTTAACCTAATCAACCCAATTTAGAATTATAGAACTCTAATCTACACAATTTTCTAAATTCAAGAGAGTAAACAATAAGAAGAGTTTAATTAATCACTTAATTAATCTTTCTAGAATTAATAAAGGTTGAAATGTAAAGAAGAGAAGGGGGTGGTCTTTTCATCAAAGGCATAGCATTTGAATTTACTTCAATCATCTGTAAAACATAAAAATCAAGAAAATCATAGATTTTTCATTAAAATTTGTAAACAAAGTAAGAAAATTAGCTTACATGGAGCTTGTAAGCTCTCCTTTGACTTGAGGGATTCAGGGTTTTACTATTGTTTGAAGCAATAGTGGCCACCAATTCACTTTGGAGAGGATTAGGCCAAAAACAATTGAATTATTAAAAAATTCAATGTTGATGGCTCAGGGACAGGAGTAAAGTAATACTGCATAAACACCATTAAGCAAATTTAGTTTTTAATTCTTTTCTTTGGTCCTTAGTCCACTCTTCATCTTATGTGAGCATTTACTCATTTTTTTGAGAGGGGGGTTCTTTTATTCTTCAATTTATCTCCTCCCTACATTTGGGTTAATCTTATTAGTCCATAGGAACCTTAATTGGACCATAATCTAAATTTTTTTGAAAATCTGGACCCTTAGGCTAAGGTCCTTTATACCTATTTTTAATTAATTCCAATTGCACATTGGAAAGTTCTTTTTGAATTTCTGTTTTAAGGGAAACCATTTTAAACACTAGGAGGATTTTTATATCTAAAAGTATCTCAATTTTGAATTACCTCCCTCTAGACATTTTCTCTCTCCAGGCCAAAACAAGGTAAAACAGGATCTTTCTTTTATTTCAGAGAGGGGAATAACTATAAGATCAGAAGGGAAGGTTCTTACACTTGCACACCTCAAAAGATGGAGGGAGGAATGTTACAAAGGAAAACACAAGGAGAAAGTCACCCTTCAAGAGCCAGAAACACCTAAGCTTACAAAATCTGGGCATCAAAAACAAAATAAAGCTTTGGCAGAAGCCAAACGTGAGGCTAGAAAAGTCATGGATAAAACAAAAAGTGAGAATGAGGATAAACTAGACTTACTCTCAGTACCAGACCACTTCAGAATGAGGATAAACTAGACTTGCTCCCAATATACTGTTGACGAACGAAAAGTGGTCCGATTGACAGCAACAAGGGTTAAGGAGGATGGGCTATCCACATCATACGATGGCCTGACAGAAGTCAAGGAAGTTAATATTGTGGGACCAGGGAAGGAAGCCAGACCCGTAAACATTGCTAATAAGGACTTGTTGACTTCGGCTAAAGAAGATGAGCTCGTTGCCCTCCTTAAGGAATTTAAGGACTGTTTCGCCTGGAATTACAAGGAGATGAAGAAGGGTGTACCACCTGAGGTAGTGGAGCATACGATTCCAATCATGGAAGGATCAAGGCCACCAATGGGGCAGAAACCATACGAGATGAATCCTAAGTATGCGGCAATTATAAAGGAAGAAATAGACAAGCTCATTGCTGCGGATTTCATCTATGAGATAGAGCACACAGGTTGGCTGTCACCAATCGTAATAGTGCCAAAAAATATTGGGAAACTTAGGGTATGTGTCAATCTTAAAAAGGTCAATGCAGCTACTAGGAAAGATCATTATCCCCATTATCCTATATGGAACATGTTTTAGAGAGAGTGGCTGGTGAAGAAGCTTACATTACCCTATATGGAACATGTTTTGGAAAGACCATTGTCTCAAAGAATGGTAAATTCATGGATGATAGCAAGGTCAAGTTGATATTGGAGCTGCCACCACCCACTAATTACAAAGTCGTGCAAAGATTTATGGGCCACGTGGGATATTACCGCCGCTTGATAATTTTCTATGCTGAAATCTCCGGGCCATTGTACAAGCTACTCATGGTCTTTGAATGGAGCGAGGAATGCCAAGAAGCATATGATTGACTGAAGCAAGCATTGGCTAGCATGCCAATTCTACGACCCCCCCAATTGGGACCTCATATTTCATGTGCATATTGATGCATCAAACTTTGGTATTGAATGTGTACTAGCCCAGCCCGGTGAGTTCAAATTGGATTAGTAGTTGTAAGGGTTGTGGTTATTGTAAAAGATAAGCCCAATTTTATAAGGAAAGTTGATTATGGCTCCTTGGGCTATTTTGGAAGAAATATCAGAAATACCCACGTGTGCGAAGTGGAACCACTCATGTCGCGCCTGAGGGGGGGTGTGAGATTACACCCAATGATTTGTTTTATGTTAATTCCTCCATGCTTTTATATGCTTTTGCCATGGATATTTTATTTGCACCTATCAACTCTAGTTTGAAAGGTAATGGTGAGATACTTCTCCTTGAACCAAGATCATGTCAATGGTATGTGGATCTAGTTTGAAAGGTAAGTGGTGAGCTATTTCTCCTTGTACCAAGATCTTATTGTTGGTATCAGAGCCAAGGTATTAGAAAATTCAAAATCTTGTAAATGGGAAGCTAAAGTTCAAAAGAGGCTTATGGAGTACCCTTGGACAAATAAGGAAGCAAAGGTAAAGACCTTTGGGCTAACTAAGTGCTTAGAACCTTAATACAAAGTTTATGTAGTTGAAGGGCTACAAAAAAACAAGGAATCCTCAAATATAACAATGTGTATCATTTTACATAATGGAATTTACTATATTGCATCTCTTCAAGGTTTGATTATAGAGGGTGTTTATAACAATGCCTTGGAGGTGCAAAAACATGACTACCTCTTGTGTGCAAAGATCAAGCATCAAGATGTAAACAAAAGGCACCATATTTGTGAGCTTTCTCCTAGGCTACTTACATTTTTATCAATCTAAAACTTGAGATTAAGATTGTAAGGCTTTAAAAAATAGTCTTTTTACATTGTTTGGTGCCCAAATATTATGTCATTTTCACAATTGGGGGCCAACTACGAGAGGTTATTCTGCACATAGTTTTCACATAGTCTTGATGCCAATAAATAAGGAAAAGCATCTCTAAAAAACTACCAAATCATCTACACTTCCAACAATGGTTATATAATTTCTTACATTGTTGCAAAAGTGCCTTTAAAAATTTTACAGCTTTTCTATCACTAAGGTCATATTGCTTCGAGTTATTGACACCGTCTCTTACCTCGTAAACAAAGCAAAACTAAATGTTTTGCAAGAAAATAAACTCAAGGCAGGGATATAACTTTTTCTTCTATCATTCAAGTGAAAGATAAGCCTATTATTGGCTTTATTTATCTTTCCACAAAAACTTATCATCATTTATCTTCTAGTTTTCCTTAAATTTTCTCTATCATGGGGGTAAATCCACAACTTCTGTCCATTTAAGAGAAACTTAAAATTTTGCACAATCAAATAGCTCTAAGAGGTAGCTGAGGAGAGAGTTAGAAGATAGATTATTATCATGAAAAAAGAGGGCTAGAGGCACATCTAATCTAGACTCGTCGAATTTGAAGACTCTAGAATGCATAATAATAGTCATAAACTTTGACTTTATTATGATGGCACAATTGAGGGATAAATTCTCCAAACATGCTAAAATACTACTGACCATATAGTGAAGAGTGTTACTTTATGGTGGAATGTCAACAAGAATAGTCGTCGTAACCCCATAACTTGGAAATTTTTCAAGAAGTTAATCAAATAGAATTTTCTACCACCACAATAAAAGGCTAGGGTAGTTAGATAACAACAGGACATCTTATACCAATTGGAGAAAGAGTCTATGTCCACCTATATTGATATATTTTGGCAAGCCCTTCTTCAATTTCAAGCCATAGTAGATAAGGTCCATGTGAAGGAGCAAAAGAGGAAATTTATAGCAAGAATTAGACCTACCATTAGAGTTTGTGCTATGTTATTTCCTTAGCCATGAACTGTGAGAGGAAAATTGTTTTTCCAAGACGCAAAGAATTCCAAACATTGAGTGACACAACCCCATAAAATGGGATAGGGTTGGGTATGGCTTCCTCAAGCAAGTGTGATGAAGAAATTGGGATGAGATGCTCTATAAGAGTTTGCTAATGTTGTTTGCTACTAGGATGTTGGCCCCCCAACGATGGTGGAATCACCCCCTTGCGTCCATTATCTAGCCCAATTGAAGGAGTTTTCTCTTGTGTGTCTTTTGAGGATAAGAGATGGCCATAGAGGAGGTGGTCATGTGGTAGATTAGTAATCTTTGCAACATGGAGCATTCTCAGAGGGCCTTGCTCCTACCACCCTAATAATTATAAGTTGATTAGTTTCTTTATGTCTACACATTATGGGTCCTAATAAGAAAGCAGAGAATGATTCAAAGTATGATTCCCCACTCACCTTGGAGGAAGAAGTAACCACTCAATATACAAGCCTAGGAGAAGGAAAAAGTAACCACCCAATACAAGCCCACAAGAAGGAAGCAAAATAAGTCTAGATCCATGTCTCAAATGAAGATACACTTGGGTCATAGACCAAAATGTGGCTGGGTATATTATGCAAAAGACCTAGAGCTAGTGTTCTCACTTTTGAAACAAAACTAACTATATGTGAACCCTGAGAAGTTTCTTTTAAGAAGAGTAGTTTCTTTTAAGAAGAGTAGTTTCTTTCAAGCTAAAATTGAGTACTTGGGCCACATACTCTCAACTGAGGGCATTCAAGTGGATCCAAAGATGGTGAATACCATTGTCACTTAGCCTAGATCTAATGATATACATGATTTATAATCATTTATAAGATTATGTAGCTAATTATAGGAAATTTATCAAGAACTTTACATACATTATGCAGTGGTGGTGGTGGCTAATGCTGCTCTAAGTAGAAGACCAAGCATGAAACATATCTCTACCATAGAGAGTGTAGGATTCCTATGTGTAGGAATCAAAATTTTTTGAGTCTTAAAACTCAATGAAGGATAATAATTTGATTCCTAAATGTTAATACTCATATAATGAAGGATATCGTTTCTCCTAGAAAAGGTTATGCATCACATAACCACTTAGATATATTGTTTGAGAAGAGATGCATCAGCCTCCATACATAGGTCATAAAGGGGTAGCCTCTACAGAAATGTTATGACTAGAGACATTTATTTGCCTATTATGAAAAAGAATGTGGCTAGATTTTTTGCTGAGTGCAACCCTTGTAGCTATGGGAGGACGTATTTGTCAAGCAAAGGGTCCATCTAGGCATAATACCTTATCGCGCCAAGACACACCACACCTCCATCTACCCAGACAAACTTAAAATGGTCTTGCCATTATTACTAATATTAACCATGTATACAAAGTCCTTAAGAGTTTCCCTGTTTGACATTAATCTCATAAATAAGGCCACTTAATATATTCCAATACCATTATTACAAAAGATATGTGCCCGTTCGAGCGGGTAACATGGCAAAGCACCTTATGATGGTAGGTTGGGCAAGTGAAACCATGTAAAACTATGGAGTGGTAAACAACACCATTGGTGCACTTGCATCATAGAAACCTCTATTTCTACAATGTTTCCATTGTCGTCAAATGTTCATAATACCGTTGTGTGTAGTTCGGAGTAGATTGCTTCTACAAAGATTTCCACTTGCCAACAACTACCAACTCCATAATTGAAGGCTTGCTTTTGACGAACTTGATGCCACCTCTCCGAACAAAGTACACAGGCTCAAAAAGTCACTTTATTGTCTCAATTAAGCTACAAAGGCATGGTACAACAAAATCAACAAGTTTCTCACATCTCATGGATTTCACAACTATATTGTAAATCCCACTCTTTCCATCAATGTTAGATTCACTTAGTTAGCAAGGTAATCACCAATAGATTTAGTGATAGCTTGTGACAACACTAAGTTATACATCAACAAATGATTAAGCTAAAGAACACTCATTAAGTAGCAATGATAGAGACTTAACACATGTCATGTAGCTACTTAACACATGGAAATGAAAGAGTACTTAATAGGAAGCCAAAATGGGACAAGAGCCAAGGTTCACAAAGTAACACTAAGATTAGATTAAACACAAAGTGCATATAAGAATGCTAGAGCTCTCACACACTAGAGAAGGTGTAGAGACCATGCTTTTATAGGCCCAATCAAGGGAGGCACCTAGATCACACCCACTTGTCCACTTTCACCTCTCATGCCACCTAGAGGAGGTGCCTTGAATGCTAGTCATCAATAACCATGGGTTACAAGCTAACCCATGGTTGACACCTTAGCCCATACCCTTAGCATAAATGTATTAAACCCATTGATGCACACTAAGTAATAGATGTAGATCAACCTATTCTCAACACCCTCTCTTGATCTACATACATACCACACAGGGTGTGTAGATCAAGGAATCACATAGGCACTTAGTACCACAAAGAAAATTCTTCACACAAAGAAACTAAAAGCACCAATCCGAATCAACAATATTAGCTTCCACCTTTGTCCTTGCCTTTGTCTTTGTCTTTAACTTTTTCTTTGTCGGTAGAGTTTTCTTTCTCTTCATCTTTCTTCTTTTTCCTGTAATCTTTGATCATATGCTCCTTTTTCTGCAATAATAGCCGATTCTGGGAGCCTTCTTTTTATCTTGATCGGTAATCAAAGCCTGGTCGCCCCCAATAGGTAAGATACAATTGAAGATGATGAACTTGCCTCCATTCTTGTTTCTTCTAAGATTAAAGAAGATGTTGCTGAGACAAGTGTAAGGTTAGGTTGATTTGAAATGACTAAAACACATTATTTAAAAGTTGGAGGCATACTGCATAGAAACACAAAAATAGCTTCTTCTTCTTCTGAGATTGTAACACGTGCTCCAAAAAGCTGGTCGATGTGACACTTAAGGTCATTCATATAATAGCAAAATGGATGTCTTTTCAGCTTTCTCTACCTATAGAGACACTTACTGAGAAACAATCATGCTGATGCATTGGTCTAACCAAAAATAGCTTTCAGTCGAAGCCAACCTTCAAGAGCACTAGCTGTTGAGCTGACCTTATGTATTTGATTATCACTAAGACCACTTATGATAAATGACAAGGCCTTTGCATCACTTCTTCCCATTTTTGAATTGCCTCTAGATTTCTTGCTGTGGGTTTCCTTTCAGTCCCACTTGCAAGACCCCATAGATCTTTATCTATTAAGGCCATCTACATTTTGATGGCCCAAGTGTGATATTTTGAGCCATCAAAACGATCATTTCTATCAAAGAACCGAGCCTGGTAACTTGACAAAGTCCCTCTCTGGTTAAAACAGTATCTATAGTTGGAGGGTATGTACAAAGATGTTGTTTTCACTCAGCTTTACCAAGCACCTTCCCCACATAACAAATGCATATTTTCACATAGAAAAGTTAAAAATCCCATACTTTCTGCTACGTGGTAGTAGTGAGATTTGTTTGATTTTTTTATTTTGGTTTTTTAAATTTTTATCTTTTTGCCTTTGAGGTTACTTAACTCACAAGAACTAGGTATGGCATAGAGGCAACGAGTCCTTTAAAGTGATAGGACTTACAAAAGATAAGTTCTCACAAAGCCACAATGTTTTTAAATGTTTTTCACACCACTAAGTGAAGAATGCTTCTCATGCAAGGTCCTAGATCACTTAGCATAGAAATTATCACATTAATCAAGTGTTAATTCAAGAGCATGTAAACCACCTCTTGTTAGACTATAAGGTTATTAAACCTTTGCTACCCAAAGGAGTAAGTCACAGCTGTCATTGAAGACGATTCACACTTGGCGCTGGACTGATTCGCAGAAGGTTTGTGAGACCACATGGATGAACATTGGTGCCACGTGCTTTATCTTGGCCGCTACTCAAACTCGGCCTAGACCCCAGCTGCTGGCAGCACAACAGTTACCTTGGTGAGGGTGATCCACCACGCAGAGATGTCGGCAGTGAAGTGATACAGTCTGGCCTCACACAGGTTTTATCAGCTCAATCCTTGACTTTTGCTCTCTCATCTCTGCAGAAGCCCCATTTCCTTGCCGTGGTCTGCACACAGCCTGGGTCTTATCTTCCCACTATGCCATAATGAGTACAATAATCAAAGACCCACAAGTTGTGCACCACAGAGATGCCAGATGCCAACTTCTCCTGGTTGCTCACGATGCTAGAGTTAACTATAGATATATTATCTTCTGCGCTTGACTTCTTCTGCTCACCAAGTTAATGATAAGCCTGACACTAAGCTAAATACCCAGTTAAAAGCAACTTCACATAGAGCTAGTAGTCACTCTCTTCACATACAGCTAAAATTAGAATAAAGCTTCTCTCTTTGCTTGCTACTAACAGCATGTGATTTTATAGGAGACGATCACAAAGGCTCACAAAGAATGATCTTCACAAAAAGAGTAATTCTCTCCCACAAAGATTCTCTCTTTCTCACACGGCATGCACTAGTTCACCTTCTCTTGTGCCATTCAACAAGATGACTAAAATCAGTAATTTCATAAAGCTTGCAACCAAGATTTCTCACCACCCAAGCAAGAATCCCACACTCCAAGATTTCTCACCACTGAAGCAAGAATCCCACACTCACAAAGGTGCTCTCTCTACACCCTAACTTGTGCCACCCAATCTAGGATTTTGGACTCACCAATTTTCAACCTCACAAGTGCCACTCAAGTGGAATGAAAATGAGAGATATAGTTAATCAAAGATCAACACACACTTAGCAATTAAAAGGACAATACTAAATCAATTCTCACAAAGCAACTCATGCCATCTCTCAACATATGAAAGGAAAAGGAACCCATGGAAAGGGCTCTGATACCAAATGTTAGATTCACTTAGTTAGCAAGGTAATCACCAATAGATGTAGTGATAGCTTGTGACAACACTAAGTTATACATCAACAAATGATTAAGCTAAAGTGGAATGAAAATGAGAGATATAGTTAATCAAAGATCAACACACACTTAGCAATTAAAAGGACAATACTAAATCAATTCTCACAAAGCGACTCATGCCATCTCTCAACATATGAAAGGAAAAGGAACCCATGGAAAGGGCTCTGATACCAAATGTTAGATTCACTTAGTTAGCAAGGTAATCACCAATAGATGTAGTGATAGCTTGTGACAACACTAAGTTATACATCAACAAATGATTAAGCTAAAGAATACTCATTAAGTAGCAATGATAGAGACTTAACATATGTCATGTAGCTACTTAACACATGGAAATGAAAGAGTACTCAATAGGAAGCAAAAATGGTGACAAGAGCCAAGATTCACGAAGTAACACTAAGATTGGATTAAACACAAAGTGCATACAAGAATGCTAGAGCTCTCACACAGTAGAGAAGGTGTAGAGACCATGCTTTTATAGACCCAATGAAGGGAGGCGCCTAGATCACACCCACTTGCCCACTTTCCCCTCTCATGCCACCTAGAGGAGATGCCTTGAATGCTAATCAATAACCATGGGTTACAAGCCAACCCATGGTTTACACCTTAGCCCATACCCTTAGCATAAATGTATTAAACCCATTGATGCTTCAAAGCCTTCTACACCTAAGCCAAATGATCCCAAACTGAAGCTTGATAACCCTCCTCCTTGAGCCTGACAATCCCACACCGATGGTTGATAAGCCTCCTCCTTGTGAGCTAGAAAATCTAAAACCTTGAAGCTGGGATTGTTCATGTTTTGTTGGTGGTAGTTTCTTTTCCCTTTATCAAAAATTCACCCCCGTCCTAAATCTGGATTTAGCCCTAGGCTTGGCAGCAAGTCTATAGGTGGTCATATGTTTGGTATAAGCCTGTTACGTTTAGAAGGTCCTACAAATGAATTGCCTAACGAACTGCCTAGAATAAAGTCTCAAGAGTTGAGAGGTGAAACTCGGAGTGTCACTCCACTAGTGATTCCTTGATTTGGTAATAAGGAAACAGAGATGGAGTTATGGAAATCTCAACCTCTACCTTAATGCCTTTGTGCATGCAAGATGGTGAGAGAGAGAGAGGGAGGGAGGGAGAAAAGGAAATAGTGAGGGAGAGGGAGAGGGAGAGGGAGAGAAGCAAGCAAATGCCTCATTGGACACACCACAATCCAAAAGCACGCTAAATATTAGACGGAAGAAAACATGCAAGCTATTAGCACAAGAGCTCTAGACCACAACTCAAACTCAATTATGATAATGGGATTGTGTATTTTCTTATTACTCAAAAATGTTTTATATACAAAGTCTCATATCTACATTGACTAACAGCCCAAGAAATGTCCAAGAGCGCACAACGTTAGTGGAGCTAATGTTCTAGGTCATGTTTATAAAAAAGGTGATTAATTGGCATTACAAAAGCCATAAGCTCGATGATATCCCAAAATCAAATATCATAAAGCTATTAAGCAATTACAAAAACGATAATTACAATAGTACGAGCACACATAAAGATAGTGATTCACCAATGTTAACAACTAATGATGTCAACACGCACATAAAGATGGTGACATACCACTATTATATACTCTAGAGCCAACGTACCAACACTATAGAAGGTGTGGACATTCACACTATGTACCCTAAGTCTAGAAAGAAAGATGTCACATGATATGATGTCTCATTGAGTCATTAACTTTACACATGCAGGACCAACAAATATACATATATCTAAAAGATTTACATTTGGTATAATAATCATTACAACATTCCATTAACCCATATCTATAACAAATTGTGTTTGGACTCACACCTTGAGCATATGAAGACACGTTTCTCTCTAAAACGATCTTAAGTATGGATATGGAAGATTCAAGGGTTCACCATTCAAGCTGTAACAAGCAGAACCAAAAAAAAAAACAAAACAAAAAAAAAACTCTATTCATCCTAAATACATGGAATGCATATCTTAGTAAAATTGGGAACCATCTAATTGTGATTTAAATATTTAAAATCGTAATAATGAGATAATACGCACTGAAGACTGATTTAGAGAGAAACGTGTCATCCCATACTTAAGGTGTGTGTCCAAAACATACCATAATTCTCACACTTTACAAAGCACCCATAGAGTAACAGATTCTTGAAATGATCTAGAAGATTGTGTTTAAAGAAGTGATTTTCATGTTTTTGTTTCAAGCACATTATCAATTCAGTGTGCATAGCCTTTGTATTGACAAGACTGAAACTAAGATAACAAATTGAAAATATTGTAATGCCAATTTAAGATGCTTTATCATGTGTCTTTTATTATCCATTTCTTCTGCTTACTTGCAAACTTCTACTATTAACTTACGTTGCTATTAGTTTTTGGGAGCCAATGTGAAAATTATAACAAATTTCAAGATCAAAATAGTAATTTTCATAAGCAATACAACCAAATTAGAAATGGTAAAAATAGAAGATTTAGTACGAGAGTTCTAGTCAAATTTAAGACCAATTTGGTAATTTGGTAGGATCCAAATGAAATTTTTAAAAATACCATGATTAAATTGAAAATTTTGAAAATACTAGGATCAAATTAAAAATTTTAAAAATACTAGGATCAAATTGAAAACTTTTTAAAATACAAAGATCAAATTAAAAATTTCAACATAATTTCGGATCAAATTGGTAATTTTTTCGAAACCAGACAAGCATTGGAAACTCTATGGGATGAAAAAGGCCACTTTGGCGACGTGGTTCTACAGCATAAGAGTAAGGCTTTGCAACCTTGATAGGTTTACGCAGGCCGAAGCCACCACTTCTCAAGAAAAGCAAGATGTACCATCTTCTCAAAAAACATCAACTCCGAGAAGAGATGAGGACAATAGCTTGTGATTTAGGTCTCACCTCTAATCTTCCATCGGCTAGAGTGGAACAAGTAGAACAAACTAGCCTATCGGTGGTACATCTATAATTGGTCTTACACTTATTACTCTACCAACCATAAGAATAGCTCTCCAATATCAAGGGTCTCTACCCTCATTTCAAAGGAAAGAAGGCCAAGGATGATCCAAACACTCGGGTGATGGAATAATTTGAGTCCATTTGCAAAGGGAATAAACATAGCTCTTTACAACTTAAAAAGTGAAGACATTGACTTGTGTAGTAAAAAATGCTCATTTTTCCCATATGGATACTTTGAGTAGTGTCTTACTACACCTGTTTCAAACAAATAGAACTCTAGGTCAACTCTTACACCAACCATGGTCGAGACCGCAAAAGAAGTCGCAGTTGGTACTGGAGCATGCTAGAAGTCCCAAATTATTCACAATTAGATTGATATTACAGCCAACCGACCGAATGATACTTTGTTGATTGAATAGTTCCTTGTGGCTTTGGAGAGGAATTTCAAGAGTGGTTTAGCTCTAGTAGATACTCCAACTCAACCTTTTGACAATGGTGATACCATTATCTGCAAGGAGATTTAGAAGAAGGAAAAAATTTCTTAAATATATATATAGATTTGGGGTCTCTCTTTGAAATTGATTTCAGAGGATTGTTTCTCAATGCTTACCAAGTGTTCAACTAGTCTAACCACCAGACAAAGCACATGTTCTGGAAGATATCAAAGCACTTACAGCAATAGAAGAAGCACATCAGAAATAGATGCAAAAAATCTAGAGCGTCGAAGAACTTGAATTGGAAAACATGACCAAGCTTGATGCTACAAGGACTTGAAAGAAGTAGATTCAGAGTTTTAACAACACAACATAACTCTTCATGAATTATGCAATCCTGGTCTGACAACGTGTTATTGGATGAATTCCGAGTATGCAAAACATGTGAAAGAAGTAGGATTTATTTATCCAATAGATAAGATGAGCCGGTTGTGTCCTTCCAAATGTCCCATTGTGTTAGTTAATGATTAAGGAGAACGTTTTTCAAGGGTGGTAGCTCACTTGGAATTGATGTCACAAGGACTAGCCACATTAGCTATGGATAAGGTCCAGCAAACATATAGGAAGAGAACTCAAAGTTCCGGGAAAGGAAGTACAAAATGTTTTCATTCAGAAAACAAGTTTCCTTACCATTGTGGCAAAGCCATTTGTGGCTCCATTCCCTTTGACAGTTACCTCATCATCTGCACTTTGGCTCCATCATTTGCTCATTACTCATCATCTGCACTTGGGATGTGGGAATGAAAGACCCTCTCCAAATCCCTCACTTTCAGAAGTATCAACCTGTCCCGAGTCCTAGAAGAAAGTGAATGCTGAAAAAAACAGCAAAGGCCACCAACCACCAGCACAATTCATAATACCTCAATATTGACAGCCTTAGTAGTTTTTGGTGGGTAGGAAAAGGCTGCTATGCAAGTTCTGCAGAAGCGAAGGAGTAGAATCCGTACAGCGGATGCAATAAAAGAACTATGTTTCACAAAGCCAGATGCGACCCAAGTGCCAAATCCTTCATGTCACTCTCCTCGCTGAAGGAGGAGATTAAGAGCTCCAAACCATGGTGGGACGGACAGTCGCAAGCAAGCAACACTAGGGGTCTTGCAGTGTGTTCACCTTGAAACCTCAGGTAACCAAGCTTCAAAATGAAAGCGTTGAGACTAAACCTTCGCCTTTAGCATTATACAGCAGCACCTGCAAAATATTCACGAGCTGCAAATGTCTTTTATTTCGAGAAAGACCCAAGCTGCAAGCGGCCACTGCCAGATTCTGAGTCATTGATGCTCAGGCACACCAAGAAGAGAGAAAGGGCTACCACTTTTCGGCAAGGTAGGTTGATTCCTCAGAAGAATATTGTATTCAGGCTTTGGAGTCATGTTCCACATATACTAAGATGTAAAAGATAATGAAAATCCATCCAACACCGTTAGTGTTCCGGTGGCTCGAGGATGACATGGACTTGGAGCAGGTGATGGCAGATTTGAATCCACATCAAAGTAAGACCAATCCGACGGCTTATCCTCTCCCTTCAAATAATCTGACACCAAACACCCCAATTGATTTTCATACCCAAGTTGCTAAGCGGAAGGTAGTCACGAAGCAAAATGAGTAAAATCATTGGAAGGCTACTGTTGATCACAAGAAGCCTGTTTTGAAGATCTTACAGTACACAAAAGTGTTCATCCAACATGTATAGATATTCTGCAAGATCTTATGCTCGTTCTTCAGTGTTGAATTGCAAAGAAATTTGCAGCTCAAAATGGATTTCTTCAAACAACAATGCCAAAGGAAAAATCCATCAGCCACAAGCTGCAAGGCTTCTGTAAGGTAACAAAAGACAAAAGAAACTAGTACTAAGTCTATCCATCCGCCAAAGCTGCAAGGCTTGTGTAAGGAAACGAAAGACAAAAGAAACTAGCATCACCCATATTTGAACTCAAGAAGCACACCTAGAGGAGAGTGAAACGAAAGATTGTGGTGGTAATTGTGGTATCAAATGGAGGAGAGGGGTTTATCAAGAAGAGTCGTGGGACTCCTGCCAATCGCCACATACAAGACACAAGAAGAGACTAGCTTTTTTGTGATCCTTGTATGCTCTCTCTCTACCCTATGAAACAAGCTGATTTTCCAGTAATTATATTGAAAAACTATATACCTAGATTAATCCAAGAACATGCCCAAATTCACCTTATAAGAAAGTGCAATTTATAACTTCATGGCAGTCATTCACAAGACAATAAACCATCAACTCCATCATGCATAGTATGGACTACATACTACGACATCCCCACTAACGTCATCAATGCCCAATAGTAGGTGTAGAACTTGGTATCAATATATGCTCCCACACACACTCCCCACGCGTGCGCGCACACACACACATAAGAGCATACATTCATACAAAGGTCTGTGTACTCAGTTTCTCTCAGAGCTCCACAGATGTAGGGCAAAAGCTACTTTTTCTTGCTTTTCACCCTAATGTTGCTTTTCCAAGTCTAACTAAAAAGCTCCTTTCTCTTGCTTTTCACTGAAGGCTCAGCGTCTATAAGTAGGACATTAAGGAATCATCAAAGTTTCAAGAACACAACGAAGAAGTTTGTGTGCTCAACAGTGAATGTAGCCTACTGGGCAGCTAGTTATTATCGCTGTATCCTTTCTCTCTACCCTACGAAACAAGCTGCTTTTCCAGTAATTATATTGAAAACTACTTTTTCTTGCTTTTCACCCTTGTGTAGCTTTTCCAAGTCATACTAAAAAGCTTCTTCTCTTGCTTTTGACCAAAGGCTCAGCGTCTGGAAGTAGGACATCTAGGAATCGTCAAAGTTTCAACAAGACATGTGTGCTCAACAATGAATGTAGCATACTAGGCGGCTAGTACTAGAACTGTAAAATGAAATCTTAGAAGACAAACTACCTTATAGAAATGTAGGAAAGAATTGAAGAGCAGGGCCAGAGGTGGAACTTACCTCCACTTCGTCTGCGCAGTTTAACACAGGACCATCATGGTCATTGTAATCAGCACTAAGTGCCAGCAGAGTATTAGTATACAATACATTATGCTAGCAACAAAAGATGTATGTGAAGAGCTGTGGGAAGGTTCAAAACTACGATGGGGTATGTTCTGAAGCCACAGCTCATCACTTTCTCCCATGGAAAACTTGCCATTGTGTTACCATGTTAACATAGCTAGTGGTTACTTGTGTAGGCTGTGCCATTTTCCACCTCCCCCTGACCCTCTAGTTGCTGCTCTCTCGTCCTTTCAAGTTTGAAAATCCACCCTTGTTCAGACACATCAGTAGATGGTCCACATAGCTTAGAGTCCTGTTGCTCCAAATTCAGATGCTCCATTTGTGGCTCCAGTAAGAGTGCAAAGAGGATCTCCATGCAAACATTACCAGCATGCTTCCCCCACATTCTTAATGTGAGCCTGGCCCAGGCCTGCTGTTGATGAACACGCCTCTTTTTGGACACATGAGTCGTGCAAGCAATGGCCTTTTGCAGCCTGGCTTGGAGCCAATAGATATGATTCAACTCTGTGGAGACCTGCAGCAGAAGCTTCTGCAGGCAGGGAGCCCAAAATTCTAATCGATCCAGAAAGCGACTGAAAATATTGGAGTAAGACAATGAGGTTCCCTTCTCCAGCTTGCAAAAGATGTATTTGACAAACCCTAGGAATGTGCAAACCATGATAGGGTCCTTCCTCAAGCCCAAGGTCATCATCTTGTCCCCTGGTTAACTTCCTATCCTCTACTGCCAATGCAGAATATCAGTATACAATTAATTAGTTAGCATCAAAAGGGTCCACCAACCCAGACCAGCTACACCATAGCATCTGACTAAGCATCGACCTTGTGTCCTTGCGGGTGGCTTTCTCCCTCTTCCTCTCACAGCACCAGCTTCCACTTCTTGCCCCAGATGCTTCAAGACCTCCTTGTAAGTCCACAACATATCTTGCCTACTGATGCTGAAAACCCGCAATTACTTCAAATCTATATATATACCTAGATAAATCCAGAAACATGCCCAAATTCACCTGATATGAAGGTGCAATTTACAACCTCATGGTAGTCATCCACAAGCCAATAAACCATGAACTCCATCATGCATAGTATGGACTAGATACTACAACATCCCCACTAACGTCATCAATGCCCAATAGTGGGTGTAGAACTTGGTATCAATATATGCTCCCACACACACACCCCACGCGCGCACAAACACATATAAGAGCATACATTCATACAAAGGTCTGTGTACTGAGTTTCTGTCAGAGCTCCGGAGATACAAGGCAGACTCAGCCATAATGAAGCCTAGCACTAAGGATCGTAACAAATAGAAAGAATTATTACAACAAACACGTAGTTGATAGGGCATATGCACCACTAACGATAGAACAAATTAACTAGTGATAGAAGAGGAGAAATAAAATGATGGGAGTACTTCATGATCAGGACTTGTATTGCAAGACTCTAGAGGAAGAGCGGCGGAGTAGCCTGCCTGGTACTGGAGCAGTAGGCCCATACACTGTGGAAGAGCTACACTTCATCTCACCATGTCCAGCAGGGCATGCAGTGTGCATGGCTAGCCTTGGCCCACCGAGCAATCAACTCTGGTGCAGTTTGGGGGCCCATCTGCTGTGCTTTTGGAATGCTAAGCACGAGGGGTCAGGGAACTCTTCACCCTTAATAACTCCCCCACACCTCATGATGATGGTTTTCTCCCAGAGATATTCCTCAGACACCACATATGCATATGAACACTCCCTACAGAAGAGACATACGTACATCATCCTACTCCCTGACAAGACCACGAGGAGAAAAGATCTCATCCATCTGAAGCCCGACTCAAAAATCAATTGTCAGCACAGAAACTATTAGGTGGATGGACTCAGTGGGGGTAGGGGGGCAAACTCATTCCTCTGAAGACCAGCTCGGGAACCAGTAATCAGCATGAAAATAACACCAACCCCACCCCTTCTTCTTGTCTTTCTAGGACATTGTGGTCAGCAACCCAAACTTCCCCAGCTGAGGGGCATCTTTGCAGTTACATAAATGGTTGTCTCAACGAAACAGTGCCGAGGGACTTAAAACACCAGCCACGATCACATCCTCTGCATGGTACTTTTACAGCAACTTCAATTTCTTTACTGGGGTATCTTTGCAGTTACATAAAGGGTGCCTTACCAAAACAACGCTGAGCAACATCTTGCAGTTACATTAAGAGTTGCCTTACCAAAACAACGCTGAGCAACTTTAAAACATCAGCAAAACTTATAGCACAAAATCTACGCAATGTACAAGAACACAAAATCTGTTTCTTTCATTCCTCTTTTCTCCGCTTTGCAGGCTTGTTCTTATTTGCTTCCTGGGGGGCTGACTTGTTGCATGTGTTTCTCTGGCGAGCTTGTGACCCTTTATTTCTTTGCTTGCCTGCCACACACATGCATGTGCATGCACATACGGAAAAGCACATCAGAGGATTTTTTAAATCAGAAGAAGTTCACTCGGCAGATCCTCAAAGCATTCATTTTGTACTTAAAATAACTTCCTGAAATTTATTTTTCCTGCCAACACACCTGCTTTTGAGTTGACTTCATCCAGACTCAATTGAATTTTTGCATTCCCCTCCAGTGCCACTGCGTTCATAAGGTTTACAAACATTCAGGAAGTAATTCAGCGCACACAAGCAACCCAGAGAACACAAGAAAATGAGGAAGGCAGCAAGGAGTTATCCTGCTGCCTATGTAAGCATATGTCAATGTAATAACTGATTTGAAATCAAGCTTACCTAGCTTATCATTGTTGCTGGTTTCATCATCCTCTGAATCTGGAGACCATGAAAGATGGTCACATATGTGTGGATCACACAGACAGTCTGACGAGCTTGCATATAAGAGAAACTTCTGCAATAAAAAGTACCTGCCAACTCCTCATCCTCAGCCACCTCATTCCCATCCAACTCGGGTGGCAAGATCTGGAGTCCAGCACGCTTCTTTGGAGGCTTCTTTTGACCTGATGGGCTAAACACAGGAAGCAAATCAGATGACCGTACCCGCCGATCACTCTCCCTTTGCTTGTACGCCTTGGTCAAGGCTGACTTGACTGCAGGTTGAACACCCCCCATAAAATCAGGCTGGCCCTGTGCATGTAAAAGAAAGAAGAACTACATCAAATTCCTTAAAAAATACAAAGAAGATAACATCAAGGTAGAACAGGTGACTCCTCTTAATATATCCTCAGCTCAGTTGACAGTTGAATTTACCTGGAACTTTAAAAGATCTAGGATAGAGTCTACATCTTCTTGTGTTAGAGAATAGTCTTCCATGAAATCTACTACAGTCTGAACAGCCTTTTCCTACAAGATAGAAACAAAAGAAGCATAAATAACATAAGCTGAGAATAAGGAGCTTATTGAGCAAAAACAGAAAACCAGGTTGCTGCAGCATGCCCTTTTTTGTCATCATTAAAAATGCTAAGCCTGTAAACAGATGCAAGAAAAGTAAATCGGCTGTGGTGTTATTTGTACCTTTGGCAAAATTTTCAAAGGAGCAGCTAAGTGTAAAGCAAGAACATGAAGGTAGTCTCTCCGAACTGCCTGCCTGCGATTCAAAGCAGCCCAAAATCAACAAATACTCCCTAGCAAGTAGCAAGCACCATTTAGAAACTATTTATTTGTTATATCTTAAGAGATGTAGGGCACATCTGTAAGTACCGTGTAGGTTCGCATGCTCCAGATGCCAATAAATGCACATGAATGTCATCCAACAAGCGCAACTTCTTTCCATATGAGGAATTTTTGCCAAGCCAACCACCAAACCGATTGAAATTGCGCTCACCCTGTGAATTTTTCTCACAATTAGAAACAAAACTAACTGAAAAAACTTCTCTGAAATAAGAAGTGATTCAACGCTGAACCACATCCTAAGAAAAACCTTTTACTATTTCATGCCATTTTAGGAAAGTAATAAGCATCATGCCCCTTCTGCTGCAACCACCAAACCGATTGAAATGGCCACATTCCTCCTGTGTGTCCCCCGCTTAATCTTTTCTGCATTTCTACGTTGCCCTTTTCAATCCCCCCCCCCCTCTTTCCTGCTCTTGCATCTTTTTCTTTTCTCATCTACTCCCCACCTTCTTCTCTGGTTTTCTATCCCACTTTTTGCTGCTTTCTGGTTAGCGCCTGTACTTCTCAAGAAAACCGCGAGTGCTTCTCTGGTCTTTGCCCCTTGAGAGGACTCCATGGCAGCCGCTCCATCTTCCCCAACCAAAGCGGCCCTCAACTGCCTTTTTTGTGATGTGGACCTCCAGCTCTTGTCCTTGTCCA
Organism: Cibotium barometz; assembly: GCF_041138505.1. Taxonomy (NCBI): domain Eukaryota; kingdom Viridiplantae; phylum Streptophyta; class Polypodiopsida; order Cyatheales; family Cibotiaceae; genus Cibotium; species Cibotium barometz. Next base: position 73,531,247 of record NC_141047.1, on the reverse strand, counting down.
TGGCATATCTAGAGGCCACACCTGCACGTGGCCAGATCCGAGACCTCTCGCAAGCTGCCGTTGTGGGTGAGCAGGGACGCATCTTTGACATCCAGAACCTCAGCAATAGGTTCATTTGGATCGAGTTTGACTGGGCTGCCCTCACGGAGAAAACCATGATGTTAAGCCTCATTGCACGTCCATGTGCACTTTGCCAGATGGATGCATGGTTTCTCTTCAGACAATAACCCACTGGCCAGTGCCACTGGTTTCCCGGTTGAGGTTGTCTCCCCCACCTACTTTGAGCTCCTCCCCATGATTGGGTGCTCTATTGGCTAGGTCTTAAGACCCCCCCCCCCCCCCCCCCAAAAGGCAGCGACTCAGGAAACAAGACTCCCCACCCTTCAAGAACTCATACCCTACCACCCTTCAAGTACTCGCTCCAGCAATAAGACTCCTCACCCTTCAAGTACTCGTATCCTCACCAGAAAACCCCGCAATTCCACAAGCTGGATGGTTCACTACCTACAATGGATTGAGTTTTCCCCTTTGCCCACACTGTTTCATATGCCAAGAGATCAGTCACATTGCACGCTTTCCTTCTCGCTGTCACATTGGTGTTGGGCGGACTGCATACACCTCCGTAAGATGCCCTCGGAGGTCTTGGCCCTCCCCCAAGCGCAATTGCAGCAGACAGCCACAAAGCCGAAGTGGAAGCTGCGCTTGCGCCGAACAAGACAGAAGGAGCACAACTTTCCCCATACAAAGCCTGAGCCAACAGTTCCTACGGCAAACCATTATTCGAGTTTATCACAAGATCCCCCTGTTGAGCAGCCTGAAGTAGAGGCATTGGTGGGCCAAACAGCCTCACCCACTTCCTCAAAGAGTCTTCTCCTTCCCTCTGAACGTGGCCCTCGATAGGGAGTGGGGCAGTTTGTCAGTGGCTACCATTTCACTTCATGAGTATCATTGATGATGGATTTATAGAGAGGCCTAGATACATGGAGGACTTTTTACCACACGGCTCCCGAGTGGCTATTGGTCAGCTTAGAGTTTCATCACATCGATTGGAGATCGAGACTGGCAGAGCAGCACGGATCCCCCGAGGGGAGAGGGTATGCAAATTGTGCAGAGAGGAGGTGGAGAGTGAGGAGCATTATGTATGCAGATGCAGAGCATATACAGCCATCAGAGAGAGATATCCCATTTTATTCAGAGAGCCACATTCCCTACGCCAGATCTTTGAGGCAGCAAACCAACGCATACTCGGGAGATTCATTCTAGACATACATCGTCACAGAGAGACATCATTACAGGCTTAGACAGCTCCAGAGAGGGGAAACTACATTTTTTTAGAGATCCATCCCACTCCCAACCCCTAGGGGAAAACTACATTTTTTTAGAGATCCATCCCACTCCCAGCCCTTAGACAGCAGGGAATTACTCTCCAGAGAGCAGAGACACTCAGAGCCCACAAGAGACAGAGGACACCTAGCTTTCGGACACCACGCCTATACCAGAGAGAGAGGACAGAGATTAGAGCTCAGTTTCACAGAGAGGGTGCGGAGCGACTCGCTCGCTTCAGAGCAGACCCAGGCATGTTCTTTAGGGAGCTGTGGACACCCCCTTCATTGATGTATACCATTTTATACCCCCAGTATGGTATAGGATGGAGCTAGCTAGGTTGCATATCATGATTGTATACTCCATGCATATAGCTTTGCATTCTCCTAGTAGTAGAGCCCCATCCCCTCCCCCACTCATTGTGCTTATTGCACACCCAGATTCAGCTTTTTAGTTCAGTACTTTTTCATTTTGTTGGGATGACAGAGGACACGCCACACAGGTACACTGATTTGTCTCATAGGCCGAGTTCGGTCTTTTGGAAGACGTTAATAAAATCTTTCTTTCTTTCTTTCTTTCTCTCACCTGGCAGACTGAAGGAAGGCATGGCTATGTCGATTGGAGGGTAAGTGCTAGAAAGAGTTGCTGCACACACATGTTTTAGCTTATGTTTGAAGACTAGATGAGCAACGTTCTCTAGGAGCATCCATTATAGTGTGAGACTAGGAGAGCTTGTGAGATCCACATAGCTAACAATGTGAGACTGGACTCCTCTTGCGAGAACCACACTAGACTGGTGTGAAGCTGGAAAACACCCCTTGAGCGGAGGATTTGTTTTTATATTGTTTTCATCTTGTACTTGGGAATCCAGTGCAAGAGCACCCTCTACATGTATCTGTAAATACTCCCTATAATAAAGTTTTATTTATATAAGGGGGGGGGGGGGGGGGGGGGGGGGGGGGGGGGGGGGGGGGGGGGGGGGGGTTTCGGACCTATTGTGTTATCAACTTCTCCAAATCTTTTATGCTCATTAAGTTGAGTGTGGGTGAGTGTGTTTGTAACTGGTAAAGCTATATGTACTTAGTGTCTTTAATGTGAGGTTTAATATTCCTAGAAATTTGGATTGTACTACCCACCTCGGTTTCAGTAAGTGTGCACAATTCTCTTTATTCAAGTTTACTAAGGTTTATGGATGTAGGATTAACACAATGAAGTTGGGCGGACAACTTATAAATTTATTAACTCAATTCACACCAGGTTGGACCATATTTTTAATAAATAAGGTTTGGCCAAACAAACTTAAGTGGGCACCCCATTACAGCAACTGGTGGAGCTACTTTCCGCCAAGAGACTCACTTTAGCAACTTGTGGAGCTATTCAAGGCTAGAGGCTCTTGTTTGTAGAAGGTAAGCTAGCCACTCCATGGTATTCACAAGAGTTACAGATGATGGTTCGAGGTCAATTTAAAGCTACAAATCTGGTCGACTTCCTCTCTATTGATTCTAGAGCCTGGTTCTTGCCTTTAGTTGTGCTTTGAAGTTGGAATTGGCACATATGCTATGAGTAGTGCCAAGGCTAACCAAGGGCACTTTTCTCCCTTTGGGTTTTTCCCCTTGGATATTAGGTGTGAAAGGACACCACACTTATTGTATTTTGATATTGTGGAGTCAACCCCCAAGCTCCACACATTCTATGCTATCATCTTTGTGAGAGCATCAATCACCATCTCTCTCTTGAGAGTGCTTGCTTCTGTTCATTCTCTTTGTGTCTCTGTTTGTGTGCAGCCCTAACCCTAACAGTGGTATCAGAGCAAGGCTGCCCCCCTTCTGCACACACAATTCCATTCGTCAGCAATTTCCGTGAGCAAGCGCACAGTTCTGTCCGGCGACTCCCAATCTCTGTTGCATACAGCTCTGCCGGTCAGCCGCCCGACTCGGCCATCCTCCGCCCGTTTGCACCTCCACTTTGGGCGGTGCTGTGGCTTACGTGGCAGAGGCCACATTTTGGCAAAAAAGTGGGTGTTCATTCCGTCGCCGTCTCCAACTCGTCTGACAAGCGCGCCCGTCAATCGTCGTCCCGATTCCATCGTCCACTCGTCCACCGTGGTCCAGCCCGTCTCATCACCTCGTCGACACCTTCTGACCAGCAGCAACTGTCTGTGCCTTCCACCATTAGCAACAATCTGCGCCTTTCAACCAGCAACACCACGTCTGCTCTCAACAACAACCTGCGCCTTCTGACTAGCAGCACCATGTCTACTGTCAACACCTTCTGACCAGCAACACCCGGCGAACCAACAACATCCGTCGCCGGTTGCTGCGTTGCCTCATCATCTGCCTGCCAGTTGTACAACAAGCTAGCCAGCAACAGTCAACAGTTGCATCTCTGCACACCCTGCAAAATTAGGATTCCAAGCATTCAAGTAACTAATTTTTAGTTGAATTCATGGGGCTTTTGTGAAATTCTTGCTTCATTGCAAAAATCAAGTGCAGACACCAATGCAAGGTAACATCTCGATGCAGGATTCATGAAAAATTTGGGGATTTTTTAGAATTTCCACAATTGCAGTTATAAGACACATAAATTTGGAGCTTTCTTAAAATCAATACTTAATTGTACAATTAAAGCTCATTGGTACACAGATTTTTCGGGCTTTTGTGAATTTTGTGCAATTGACACATAAATCAGCCCATTGGTGGTCATAAATTTGAGGATTTTCAGCATTGCTTATCTGCAGCCTTGTATTCAAGGAAAAACATTTGCACATGACCTTGTGGTTGCCTGGCATTGCACTCCACTACGTTTGAAATTTTGCCTGTAGATGCTTTTTATAGCATATTTGGTTGCACATGTTTGCATATCTCTTGGTAAAGAGATTTCAGCAAATGGCTGAAAAATACGACCAATATATTCAGGGTTTTGTTCCAAGAGGACAAATTGAATGGCAGTAATTACTCCCTCTGGAGTTTCATGGTCCGAAATCTTCTTGTGGCCAAAGGATTATGGGGTTATGTGTCAGGTGAAGATGTACACCCTGTTGACATAGCACCTAACACGCCTGGTCGTGGTGCTCAACAAGTTGCAGTACCCACTCCTCCCACATAGGAGCAGAAGAGATGGGATACTTGCGATGCCCAAGCGATGGCTTTGTCAATAAAGCGATTAATCATACCGTATATTCGGTCTTGCACGACCTCACGCGGCGAGCTTGGGATGTAATTGAAACCATGTATCAGGCAAAGAATGAGGCCAAGGTTGCATTTTTCAAGAAAGAGCTTGAGAACTTGGACATGAATGATGGTGATAGTATGGCTGATCATCTTACGAAGATCCAAGATCTTCGAGAGCAGCTCCTCAACATTGATGAGGTCATTTCCGAAAAGGACCTGGTTTCCAGGACACTATCATCTTTGCCAAAAACCTACTTGAACTTCCACACATCGCTCACTCTATCTATGCGGGGAAACCCAGAACCAATCTTGTTTGAAGAGTTGGTTGGTTTGTTACCACAGGAGGAGCCGAATCGGAAGAACAAATCTTCCAACATGCGTGGCAGTGATGGGGCTTTTGTTGCCCAAGACAAGGGCAAGCGAAAAGCCAAACATAGTTTTCAACCAAAAGCACGTTTTTTATTTAAAAAAAACTGGCTATGCTTTTATATTTTAAAAAACGGTTTTTTTAAAAACGGCCACACTTTGCACGTTTCCGCCCCGTTTCCAGCCCGCCTATTCATGCGATCCCTGTGAGAAACGGCCGTTGCTAGTCGATTAGCGTTTCTACAACATTTCATGCATCACGGCCCCCAAAAACAACGTTTTCACGTTTCTACCCTTGGAAACGGGCGTTTCCTGTGACTATGACCTCAACGGCGACTCCAGATCAAAAAAGATCCTCCGATGTCATAGAGAACTAGCATTGGACATGGCGAGCCTCTTCAAGACCTTTCAATAGTAGCAACTTGAGTGCCCATCCAAAGCTTGGTCTCCCATCCGAAAGTGGTGCAACTATAGCCACAATTTGCCCGGATGCCACCGGGGAGCCTATGGTGATTTGAACTCCGGAACTGGTCACAAACCGACATCGCTAGACCACACACCCATTGGTGACCTGGCAAGCCTCTTGACAATAATCAACTCCCCTATGCTGGATATCCTAGATGGATGAGGATGATACCCCACACATGAGCTTCTTCTTGTACTACAATGATATGGAGAAATACATTATTCACATGTATCCAAAGATACCTAATGTCATGATCATTGTACATGTAGCTAGTTGTTTGCATTTTTCTTTTCCATGACCAAGTTATCTCATGGAACTATTGGAACGCTTTATTTGGTCCCGTAGACTGTTACATGAGACATTACACAGAATGTCCACGTGACATCCTAGTACATCAGGTGCGTGTGACATAGACCCTTTGGGTCTTTGGAGACGCTTAATATAGCTGACTTTCTTTCTTTCCTTCCTTATCATGCATGAAAGAGCTACTATATAATGGTAGTTATTCTTTAAGTAAAAGCTACATAACCAGGAGAGAACCTTTGTTATCGATTCAAGGCGAAAAATTAATGTAACACTTGTCTCTCAAAATGCTTCCTACTTGTCCTAGTCGAATCCATTTTGATTTTGCAAATAAATGTTAAAGAATGACAAGATAACGACCCACGTTCTTCGAAAGGAGAACTATGTTACCACACTCTCCAACAAGCAATGGGTCCCAAATTTGAATCCTCTCGGGTCCTCCTCTCCCCTCCCCTCAACCAAGCCATAGTGCATGCAAGAATAGGACAATCACAGCAGCCTACATCTATTTACAAGGTTGACACTCAATGGAGTTGTCTTTCCACTATTAGATGGTTCCACACAACATTGGGTTTCTCTTCATCCCAAGGTATTGTCACATTTGCTGTTTTAAAAAAAGGACTCTAAGCTCAAAAGGGCCTACCCCTCTGCAAAGCCTGAACGCTAGCAACAATCCGCACACCAAATCTTCTCCAACAGAGCTGAAACTGTTAGAGCAAAGGTTCAAAATCAGCCCAACGCTCCATGGCAAGAGGTTCAATGTCAAGCCTCCATGCAAGCAGTCCTACCTCTATGAATCCTCCTCCATGCAAAAAGCGTTAAGAGACAAAAAGAGCTCTAAGAAAAGCAAAAATAAATCTAGCTTTGCATACCATGTTTAACCACCCAACCATTATATATACCAGTGACCCCCGGCAGCCAGTGTGTACCTTACTCACCACACACCATACTCATGCGCCCCTTGTGTTCTCGTTGAAACCCCCGTGCTACACATCACTAGGTCTTTTGCCTACAACCATCACCCACGAACGTTACCCGTTCACACTTATTAATATAAGCACTGATATGCAATAGCATACCGCCTTTGGTTTTCCCACACGACGCCCGCGTGTCCCATGCAATACTAGCGTGTGAATCTCGTGTATCAATGTGTACGCGTCCCACGTGTTTCCCCCTTTTAGGAATCATCGTCCTCGATGACAAACGGAGGATAACGCTTACGAAACTGAACTCTGTTTTCCAAGTTGCATCTATCAAGAGATGTCCTTTCCATTTTACAAGCTCCCGAAGAGTACAATTTCACAATCGTCTTTCTCTTCATTCCAAGATCTGTTCTCGTCCATGATCTTCTTGATCAAGTTCTTGCAAAGCAATCATACCATCAACTAAATTATCACTGTCGTGAAGATAACGCTTCAATCGACTCACATGAAATACTGGGTGAACATGACAGTCTTATGGCCGAAGAGTACAATTTCGCAATCGTCTTTCTCTAATTCCAAGATCTGTTCTTGTCCATGATCTTCTTGATCAGTTCCTGCAAAGCAATCATACCATCTACTAAATTATCACCGTCGTGAAGATAATGCTTCAATCGACTCACATGAAATACTGGGTGGACATGACAGTATTATGGTAAGTCTAACTTATAAACCACATCTCCAACTCGTTTCAAAATCATCCATGGCCTTCAATGTCTAGGCGACAACTTAGTAGATTTATCCACAAAAAGCGTCTCAATCCTCCAAGGAGCAAGTAGAAACACTTTCTCCCCCTCGGTAAAAGAACGAGCTATCCGCTTGGGATTAGCATACTTAACCGCTCAATCCATAGCCCAACGGATATAATCTTAAGCTCTAGCTAAATTAAACTACATCTGAGACAAAAATTCAATCGCACTGGATGTCTTCTGAGATAATCCAATTGTACCTGGCATCAATGGATTATACCCATAAATTATAATTCAAATCAAATGCAGAAAAGTTTGTAGAGAAATGCTTGAGCGAATTATATGCAAACTCCAATAAAGGTAAATACTTTTACCAATCGCTTTGTCATTCCCCAACATAAGCTCTCAACATATCCTCCAAGACTGGGTTGACTCTCTTAGTCTAACCATCAGTTTGTCTAAGATCATTGCTACTCATGAAGAGTTGCGTACCAAGTTTACTAAAAACATGCTACCAAAAATTACATGTAAACTGTGGATCTCTATCCGACACAATGGATTCTAACAAGCCCTGTAATCTAAACACATTGGCAATAAATAATTCCGCTATACGCGGAGCTTCAACTTTGTTCATAGTAGGAACAAAATGTGCCATCTTAGATAATCTATCGACAATTATAAAGATAGCATTATAATCTTTCTTGGTTCATGTTAAACCCATAATGAAATCCATGAAAATACTTTGCCAGTTTCTCTCTGGAATAGGCAACGGATATAACAATCCCGAAGACTTCACATGCTCGAATTTAGTAACCTGACACTGTAAACAATGTGTCATATACTGATTAATATGTTTATTTAGTTGTAGCCACCAATAGAAACTTTTAACGAGCTCAATTATTTCTTAATTCCTAGGTGTCCAACAAATGGACTATCATGACATTCTCGTGTCACTAATATCCTCAAATCATCTGAGTCCGAAATGCATATCTTGCCGTCTTGAGAATTCCATTCTCAATGGTAAATCTACGTTTACCAGACAATAAATCAGACGGGACTGATTCCTTATCTACTTGGCTAGCCTTATTCCATAACGATTAAACATATGGATCCGTCTTTTGAGCTTCACATATTCTATGAATGATCTCATTCTCGACTATACTGAAACTCATCTAATACATTATGCGAGACAATGCATCGCAACAACATTCTAATTTCCTCATCGATACAAGATTTCCATGTGAAACTCTTACATCAATTTAGTCCATCTTGCTTGACGACCTCTTAAATCTAGTTGGTTACAAAAATACTTTAGTGTATCATGATCCGTGTATACTTTACACTCAGCTCCATACAAGTAATGACTCCACAACTTGAGTGCATGTATAACTGCATACAATTCAAGCTCATAAATGGACCACTTGCGTTGCAAACTTCTGAGTTTCTTACTCTCAAAAGCCACTGGTCGGCCATTTTTGCTCAACACAGCTCCTATTATCTATGGCAATGCTACTAGAATCTATCTCAACGACAAAAGGTAATTATGGATCCACAATCTTCAACGTAGGTGCAATTGCAACCGCTCGCTTTAATTTATCAAAACTTTGCTACTAAATGTCGAACCAAACATAAACAACGGTAACTTGTAACAAGTTAGTCAATGGCGCTACTATTTCAGAATAGAAAATAATAAACTTTCTATAAAAACTAGATAGTCCTAAGAAAGATTTGAGCGCAATAATGTGTTGTGTTTCTTACTCTCAAAAAGCCACTGGTCTCTTACTCTCAAAAGCAAAGCCACCAGTCGGCCTTTTTTGCTCAACATAGCTCCTATGGCAATGCTACTAGCATCTGTCCCAATAACAAAAGGTAATGACGGATCCACAATCTTCAATGCAAGTGCAGTTGCAACCATCCGCTTTAATTTATCAAAACTTTGTTGTTGAATGTCAGTCCAAACATAAACAATAGTAACTTGCAACAAGTCGGTCAATGGCGCTGCTATTTCAGAATAGAAAATAAGAAACTTTCTATTAAAACTAGATAGTCCTAAGAAAGATTTCAGCGCAGTAATATGTTGTGGAACAGGCCAAGCCAAGATTATTGCTACTTTCTTCAAATCCATCTTTAAGTCTAGCGTCAATATAATGTGTCCCAAATATTCAATTTCCTCTTGACACAGGAAAGTCTTTTGTTTATTGTCATACAAAACATTTTCCCTGAACATGCAAAATACTGTAAACAAGTGTGGTTGTGTTCCAGTAACATCATTCATTAACATCATAAATATGACTAGTGCATTAGTAAGCCCAAATGGCATTACAAGGTACTCATAATGACCAAAACGAGTATGAAAAGCAATCTTAGATACATCTTCGTCTTTAATACGAATCTGATGATATCCACGTTTTAAATCATCTTACTGAAGACTTCACCTCCACCTAGAGCATCTATCAAATCATCATCAATCCTTGGCATTGGATATCGACATTTTGCAGTAAGTTTATTTAAGACTCTATAATCTATACACATTCAATAAGAACCATCTTTCTTCTTTACTAGCAAAACCGGAGAAGCGAACGGTGAGAAACAGGGACGAATGAGTCCTTTCAATAGGTACTCCTCAATCACCTTCGACAAATTGTTCTCCTGTACCAAACCCATCCGGTACGGAGGTCTATTGACTGCAATTGCATCGGACGCAAGCTCTATTAGATGCAACATATTTCTACGCGAAGGCAAAGAAGAGGACAAGTCCGATTTGAAAACATCAAAAAAATTTCTCTTGCAAAGATTTTGTGGCATTACAAGTTGGAGTTCCACTTTCATGTGAGTCTACACCACTTGGAAGTTTTTGAACCCAACCTAAAAAGAAAGACTTACCAGATATTTTAAGCATTTGTGTGACAGTAATTAATGCATTCTTGGGTAGATCTCGCTCACCTTTAATGTAATTCGTCCTCCCGTCATGCATACATTAATAGACATGTGTCGCGAAGTCGATGAGAGGCTTCTTCCATGCATGCTATTCTTTCCCTAGCACAACATCAAAACGTGCTAGTGGAGTAATATCAAAGTTGAGCTCCTCAAAGTAGGACTGAATGGTGAGACTAAGGCCTACAACCTGTTGGTCCCAAACCTCTATTCCTTTGCCATTTGCTAGCAATGCTTATGAGCTGTCGGAGAGATTGGCACATTTGATAGGCCAAATATACCAAGGTCATTTAACCATCCCTCCCCACGTCCCCCCCCCTCCCCAAACCCCAAAATATAAGTGAGGTTTGGCATAGTGAACCACACTTTGAAGTCGATAAAATATAAGAATTCTTTTATGTTTAGGGTTCCCATTAAACACGGAAATGCTTTGCTTAAAATTATAAAAAACATTAAGCTTTCAATCAGACAGTGTCTTATGCATAAAGACAAAAGACAATCTTTTCTTCTCCAGCCACACAAAGTTCAAACAAAGGACATCAAAACTGCAACTGTGAGGATAAATACCTGAACAAGAGTCTCCCTTCGTCCATGCATGAGTGCAGCTCTGCATGCAACAGACATGACAGCCTAGTTGATAACCACTAACATACCAAAATTGACATGCCTTAACAAGTACCAGTATGTTAAATCTGTTTTAGGTCCCGTATTAAAATTATCAAAAAATCCCATATAAGGAATTTCATAACTCTTTTAAAAACATTTCCATTAACTCTAAATGCATTTCTTAATTGCTAATGTAGTATCTGAGGCTAAAATCTGATAGTATGTTGTGTTCTTTCCTAATAAAATCCTTGCTCCTAAGTGAAAACTGTGTATTTGCATGGCGATTTGTAGCCCGAAAGATTACAACTTGTTGAAAAACAGGCACTCAGAAAAGTCTATCAAAGAAAGATGGCACTTACGGAATGATAGATGACATGAATGCGGCCATTTGTGAATGTTGCCATTGTCGATCTTTGCGAATCTGAACATTGACAATATCCCCATCAGCAATGCAAGCAGCTGCCCTTGCAATCAAGTCCATTCGAGCAGTTCCGCTTTCATCCCGTCCTGCTAGTGTAGGACAATAGTTGAGAAAATTCTCCTGCATAATTTTGAAACAAAGACCAAAAAATCCCAATGTAAGAGCCAATAAACAAAAAGCTGTAATACAATTTTCAATGTCCTATCTGATCACTTCAAAAAAAAAAAATCCTGCCTTCTACCACAAGTCAACAATACCATGAAAGATAATCAAGAGCGCTCACCCCACCCCCCCCCTCCCCCCCCCAAAAAAAGCATGCCTCATCTAAGTTTCAATATTAAGCATCGTATACATGACCAGTCACCAGAATGCATAAGATCTTTCTTTTACAAAAGATTTTTATCCATTCCCACAGTTGATTATATATTGGACAGATTCCCTGGCTCGGCTTATTCCCACCGCATCGATCTATAGAATAGGTATCATCAGACATGTGCGGTTCCACACAATAGACATAAGCCCATTTTCAGACTTCTAACTTTGGGTTATCCATTGCCCTTGTCGTGTTCAAAAAAATGATGGGTCATGTTTCTCGATCGAATCTATAAAGTGCTTCTTTAACACCATCATGGTCTAATCGAAGACGAAGGAAAAGTAGAAGCACGACACTGGCACTCCCTTTGCACAGTTTGTGATGATAAAATCCCATTTCCCTTCTCTCTAGAATTTCAACAAGATCACAGACTCTTAACTTCATAAGGTCTCTCATTCCTCTCAACGGTTTGAAAATTCACCTTCCCTTGGATCCAAGTCCATACCCACTAAGCTTTTGACTCTTTGTCTAATAGTACAACTCGCACAAATCGACAAGAAAGGTCAACATTGGTTTAGAAATGCGAACCCAATACTTCAATAACAAGTGAAAATTGGACATGATAACAATATTCTGGAGATCCATACCTGAATTAGTAAAGGAACTAGATCAGGATCTGACATGCTTGCGTCCAGCCGTTCGTCCATACGTAACCGCCCCCCCTCATATGACATCAATCTGCATATAGAAGAACCAAAAATAAAATGACCAGTGAGACAACCATGTTGACTGATTCCATAAAGTATCCAGTTAAGCACAAACATGTCCCAACTCTTACTTCTTCGCAGATCTAACAAAACTACTTGTTGATTTGTAAGCTATTTAAAAGTGAAATTTGGGGATAAAATTGGCACCACCGCGACTAGAAGAAGGTTGGCTAATGTAAAGGAAAACACCAACTGCAAGAATGAAGAATGAGGGAACAAGTGAGCTATTTACAGATGCTGACTAATTTTGGTGGACAACTCAAAACTCTACTGATTTGTAGGTGTATCACATTCCTTCCCCACTAGGACTGTAGTTGTCCTGAGATGCATGGTATCCATATAGTTTTCAAGCACGAGTTGAAAAACTGCCAGCGCCCCCCCCACCCCCCCCCCTTCTTTCACCTTCCCCCTTTTTGCCGGGGTTTCTTCCCCCTTGAGCATGCCCCTCCCCTTCCTCTCTGGCTTTTTCCGTACCCTCTTTTTCTCCCATTCCCTGCCGGTTTGTTTCAGGTCTTCGGGGTGTTTTATTCGGCAAGTCTCAGCCTTTTCTGGTCTTTCCCTCAAGAGGACTCCATGGCAGCCGCTTTGTCATCCCGACCGAGGCTGCCGTTGCTTGCTTATTTTTTTCCGATGCGGACCTTCAGATCCTCGCCACAACTGTTGCAGCACTAGAGGCCTCCACCCCGGTTTGCAAGATTATTGGTAGCCGCCCTGTGTGTGGCCAACTCAGGGATCTTCTTCAGGCTAGCCTCCTAGGTGCGCATGCAAAGATCGCAAGCATTCATCCTTTGGGGCATGGCTATTACCAAGTTGAGTTCGACTCGCCAACGGCATTTGATCTTGTTATGCAGCTGAGCCCCGTTGCATTGCATACGGTCCAAGCCTTCTTTGCACGGTGGCAGCACAGCTTCGACCCGGCATCTGACCCTCTCACTGGAGTTTCAAGCTTTCCTATGACTGTCTACTTTCCAAGCCTCAAGAAGGTATACTTTCCTCTTCTCCCGGTGATAGGTGGTGTCATTGGGAGAGTGATGGAATCCCCCCCTAACGCTACCTCGGCCCTCGCACGAGCAGCCAGGATTCCATCTCTATGCATCTGTGGTCTCGTCGGATTCTATGCCTCACACGATATCGATTCCCAACCTTCGAGGCGACCCCATTTTATAGAGAGTGGAGTATTCCGGCCTTCCAAGCCAATGTTTCATTTGCAGGCCAATGGGTCATCTGGCCAAAGCTTGACCTCGGCGTCAAACTAGGAGACCGCCCCTAGTGGTTCCCCATCCTTCCAGCTGAGATCCTCACCAGGGGGCCGATGGAGGAGCAGGTTCCCAAGCCGCGGACCACTAGGTTCTGACCATAGATGACCCATCAACCGGAGAGTGGTGGACGGTTGGCCCCCGCCCCGATCGCCGGCCAAGCACCAGAGCTGAGCGTCGCCACCGTGCAAGGCAGGTAACATGCAAGAGGATTCGGTTCTGTCAGAGAACCGTTTTGAGCACTTATCATAGCACCTTCCCGCAGACGGTGGGCCCCTCCAGTCAAGGAGAGCCCCCCTCTCCAGAGCATTCCCGTCGCCCACCTTCCTCTCTAATGAATACCTCTCAGTAGCATCCCTCTCCAGCCTCTCCGTCTTCCTGCTCCCCCTCCCCCACCCTCGCCTCCAATTCTACCCGCAATCGCTCCATTTTTCCCTTCCTCTTCCTCCATGCCCGAAAATATGCCCCACTGAAGGGCCCCCTATCCCATTAACGAGATAGTATTTGCTTTATTACTTTAGAGAGAATGATTGTGGACTGTAGATAAGCCAAACGCAAGATCTCGGAGGATCGGAAGCTTGGCTGAACTGCACACGGCTGTAGAAACACCTCAACGAACTGATCTCGAGCCTATGCACTCTTCCCAAGGGCATGAGGAAGGACTGCACACCTGAGGCTGAGAAAAGACTGCAGTGGACTGTTCTAAGCTATGTAAATATGCTGAAAATGCTTATGAATGATATGTTACCTTCCACCATATGACTGTAGCTTGTATGGATGATGCACAGAAGACAGAGGCACTGCCGTAGGGCTGAATACGCAAGGTAAACTCCTGTAGAACTGCAAACGCAGGACTGAACTGACCTGAATACCTGCTGGTGGTGATCTATCCTCAAAACGCAGAGGTACCTGCTGTACTGGGGCCTGGCAAGGTGCTGTATGCAGGCGCCTATGAGCTGTATGCTGCGTTAGGGTACAGATGGCTGTGTTAGGGTACAGATGGCTGCGCCTGATGGCTGTAGGGACTGTGGAGCTGCTGGCTGCTGAATGGGACTGCAGGAGGGCTGCGTTAAATTGCAAGGAAGCCTGAAAGCACAAACGCAAGCTCCAGAAGGGCTAGGACCAGTCTAGGCTGAAGGCAGGAATGCTCCTACTGCTGAAGATGAAGGCGCCTAGCTTTCTGAAGACTGAATGGGATGTCTAAGCCCTATGCAAGCCTATTTATACTAAATAGGGGCTAGTCAAGTTGGCTGGTCATTTATTTAATAAACTTTATGTTTATAAATGACATTAAATGCTAAATAAATACCATAAAATATTGAAAAAATACCAGATAAATCCTAGTAAATTTCCCAAGGCTTCTGTGATGTTCTAAATGATGCACAGGCATATAAATGCACGTTATGCAAAATGCAGAGTGCTTTCTGATGCAAACCCTAAGGCTTCTACTGACTCTACACGCATGAATGATTCTCTCCAAGTGGGTTAAGGGACTTGACTGACTGACTGACCCGCTAAGGCTGAGGAGTGACCTACGTAGCTCGTGCCTGACTTATCCTGGACTGAGGTTGAGGAGTGACCTACGTAGCTCGTGCCTGACTTATCCTGGACTGAGGATGTACAATGGGGTCACGACGTACGACAAATATCATCCTACTGGATTCTAATAATGTACAAATGTTGCATTGCTATGATGAGCCAGTTTGTCACCATGCACTGAGTGCAGAGTGCATGTGACATTCCCTCCTGCTTAGCTTGGCGATAGGTTCATGGCTTCCAAGTAGTCCGCCTACAACTGGGGGGTACTCTCGAAAGAACTCCTCATCTAGCCATACGGCTTCGTGGGTACCTCGATCTCGGAATTTCGCATAGAACTGACGTATCTGTCGACCAGAACCATGCTTCCAACGATGAAGAAGGATCTACTCGGGCTCAATAACTTCTGCTTCATCTACCACATCTGGCTCCTGTTCATCTAAAACATCAAACACTTCTGGACCAACATATGGTTTTAGCCAAGAAACATGGAAAACATCATACATTGTCCAACTGGTAGGCAACTTTAACTTCATGGAGACATCACTTAACTTCTGAACTATTGCAAAAGAGCCAAAACTACGGAATGAAAGCTTGGGACAATGTTTGCCCACTTGTTTCAATCTACGTTTCATGATGCACTGATAGACCCTATCCCCTTTCTTGAAGTGGATATCTCGTCTAAACTTACTGGCCTGTTTGTGAACTGAATAATGGCCAAGCTCAAAATTGAGGGCCAAACTGGGTTGAGTATCAAACTCTGAGGAATTGACATACTCATCTTCTATGCTTGCTAAGTCTTTTCCAGCGATGTTGAGAATGGTAGACTCCTAACTGGTCGGTATGCTGGTCTTTCTACTAAGAACATCTGCTACTGGGTTATGCTGACCACGGATGTACTTGATCATTCCTCCAACCTGGTAGAAGAGCTAACCCTGTCGAGTGTGGTGATCACTCCACTGGTCACTTGGCATCGTCGGAAGCCACTTAAGTGCTTTTTGGTGGTCTGTGATGACTGTGAAAATGTGTCCATAAGGAACAGGTTTCAAATATTTGAGAACTGACTGCTGTTCTAGCTTGCCCTTGAAAATCTTGGAAAGACAAGAGAGCAACTTGCTAGGAGGTTCTGCTAACTGTGTTTTACTGGGTGGGAGATCATCCTTAAAAATGTCTAAATGAGAAAGAAGATCTGTCAACCGAGGGACTGAAGAAGATGAGACAGCGGTTATCGATGAGATAGAAGCTGTCTGAGCATAAATCAATGCTCTTTCTGCTCCCTTGCGGATAGCTTGTTTGGCCTGGAGATGAGAAATCATAGGAATGCCAAGAATGCTTCTATCCCCCCGAATCATGACAAGCTCAGGAAAACCTTTAGAGATAATAAAGGTGTCCTATCCCCAATTGGGAATAGGCTCATACTGACGAAACCACTGGATTCCTAAGATCATGTCACACCCCAAAAGAGGAGAGACAATGAAATCTCGCTGGAATGAGGCCTTTTGAACTTGAAAAGAAAACTGTTGTGCCTGTTGAGATATGTGGGTGCAGAGAACTTGAAAAGAAAACTGTTGTGCCTGTTGAGATATGTGGGTGCAGAGACCAGGTGTAAACCCGTCTACCTCCAAATGATAGGGCACTAAGGTACAGCTCATGTTGGTAGCTAACTGGGGAGAGATGGCGTCCTCAGAACTACCCATGTCAAAAAGGATTATGAACTGTCCGCCCTTGGCAGAGCCATAAGCTCGGATCAGGCTTTTCTGTGTGGTTGTTGCCTCACCCTCCTGCTTAGCATCAAGTACCACGGATGGCATGAATGCATAGAAGGTAAGATCTGAACCGCATTGGTGGTAGCAGGCGGGGCTAGAGGAGCTGGGGATACTGCAACAACTATGGCAGAAGACTCTTTGGAGGCTTGCTCCGCTTGCCTTTTTGGACAATCCTTCCTACCATGCCCAATGGTATGACATAAAAAACATCGGTTTTCTAAGATTGATACTGTCTTTGCTCCTCTGGAGGAAGATAACCTCCAGTAATTGCCTGCTTGAGCCTTTTCCCCAGGGGTTTTCTTAGGATTGGATTCCTTACCCCCTGAACTAGAGCTAGGACTGTTGTCTGTCTTACTGTCTTTAGAAGACGAATTACCCTTCCTCTGTTGGGGTTTGGTACTGGACTGTGATGACTGCTTGGGCTTGCCTCCGTTCATCTTCATTTCTTCATTCTGAGCCAGAGTCAGAGCCCGGTCATATGTACTTGGTTCAAAGTTACGAACTGTGAACCAAATGTTGGGATCCAATCCACGAATGAATTACTCCATCTTGGCCTACGCAGATAACCCAAACTGCTGTGCTAAAGTGATAACCTTTCCGGAAAACTGAAGCACTAGGAATCTGTTCTGTCTGAGTCCATAGAACTCATCTGCCAGACCGGTCATGTACTAGGGGCGGGAGAAATCTGGTCTTCAGGTCATGGACAAAGATGTCCCTGTCAAAGGCTGTGACATCTGTGGCCTGGTCTATATGAATACTAGACCAATGCTGCCACCAGTGCCTCACCAGTAAGATGGGAAGCCGCTAAGTGGACTTTATCTTGTGGGTCTATGATCCTAGCTAGTGGAAAATGAGCATTAAACTGATGGATAAATTGATTAACTGCTGAATGATCACACTTACCATCATACTTACTGAAGTTTGGTTGACTGCGAATGATGGTGGTTGATGCTACGAACTGCGGACTGGCGACACTTATGACTGGGGAAACTGAGGAGAGATGCTGATACCTCAAGTGTATGGCCTCCTTTTCCCGTTGGTGCTCGAGTAACATACGTTCTCGATCAAGCTCACGTTGGTGTTCCCAAGCGGCGAGTTCAGCCTGACGACGGTCTTCGTCGATCCTACAGTGGGTTTCCTCATAGTCCCGTCTTTCTGCTTTTTCTCGTTGTTTTTTTGCTTCTACTTCTGCTTTTTCTTCTCTCCTTCGGGCCTCATCCTCTCTCCTTTGTTGTTCCATCTAAAAGAAGAGGGAGATGTAGTCGGGTGCTGCTGGAGGTGGAGGAGGACGTGCTGCTGCTGCCTCCAAGAGTTAGAGACGCTCCATGAGCAGTTGATTTTGAGCTCTAAGAAGAGCTATGGTGTCTGCTGTAGGCGGAAAAACATGGTCTCCTTCGGGAGAGACGTTTTCCGGCTTATGAGTACTCTCTTCTGTAGACATGATGCTGAAGTCGATGGTCATGCCGAGACGCAATCTAACCATCCAAGGATGCCCCCACACTAGGATACGGTGTGTGTGGACAAGCTGAATCTGATCATACCAATGTGATATGCAGTGGAAATCTTTGTATTGGAGAATCCTGTCACACAAATGCTCACACCGTCTTCTGTATCCTGAGTTTCATGAGTTCAGCAATCCACTTTAATACTTCAAACTTTAAAGAGATGAGAGAGAGAGAGATATGAGAACTGTACACCAGATTGGGTCCCGAATTACCCACTGAAGGGCCCCCTGTCCCGTCAACGAGATAGTATTTGCTTTATTACTTTAGAGAGAATGACTCTGGACTGTAGACAAGCCAAACGCAAGATCTCGAAGGATCGGAAGCCAGGCTGAACTGTACACGGCTGTAGAAACACCTCAATGAACTGATCTCGAGCCTATGCACTCTTCCCAAGGGCATGAGGAAGGACTGCACACCTGAGGCTGAGAAAAGACTGCAGTGGACTGTTCTAAGCTATGTAAATATGCTGAAAATGCTTATGAATGATATGTTACCTTCACCAGATGATTGTAGCTTGTATAGATGATGCACAGAAGGTAGAGGCACTGCTGTAGGGCTGAATACGCAAGGTAAACTGCTGTAGAACTGCAAACGCAGGACTGAACTGACCTGAATACCTGCTGGTGGTGATCTATGCTCAAAACGCAGAGGTACCTGCTGTATTGCGGCCTGGCAGGGTGCTGTATGCAGGCGCCTATGGGCTGTATGCTGCGTTAGGGTACAAATGGCTGCGTTAGGGTACAGATGGCTGCGCCTGATGGTTGTAGGGACTGTGGAGCTGCTGGCAGCTGGCTGCTGAATGGGACTGCATGAGGGCTGCGTTAAACTGCAGGGAAGGCTGAAAGCACAAACGCAAGCTCCAGAAGGGCTGGGACCAGTCTAGGCTGAAGGCGGGAATGCTCCTAATGCTGAGGATGAAGGCGCCTAGCTTTCTGAAGACTGAATGGGATGTGTAAGCCCTATGCAAACCTATTTATACTAAATAGGGGCTGGTCAAGTTGGCTGGTCATTTATTGGAAAAATACCAAATAAATCCTAGTAAATTTCGTAAGGCTTCTGAGATGTTCTAAATGATGCACAGGCATATGAATGCACGTTATGCAAAATGCAGAGTGCTTTTTGATGCAAACCCTAAGGCTTCTACTGACTCTACATGCATGAATGATTCTCTCCAAGTGGGTTAAGGGACTTGACTGACTTACTGACCCGCTAAGGCTGAGGAGTGACCTACGTAGCTCGTGCCTGGACTGAGGATGTACAATGGGGTCATGGCGTACAATAAATATCATCCTACTGGATTCTAATAATGTACAAATGTTGCATTGCTGATGATGAGCCAGTTTGTCACCATGCACTGAGTGCAGAGTGCATGTGACAAAGAGTACCTTATGTAGCCCGTGAAGGATGAAATGTTTATGGCAGTGATCGAAATGTACGTCAAATGCCATTGCCGATTGAAAATGTCCATGCACAACACATGCAACATGGGCTGCAATTTTCTGTTGGTGCAGGTATTCCGCGTCTCTCTCATGCCACTCATGCCTTCGAGTGTGCTCAATAGGAAGAAGCCATGGCTGAAAATGCACCGATGCATGTTGAGGGGCCAGCCATGCCTCATGCTTACAGGACACATGTATCTATGCCTTATGCATCACCTTTTGCTTGTAAAATGATGCCAATCACAAGGGCTGTCCCAATGGACAAACATGCGGGAAAACATGTTGAGATGCAGGCACATGCATCAAAGTATCGTGACTTCAAAGCCGGAGACAAATCTGTGAAGTTTGACGCATATCATGGGGAATATGATGCATCAAAGACACTTGCTTTTATTGCCCAGTTTGATATTGCTTTCAATGATGAGGATTTCACTCAGAAATCCATGATCTGGCATGTAAGCATGTTAATGAAAGGCACTGCTGTCCATTGATGGCTCACGGAGAAGCTCTCACCGAATCCTGTTAGATCATGGGAAGAGTTCAGGGAGAGGATCTATGCCCAATTCTTGCCTCCCAATGCATTGAATGAGATAACAATGAAATGGGATTGGGTGAAGCAAAATGAGAAGGAAACAATGAATGCATATGTACAAAAGTTTTGGAAAGTGCTTTTGGAGGTATCTCAATTTATGCATGTCACTAAGGCGGAAAGAAAGAGAAGGTTTCAAACGGAATCACAACCCGTGTACAAAGCGGGACTACAAATGTATCCTAGCCACACATTACACCAACTACTCGCAGCCGCCACTGCCACCAAGCAATTGGAACTCAAATTGAGTCGATCCAATAAGGCTAAACCTTCATTTCAAGCCAAAGAGAGAGCTGTATAAAACCTACAAAATAATGGACAGCCACCTAAAAAGGACCAAAACCTAGATAAAAATGGTCCAAAGGTTGAAAATAACTCTACCAAGAAGCGTCCCTTCAAAGTGAGAGACTATGGTCTCACCCCGGCACTGAACAAGTAATATATGAGCAAGGGGAAATGCTTTACTTGTGGTAGCACTGAACATATTGCAAATGCATGCCCAAACAAGAAGAAGCATGATAATGCAAATGCATCAAAGTCCAATGTGCATATGGTTCCAGATGTGTAAGGCAACACTTCACATTTAGCAAAGACAACATTGTATGTAAAGCTAGGAGACAGCTTATGGATCAACCAGCTTTGTTCATGTTTGATGATTGTGCAACTGAGAACTTCATATCTACACAGATGACACCTACTTTGGGTATTGAAGTGGAGAACATGGGTCCTCAAATTGAAGTAGGGACAATCTTTGATAGTAGAGAAGTGCAAGTTGTGCCTATTTATTGGCAAGTTACGCATACACATTCAAGACTATCTCGATCATGAGGATTTTCTTGTGGCGCCTTTGAATGGTTGTGATGTATTGCTTGGAAAGCCTTGGCACACACACATTGATCCGTGCAAGGCTTACAAGACCAACAGGATCACCTTCATGTATAAAGGCCGAGAGCATGTAATTGATGCTGGTAAAGTGGGTGATACCATTCCCCTTGTATCTCATGTACAAATTAAGAAAGTAATGAAAAAGAGTGTTTTTACGTACTTGATTTTTGTACGGGATCATGTTGAGGAAAATAATGTGCATGTAAACACTCTTATTAATGATAGGCTGAAATTCTTGCAAGAGTACAATGATTGTTTTGTTGATGAGTTACCAAATGAGTTGCCACCCATACGACCGGAAGATCATCGCATTGATCTTGTGCTGGGTAGCTCACCACCTAACAGGCCAACCTATCATGTAAGTGCATCCCAAAAAGAGGAGATCATGAAGCAAGTAAACGAGCTTCTTGAGAAGGGTTTGGTTCAACCAAGCTCTTCCCCATATTGTTAACCCGTCCTCTTGGTTCAAAAGAAGGATGGATCCTTTCCTATGTGTGTGGATTATGGAGCTTTGAAAAAGCTCACCATCAAGAATCGGTTTTTGATTCCACGCAGACATCCTTGACAAGTTGGATGGATTGGCATGCTTTAGCCAAATTGATCTCAAGAGTGGGTATCATCAAGTGCGTGTAGTGCCTGAGAATGTACATAAATTTTCTTTCAAGACAACATTTGGGCTTTATGACTATCTTATTATGCCTTTTGGTCTTATGAATGCCTCTGCTACATTCAATAAAATGATGGATTGCATATTCCGCAGGTATAAAAAATTTACAGGTGTCTTCTTTGATGACATCCTAGTCTTCTCGAAGCCAAAGAAGAGCATAG
This sequence comes from Cibotium barometz, assembly GCF_041138505.1. Taxonomy (NCBI): domain Eukaryota; kingdom Viridiplantae; phylum Streptophyta; class Polypodiopsida; order Cyatheales; family Cibotiaceae; genus Cibotium; species Cibotium barometz. The sequence goes on along the minus strand of NC_141047.1, from coordinate 73,509,105 downwards.
AGCTCATTTGGCTATTGTTTTTGAAGAACTCCGTAAGCATAAACTCTTCATAAATGCAAAGAAGAGTGAGTTCTTCTTGTCAGAGATACATTATCTTGGACATATTGTGGACTGCAGATGGATCCTGCAAAGATTGATGCAATTCGAAATTGGCCCAAATTGAGTTCGATGCATGAGATCCTTAGTTTTCTTAGATTATGCTCTTATTACCGCAAGTTCATATGACACTTTGCATGGATTGCTTCTCCTTTGCATGATTTGACAAAGAAGAAGGCCACATTCAAATGGACTAATGTAGACAGGGATGCATTCCTCAAATCGAAAGATGCATGAGAGCCGTAGATTGCATGATGTAGAGCTATCTCTTGGCATTTGAGGATGGCCAATTTCCTCTCTGTCTTTCATTTTCAGATCTTATACACCACAGGAAACAAGAATGTAGTGGCAGATGCATTGTCACGAAAGCCGAATGATGCAACTATTTCGGTTGCCTCTCATGGAGACTTGTCTACCATGTGTGATTTGTATCATACAGATGCTGAATTTACCACTACTTGGGCTGATTTCATGGCTGGTCATGCACATGCCTCATATGTGATCAAAGAGGGTTATCTTATGAAAGATAATTGCCTATGTGTGGTGTCTGACATGAGGCAAAAGGTTTTGGATGAGTGCCATGCTCCTCCATATGCTGGTCATAGAGGCATAATGCCTACTACGCACATGATTGAGTGGTATTTCTTTTAGCCAGGTATGCGGAAGGACATAGAGGCACATGTATGTGCATGTATCACCTGTTAAAAGGTGGAATTTGGTAGGCAAAAGGCACCACGTTTGCTTCAGCCATTGCCTATTCCCACACAGCCATGGAAAAGTATTACAATGGATTTCATTATGGACTCACCACGGACCCAACAAGGTAATGATGCAATTTGGACAATTGTGGACAGGTTTAGCAAGCAAGCTCACTTCTTGCCGGTCAAAAAGACCATCAAAGCTAAGCATATGGTTAAAATATATCTTGCAGAAGTGTTCAAGCATCATGGAATGCCAAAATCCATTGAGGGGGATAGAGATCACATGACTACAAGTCTCTTTTAGCGGGCCTTATTTAATAACATGGACACCAAATTGGACTTCTCACTAGCTTATCACCCTCAAACGGACAAAGTGAGGTTGCAAATTCAACAGTGTTGAATCAGAAGTTTTCTTGGGAAGTACTTACCACTTGTGAAATTTGCATACAACAACACGGTGCATGCATCTACGGAAAAGGCACCGTATGACACTATTTATGGTAAGGTTGTTTTGCCACCCATCCTTCGCACAAAGGATGAGATATTTGCAACTGATGAGTATGTAAGAGACTTGCGTATTGCTTTTGCTCAAGTGCGGACAGCCATTGCAAGGTCACAAGACAAGCATAAAAAGGTTACCGACAAGCATACAAGGCAGTTAAAGAGAATGCTTGGGTATTGCTGACACATCAACTGACACAATTCATGTGGTTTTTGGATAGGCTCAGCACCCACCCCGACTTGCCGACCAATTGAAGCTTTTCGATGGACCCCGAGGGGCACTCCAATCCATTACCTCGGTTGCCAAGTTGACATTGATATCTCTCCCGACCAGCAGCTCGCTCCGTTTCTTCTGAGTATTCGAGTACACGAGGTACCAAACCCAATGGAAGACCAATCCACTAGGCATTTCCAAGCATGTGCACAGAGGCACAGGTCCCAATGAAAAGTCAATTCCACAATATCACATGAGTAGCATCAATCATCGATATATACAACTGCCCTGGACACAAGCCCAATAACCATACATGATGAGAAAGCACGAGTGGACCACTTAGGTGGTCAAATGGTGACATCCCCCCAGCTTCTAAACAGTTGTCCGCAACTGAAAAGCATCCAAACATGTCTGAAGCAAATGCGGACAATCTCTAAAGAACTCTTCACAAGGTAACACCTGACAACTTTGCCTGCAACAAGCTTGTGTTCCTTGTGATGCATAATCAGCTCTGGCTGCAAAATCTCCTTAAGCTCATCCACTTCTAGGCTCCGACCCTAAATACTTGCAAAGGAGACTCACATGAAAAGCATTGTGTATGTGCAAATGACTAGGCAATGCCAATCTAAAAGTCACTTCATTGATCTCCTCGATCACTTGAAAAGGCCCATAGTACCTACTACCTGGTTGCAAGCTTAGGATATGCACCCTCTTTGCCATGCCTCTTTGCAAGTCTAGCTTTCTTAAATTTCAGCAATACCTAATCATTATCTTTAACATCCAATTGCCTTCTATAATTGTCGACAGCCTTTTTATGCTTGTCTTGTGACCTTGCAATGGCTGTCCACACCTGAGCAAAAGCAATATCCAAGTCTCCAACTGCAAATATCTCATCCTTTGTGCAAAGGATGGGTGGCAAAACCACCTTACCATAAACAATCTCAAACGGAGCCTTTCTCGTAGATGCATGCACCGTGTTGTTGTATGCAAATTTCACAAGCGGTAAGTACTTCTCCCAAGAAGAGTTCTGATCTGCCACATCCAACAAGGCTGAATTTGCAGCCTCACTTTGCCCATCTGTTTGAGGGTGATAAGCTGATAAGAAGTCTAATTTGGTGCCCATGTTATCAAATAAGACTGCCAAAAGAGACTTGTAGTCTTGGGATCTCTATCCCCCACAATGGACTTCAGCATTCCATGATGCTTGAACACTTGTGCAAGATATATTTTAACCATATACTCAACTTTGATGGTCTTTTTGACCGGCAAGAAGTACGCTTGCTTACTGAACCTGTCCACAATTGTCCAAATAGCATCATTACCCTATTGGATCCATGGCAAGTACATAATGAAATCCATTGTAATACTTTCCCATGGCTGCGTGGGAATAGGCAATGTGGCTGAAGCAAACTTGGTGCCTTTTGCCTATCTAATTTCACCTTTTGACAGGTGATATATGCACGTACATGTGTCTCTATGTCCTTCCACATACCTGGCCAAAAGAAATACCGCTCAACGATGTGCGTAAAAGGCACTGTGCCTCTATGACCAAGGAGGAGCATGGCACTCGTCCAAAACCTTTTGCCTCATGTCAGACACCACACATAAGCAGCAAGTACAAATGCTGGTACGGCATGTATAGTGATTAGTATAGCAAGTACAGTGGTTGGTACAACAAGTACAGAAGCTGGTACAACCGGTACAATGGGTGGTACAACAAGTACAAAAGCTGGTACAGTCGGTACAAGGATTGGTACAACAAGTACAATGGCTAGAAATCATAATAAATGATTAAATACCCTTGCCTTTAGTATTTCTTCGCGATGGAAGCCTCCAAAACAATCCCCAACAGCCCGTATTCTTCATGGGCAGCCTTCAAGAGAGAGAGAAAGAGAGTAGCCATCATTAGGGCAACCTGTAACGGTGGTAGAGGCTAGTGTGCAACAAGAGAGCCTCCATTAATGAAGAGAGAGGGCTCCAATTTATAGATTTGGGCCTCCCATAAGCTAAAATGGCAAGAGAAGGCTACAATGACAAGTGGAGAGCCACACAATAGCTGAAGTGACAAGTGTGAGGCCACTTGTCTCACTTTAATCCACTTTCTAACAAGTGTCAGGACACTTGTCTCACTTTGGTCCACTATCTTGCCACATGTCCCAATCTAAGAGATGGGTCCTTCCATAAACTTTATCTCTAAAAATATCCCAACTGGTAGACATTCTGTCATAGGCACTTTGCCAACTTTTGGTATCTGCTCAATTCCAGATGTAATGACGCGAACAGACTTTCCATCAGAGTCAAGCCAAAAATAGCAACTCTCCTAAATTTTAGGAGTGTGGTCCTTTGTATTCTAGGATAATCCCCCATTCCCAAAGCTTGTACTTTCCAAATATTTAGACATCCTGGAGTCCACCAGACTCCTTTCATACTAGAAAATGTCCAGACTGGTGACAACAGCCCTAGAGGGCTGTAGGCCAGGTGTGGGGCAGCCCACACAGGCTGCTCAGCAGTTGATTTAAGTGATGCGCACAATTTATAGCATTCAATGTTGTTTATTCTGGTCGTGGAGTATTTTTCTGACAGCCGACTGGCTTTAATCGAGCCGACTAGCATCACTGAAGGGTATAAATACCAATTGCATGTTTCAGTCCATTCATCTCATAATTCACGAAGTGCTGAAGCTAAACAAAGGGCCAGGACAGCCAAGGACAAAGCTAACGCAAAAGAGGTGAAGGATTGAAGGTCAAGGGTAGAGATCTATCTCAGCCAAGAAGGTTCACGTTCAATCTTTTATTTCAGTTTCGCATCATTCTAACAAAAGCAAATACACCATTCGTGGTGAGGGCCCTACAGAGGGTATTCACGACCCAATATTCTCCCTCCCTCCCTCCCTCCCTCTCTCCCTCTCTCTCTCTCTCTCTCTACTGTCGCCCCAGTTCGCCTCTGCCCTCGCCGCCCCTGTTCGTTGTTAATCTCTCTATTGTCGCCGCCCGCAACTGTTCGCCCTCGCCTCTGCCCTCGCCGCCCCTGTTTCGCTGTTCACTACTGGTCGCCGCTCGCTTTTCGCTGCACTGTTCGCCACTTGCTTCACTTCGCTGTTCCCTGTTCGCTGCGCGCCTTTGTGCGTAGCCGCCCTCTCTGTTCGCCACTGGCGCCCAGTACTGCTGGCACTGTGCTAGCCCACCCACCCTTGCTCAGGCCCCCAAGGCAGCAACATAACATGGCGGCACTTCAGAGAGCCCCGAACACCGACACCCATTGCAGACCCACAGACATGGCACACATATGCAGAGGGCCTATACCACACCCCACAGCAGCCACCTATACCTCAGCCACAGGAGCCTCGACCTACCACAGCTAGCTTCTTTACCCACTCGATGGTAAAGGAAGCTATCCGCCCCCTACAGCATGGACAAGCCGCCGACCATATGGGCCTACAGGGTGAGCATCTCATATATGCACTAGATTCTTTGGCTCCTTTTCTTGCACACCTGTTTAACAGGGCACTAGCAGAGGGTTTGCCTGCGGAGTGGACGATGCACACCATTGTGCCGATCCACAAAACAGGGGATATGCTCAATCCGAGCAACTACATTTTTGCAAAATCCCTAAATTTCTAGTGCAATTATGCACCAAATCTGCTGAAATTAATGCCAATGTTGCAATTGCAAGCTCAATTGTATCTGCTGAAATTAATGCCAATGTTGCAATTGCAGGCTCAATTGTAAAAAGCCCCAAATTTGAACAAGCAATGTGTGCAATTGCAGGTCAAACCTTACAGATCTGGAATTTGAAGTGGCTTTGGGCAGTGCAAAGCAGGCACAGTTGCAGGTACAATCGTATGGTACAAGTGCAGGTACGGTCGTATGGCGGTGGGCGACGGCGCTCAAGGCAGTAGGCGCAGGCGGCGACGCACAAGTGACGGCGTGGTGCAGCTGAGGGTGGCGACGGCGTCGAGGCAGGTACGAGCACAGACAGCTACTGTTGCAACTGGCGTAGGGCACCCAGATCTACGACGCAGAGGACGGGTGGTGCCAGATCTGGAGCGGCGCACGCCGCACGAAGCAGATCTGGGATGGCCGCGCGGCACGAAGCAGATCTAGGGCGTACAAGGGCGACGGCGCACAGGGGCGACAGCAACGGCGACGCAACTATAGTCGACGACGACGACGACGACGATGGCGTCAACGCATAGGGGCGGCGGCGGCGTCGTGGTGTAGCTAAGGGCAGCGACACAGCAGGTACTATAGGCGGCGACGTCAGCGCACAAGGGCGACAACAGCGACGTGGAGCTGAGGGCGGTGGCAGGGCTATACAATATGGCATACGGACAAAGCAACGACGGCGTGCAGAGGCGACTGAGGGCGGCGGCGACGGCAGGATGGCTGCAAGGCGACTGAAGGCAAAACCCTAACCCTAATGCAGCAAAACCCTAATTCCCAGATGTGTGCAATAGGCTCAAGCTCTGACGGGCAGCAAGGGGCAAACCCTAATGCTAACCCTAACCAAGCTCTGATACCAATGTTGGGTAAGAGGGAAGCTAGCCTGCACACACACACACACACACAACCTCAAGCACAAAGAAACGTGAGTGCTGGAAAAGATGTACTCAATAATGATATGAAATGAAAGTACAAGTGAGTACTAAAAGGCCTAGGGCAAAGTGCCCAACACACAAGTGTGTTCACACGGGGAAAAAACCTGTGTCCAGTCACAGGGAAAAAGTGCTCGTGAGTAAGCTGGGTTCACACCTGAACTAGCCAGGAGTGGATATGACCAACAATGTGATCTTGTAATCTAGTTCCTCCCTCTTGCTACTTACTTCCATATTTAAGCATAAAAGCTTACCAACTACAAGTAGAGTCCATGACAGCGGAAGTCTTCATGATGGAGGTACTTGGAGTGTTGAAATCTTCAATTTGCCGCAATTCTTCGCAACAAAAATCTTCAAGAGGATGAAGAGAACCCTCGGAAAGCTTCCCCTATGGTTCATCTTGAAAAAGGTTTTCAACAAAAAGACCAAAAATTACAAGAAGAAAGAGAGTTGTTTTACTAAATTTCAGTCATTGGGTGTGGAGAGTGAATAGCACCTGGAAACACTCTTGGAAGCTTGGGAACACCCTAGCAAGCTTGGATATGGAGTTGGGAAGGAGAGAGTGCAGAAAATACAACCCAAAAGGACTCGTAAAGGAGACGCCTTTTTCTAGAGAGAGAGGAAAGAGTGAGGTGGTGAGTTGTCCACTCTAGGTGGCAAGCAGGTGCTTTGTGGAGCAAGCTAGAAAGGGCACATGGCTGGTTACTCCCTTTGTACAAAGGGGATAAGATTTGGGCAGTGAACATTGGGTTTTGTCCACCTCGGGACATCAGTGTGTGGTGTGTGAACATCGGACTGGTCATAATTTATAAGTGAGTTTTGGTCGCCCAAAACTTGATGGAGTGTCATGTGCATCCCGCACTTGGATGCCACATAGACATATCTATACAGAAGGTGCAGGACCTGCGATGGAAAATTGATCCCATGTGAGCCCAGTCTGGGACGAGTCGGCGCACTATGAGTCTCCCTCTGGAATGATGTTAGTCGTTCTTGTATCTAGTATGATACTGGATGCAAGATCATTGTGTAGATGGCCAGCCTATAGGGCTACCCCAAGGACAGATATGGGCATGGGGGAGGTGTAGAACCACCCCCATAGGAGCCAGAAGGCCTTGGTTGTGCCCACCAGCCATGGGATGGCCATGGAAGGACTGTAGGACAACCCTAGGGCTCCCGGCCAAGCAGTCGACAGGGTACACAACCCTAGAGGACGTAGGCCAGGTGTGGGGCAACCCCCACAGGCTGCCCAACAGCCGGAACTGAGGCGCCTGATGGCCAGCAGTTGATTTAAGTGATGCGCAAAATTTACAGCATTTAATGCTGTTTATTCTGGTCATGGAGCATTTTTCAATCAGTCGACTGGTATTAATCCAGTCGACTAGCATCCTTGATGAACGGTATAAATACCATTTGCATGTTTCAGTCCATTCATCTCATAATTCACTAAGTGCTGAAGCTGATCAAAGAGCCAGGACAGCCAAGGACAAGCTAACGCAGAAGGGGTGAAGGATTAAGGTCAAGGACAGAGATCTATCTCAGCCAAGAAGGTTCAGGTTCAGTCTTTTATTTCAGTTTTGCATCGTTCTAATAAAAGCAAATACACCATTCTAGTGGGGGCCCTAGAGAGGGTATTCGGAACCCAATACTGTGTCCTCTTCTCCCTCTCTCTCTCTCTCTCTCTCTATTTTTCTACACATCTATATTCAATTTTGTGTGTTAATTTCGTTGCGACAAGTGTGCTATTTTTCTGATCATTGAAGTTATCAATCTCCCCCGAAGCTTCCGCATGTTACATGAAGTGTGTACACACTCACTTATAAATTAGTGCTAATTCCTAAGGCTAGGTTTATAACCAATACTTACCACCTGTCAACATGCCACATAACCATGTCAACAGATAGTTTCACACGCACAGTTCACGAACAGGGGTCCCCTTACCCGGAACTACACATTGATCAAGCAAGCATGAAAGCAGCATGCAATTTCAATTGCATAGCAAGCGCATAAAGATGCTATGCAATGCAGCATTGGTATGGACAATCCTCGTTCATGAGACACTACCAAAATAGACGTGCTCCAGGCAAGTACACGAGTTCCGAGCATGTGCATAGAGGCACAAGTCCCAACAAAAAGCCAATTCCACAGTATCACATGAGTGGCATCAATCCCCAACATATACAACTACCATGGACACCAATCCAATGTACATACATGATGAGAAAGCACGAGTGGACCAATTGGGTGGCCTAATGGTGACAGCACCCAAGGGGGTGTGGTTCCTTTGATGTCCTTCCGATCCAATGGGCCGCAAAGCAATTGCCTGAAGAAGAAACTAGTGAATGAGGAATTGTGAGGTATCTTGAGTTTGGGCTCTACCCTCTCTAAGGAGATCTGGGTGTCTAGGTAGCTCCATCAAGAAGACCCTCATGTCCTGCTAGTCCGGGAAGTCAATAAGCCTCAATAGAGGGCCAAAACCCATGCTCCTCTGTCAACAAGGTGTGACAATGCCCATCCATCAACATACATACATCATGCAACATACTACTGAGTCACCAATTGACAACTACCCACTACATCTACTTCTTAGTAGCCCAAAAAAAAAAAACATTTTGAGGCAAACTATATGAATCAATTGTGTAAAGGATATGGAGTGATAACATGCACATGGATAATATAGCATAGGATCAAGAAAAATGTTAACAATTGTTTTCCTTTACAATTTTGCACGAAAGCCAAAGCCATAAAACCAGCCAGCCACATGCGTCCATGAAGAAACCACTTCTACAAAAATTCCCATGGCAGGTTCATGGCATACCTGTCAACTGCATTGAAAGGGCTCATGTCTTCATCCTTGCCACTAGAACCAAGACGAGCCTTCACATCATTAAACTTAATAACCCGAGTTCGCAAGCTCATGTATTGTAGCTCATTCAAAGCCATCCTCATATCTCCATTCACTCGTTCAGCTAACTCTTCTAGAGCTATCTGCAAATTGTGAAGGGAGCATTTGAATATCATGATCAATAGGGAACCCTACCCTCTATTACCCTGAGTTTTGAGGCAGTCTAGGAACAAAACCAGGTAACCATGGAATTACCTCATCAACTTGTAAGCCCTCTGCTTGTGCGACTTGTTGAAGCCTCTTGGCCATCTGCGATTAAACCAAAATGACACTGAATAGATTGAAGTGTAATTATACAAGGAAGCAAGCATAACAAAGTGTTCAATCAATGAAAGCAAAGACCTTGTGAAAAGTTTGCAAAGTTCTAACATAGGAAGATTGCAACAAGCCAAAAGAGGTATCTCAAACGGTGAAAAATACCTCTCTTTTCAACAAAAATATGGGTAGAGTAGCCATGCCTGTTGCTTTGTAGGTTTTCTGAAATTGAGAGGTAGACAATAGTTCACAAGACTCTTCAATTTCTGACTGAAGCGATCATTGCATATACAAATGATGGGTATCTTGCTGATCTTGATGCTAGCTATTAGGTCCGCAACACCACCTCGATCGCCTCCCGACATGCCATCAACCTCATCCATGATCAGAACTGCTTTTCTGCAATTTGCCTTGGCCATCAGAACCCTTACATCACCACATTTTGACAAGCATCTACAGTCTGCAGACTGGAGTTGAGCTAAAGCAGCAGTTTATGAGCAAACTATGAAGCAGGCTTACTTGTGCTTATCAGTGTTGGTTCCCACAGCAAGTGACTCATTGCTAACCATCTCCTTGATGGCATTGGCTGTGCTTCCACCTATGCCTTTCCCTATTTTTGAGTCCGCCTTGCCCCTGTTATCACTTGCATTCACCTGCAATGTTTTAAACTCGCTATTGAAAATTTCAAGGTTCTGAACTTACACAACACAGAATTATATATGAGTTGCAGACAGATCATTGCAGATAAACCTCAAAGGCTTCAAAGCCAAGCAGCTTGCTTATCAGCCTTGCTGAGGTAGTTTTCCCAATCCCTGGAGGCCCACTCAGCAGAACTGCCTTTTTCGCATTGCTGCTGCTACTTTCTCTGCCACGCTTTTTGCCTTTCTGCTGCCTTCCCTGCAAGTTCAGCTCGAACCAAAGCTGAAGCCAGTCATGCAGCTGCTTCACCTGTAAGAAGAAAAATCAGAGGAAGTGTCATCTCACTAACCCTTAGAACCAAGAATATTTAAAGAATACACAATTCAATACATTATGCAAAAAGGGACACATTGCAAGCAAAAGGAATTGTGAGGCCAGTTCCAAGCGGAAACACTCTTGTGTTTCTAGAATTAACCTCATGCACCTGGATATGATGCATAAACCAGCAATTGAAGTTAATCTTTCTGTATTCGCCAGTAGCTATATCAAACGAAGATATGCCTCCTAGAACCTTTGATTGCTTCAAGCACACAATCTATCTTGTATGAAAGACACACACATGCCTAGGGGTCCTTGCCTGCCATCTGAAGCTAGATGTATCATGTAATGGCTAGCATTACAGTTCATACTATGGGTGCCCTCCAGCACATACACTGTTAGGCTAAACGTTTGCAAGCGAACCCCTGTAGGAACACTTCTCTTGTCCTTCCTGCTGACAGAGAAGATATGCCTCTCAAGAAGCTTTGATTGCTTTAAGCTCACAATGTATCTTGTCTGATAGAGACCCACATACCTAGGGATCCATGCTTGCCATATTACAGTTCATACTATGGGTGCCCTCCAGCACATACACTGTTAGGCTAAACGTTTGCAAGCGAACCCCTGTAGGAACACTTCTCTTGTCCTTCCTGCTGACAGAGAAGATATGCCTCTCAAGAAGCTTTGATTGCTTTAAGCTCACAATGTATCTTGTCTGATAGAGACCCACATACCTAGGGATCCATGCTTGCCATTTGAAGCTAGATGTATCATGTAATGACTAACATTACAGTTCATACTGTGGGTGCCCTCCACCACATACGCTGCTAACCATTTGCAAGCAAACCCCTGTAGTAACACTTCTCTTGATCTCGAGTTCTTCCTGCTGACAGTCTGAAGTAACCTCACGTTCAGGTATGATGATCTGGATGACCAACAGACCTCTGAACAACGCAGACCCTGCCTAAATGCGTCTCTCTTCACCGTCGAAAACACTTGCAAATACAGACAAAAAAAAAAGTACCAACAAAGCAAGAGGCCAGTGCTCATACAATTGACTGATTTCCCATTATCTCAGTAGTACTTTTTGGTCGATGCTTCTGTGGCCATGCTTCTGTTTCTGCCACTCCTCCTCTTGGTTTAACTCCGATTGGAGGTGAAGCACCTGCTTTTTCCTTCACTGGCCCTGCTGATTTGTAGTGAGCTTGTTCTGCATGGATTGCCCGAGCAGATGGGCTCTTGTGGGCTTGTGCATCTGCACAACACAAGAAACAGTGACTACACATGCTCACAAGACACGCACACACACACCCACCCACCCGCAATTCTTGTATGGCCACATTTTTGTCAAGATAAGTTTCCCTACACCTGTTCATAAAAACCATGTACCTGGTATGCTTGATTTTGGTTCTGCTTGCTTTTGAACTAATTTCTGGGGCTTTGAAGACCGGATAATGTCAAACAGTCCATCTTCTGTAAGGAAAGGTACTCTGTTACAGGGTCATGCAAAATAAAGAAAGGCGAAGTCAGTCTCTGGTTAAGGTCTTGAAAACCAGCTAGAGCTTCATCTAAACCACATCACTTGCCTCTGATACACCCAATGCTACTGAAAAATAAGTAAAAAAGTGAGTACAAACCCCAGCTCTTTGGCCTTCCGTGATTTGAGCCCTCCAATATCCTCGTCAGCAAGAAGGTAACTCTGGACATTTCCCACAAGTATAAGCAGGAATCGACACAGAGATGACCAGGAACATCTAAAGGAAATAGCTGTTTTTGTGTGATGCACTCACTGTTTTTTTACTGATTGAGGTAGTCACACGGCCACCATGCCGCTTTATCAAGTCTTCTGCATCCTCTCGTTCCAAACTGTCAAAGACAAGGAGTTAAAGAACTGAAAAAGAGACCTGTGAGATGATGCTTGGGGTAATAAGAAACTGTCTAAACCTGTCGAGTGTTCCACTGATGACAAAAGTAGAGCCAGCTAGGCAATTTTCTGCACCTTCCGGAACTTCCTGTTGCATAAATTCAGCAAAAGTTGAATCAAAGCCAATGTCATTAATGCAATGTATGTGTATGCACGTACTGTTCGTATCTGCATGTCATGAAGGTTTAGTTCTTTGAACAAAAGATGATGCTTTACATGCAGGTGAAATGATCTTGTTTTTGGGTAGTTAATCCGATCATCAACACGTTACATCGAAGCATATTGATGTCTGTACAAGTTGTTGTGCCAACCTTCTCTCCTTTGTGCGGTGGAGACTGCCTGGACTGGTAGAAAGCAGCTCCACCTCTTCCCGCTCCGCCTCGTCCACGGCCAGCAGGGACGGGTTTGCTCTCTTCAGGCAGGGAAGATGACACAGCAGTGCTGCCCCTTCCCCTGCCCCGTCCCCTACCTCTTCCAGGGGAGGAAGAAGAAGGTGATCGAACAACATCCTCAAAATCGTCATTGGGTGATTTACTCTTTCCTACTGCAGCTGCTGCTGGCTTTTCCTCGATGCGAGCTTTTTTGGGCGATGGGGAAGAAGGCTCTGTCAGCTTGGTATCAGCATTCTGTTGCTTCCTTTTCGCCGGGGATTTCTCTGGGTTGGGCTTGGCGGCTTCATCACTGGCAGGCTTTGGCTTACTGCTAGGGAAGTACTTGCTGGTATTTTTCAAGTCGGGTCGGGAGGATTGCTTCACCTTCTCTGGTTCTCCGCTGTCCTTCTTGTGAGGTTGCTTCAGGAACCAGTGCCGGATATCCGACTGCATGTTCAAAAGAAGGGCCAAAGGGCATCAAGTCAGAGTTAGTGTCAAAAACAATGGGAGTTTCAACGGGAGGGACAGCAACTTCCCCGTAACCTGCACCCTACCTGCGCATCTGCTCCAGCCCTCGCATTTGCTCCACCGCGCATCTGTTCCCTTTCTTTTGCCAGCCCATTTCTGCCCTCTTCGGCTTCCTGCCCGCCTTCTCTCTTCATTTTCTCCAGCCCGCGTTTCTTCTCTCCTTGTCCTCGTAGTTCCCCCTTATATACACATTTTTTATTTAAAAACTCCTTATTCTTATTTGTAAAAAGTATTTTCTCGGTTAATTAAACATTTTTGTTAATAACTTTGGTCAGCCTCACCAATCTAGGAGAATTATGAGACAAGCTTTCTACTCCCTTCCATTGGTCAGCCTCACCATGTCAAACCATACTCCCTTAATCCTACCTAGCCTCTATTCCCATCAAACGATGCAACTAGCAATCAACACAGTGCTTCGCTGATAAGAAGGCAAGCTTCCTTTTAATCTACCTCAAGCAAGGAGCTTTAAGAAGATGAGCTAAATAAACACAAACTTGAGTAAAGGAACCACCGAACCCCTAGAAATGGGAGGCAACACTGTCCTCCAAGCCCTAAATTTTCCAATAGGCACCATGAATTCGTGAAAAGGTCATGGAATCTTTAGGCAAAGTAAGTGTATGGTCAAGACCATCAAGATTGATACAAACTTGGTACAATAATAAATTTATCATCACTCACTTACCGTTCAAACTAGAGTTGAACGGCATGCGCAAATAAATCAACCATGTAAAAAACATATGCAAAAACATAAAAGCGTAAAGAAAATAACACACAACTAAGCATTGGGTGCAATCTCCCCCCCCCCCAACATGAGTGGCTCCACTTCCCACACGCAGGTATTTTCTATATTTCTTCGAAAATAGCCCAAAGAGCCGAAATTGGGCTTATCTTTTACAAAAATAACCATAAGTCTTGCAACTAAGATTGCAACCATCAATAATTACACTCACATAACACGACCAACTATACAAAATGGATTGTGGACATAATAGCAAAATGTCACCACGTGAAGTAACTCCACATAATACTATAAACGATGAATATGCACTATTGACAAACCTGTTCGTGTAAGATACCTCTTACAAGATACCATTGTTATAATAATTTTGGAGAAAGAAAATACTCTTGATATTAGAAAAACCTTAGGAATGATTGATTCCCGATTCAGAAGTTCCCAAGAAATGTGTATAACCATTAAATAGCACTTTTTCAACCCTCGAACCCTAGAATTTAAGATTATGCACAATAATGTGCTAGACGATAGCATAAATTTACAACACAAATCTATAAAGAGAGAAAAGGTCATAAAGTAGGGGAATAGTATTTTTTACATGAATTAGTAATTTTAAGCCCGTTTAGCATGCACTTCTTGAGACGTCTATTTTTAGTTCTTAAGAAAACATAATCGCCTTCTTTAACAGACGCCTTAACAATCTTGAGACGTCTATTTTTTATTCTTAAGAGACCATAATCACCTTCTTTAACAATCTTGAGATGTCTATTTTCAATTCTTAAGAGAATATAATCACCTACTTTAACAAATGTTTCAACACTCTTGAGACGTCAGTTTTCAATTCTTGAGAGAACATAATCACCTTCTTTAACAAACATCTCAACACTCTTGAGAGAACATAATCACCTTCTTTAACAAACATCTCAACACTCTCGAGACATCCTTAAGACAACATAATCACCTTCTTTAAAAGATACGGCTTTACATTGTTTGTTTAGCGTACGCTTATTGAGACACCTGTTTTAAATTCTTAAGAGAACATAATCACGTTCTTTAATAGACATCTCAACATCTGTTTTCAATTCTTAAGGGAACATAACATATGGGTTTACACTTCTTGTTTGCTTGTTTAGCATATGCTTCTTAAACTTTGCGTATAGCTTGGCGTACTAGCTGAAATATGTTCTCAAAATCGTAAGTAAACTCATCAACAACCTCCCCTTTTAATGAGAAAGGCAAGATCTAGAAATGGGTAAAACCTTCGTATAAATAATCTTAAATGATGCACGGACCGTATAGGTGAATGATGTGTATAGTTGTTGTAAGCAAGCTGAAGAAGACGAATGTATTTCTCCTAAAGTCTAGGTTGGGATGAAACATAGGCTCTAAGTAATTCCAAAACCCAAATTATAGGGTGGGATGAAATATAGTTTCTAACTAAGTCTAGAATCATACTATTATTAACATTCGTTTATCCATTAGACTTTGAATGTAACATAGGCTCTAAATAAGTCCATAATCATACGATTCTCTTCCATTTGTCCCATTAGGCTTTAGATGAAATGCAAAATTCAGTGCCTAAGTTCTCAAGACTGTAGCGCCCAGTGCGTATTTTTCAAGTCTCTTGGTGCTTAAGAGGCCATGTAAAATCCCGCTCTTCACCATGCCATCATACACAAACATGCTTCGATGGTGACCAAACTTTGCAAGAATTGGGGGGGACCTACCCCCACATGCTCGCAAAGTTTGGTCACCATCGGAGCATGTTTGGATTAGCAATTAGCGCCCAGTGTACGGATTCTTCAAGTCTCTTGGTGCTTGAGAGGACATGAAAAATCCCGCTCTTCCCCATGCCATTGTATCCAAACATGCTCTAATGGTGACCAAACTTTACAAGCACGTGGGGGGACCCACCCCCACATACTGGCATGCCTGTAAGCAGAATCTTGGACCATTAGTAGGTGCGAGAGGTCTCATGGGTTATCCTCTAGCAACCAAGAGAACGTGGGACCTCACCCTCTTCAAGTGGCTATGGTGGCTCATCAAAGGGCTTGTTGTTGAGATCTAGAAAGTCAACACCTTGGGGCCTCATCAAAATGCTTGTTGTTGAGATCTAGAAAGTCGGTATCTTGGAGCCCCACTCCCTGTGTTCCTTTTTTTTTCTCCCATATGATGTCTCGGTATCTCGTGGGGGTTCTTTAAGTGTGGCTCCCCATCCCCTTCTTCGAGGTCTTTATCTTTGCCCACCCTCGGGGTCTAGTCTTCCAAACTTGTGGTACTTATCAAAGTAATCCTTTTTGTTAAGATCATATAAAGTCATCACCTTCTATCCTGTTAAGGTGGGATAGGCAACATGTGTAGAGGTAAAGAAGAAGGTATTGGCTGCCTTTTGTTGTTATTCAATTTGGGCTCGTTCAATAACCTCTTTTCGTATGCCATAGCTTAGCACTACCCACCCTCTCCACATGAAGTTGCATGCGCACATGTATATGTATATCACTTTGGTGCACATATCCTATATTTTTTTCCATAGCATCCATTCACAATAACATTGAGCTTATTGTGTATATTTCTTAGGTCTCACTTGTGCTCACCATGTGGCATTGTGCATAAGGGATGACTTAATTTTATATATATATAGAAATCATGGGTGAGGGAGATCTTATTTCCCTCTAGCCCAAGTTGTGGAGTCTATGTGGTAACATCTTAGGACTCACCTATGCTCATTACGTGGCAATGTTCATATGGGATGGCTTACTATTTTCTATATATAGAGAGAATGGGTGGTGGAGATCTTATTCCCCTCTAGCCTAAGTTGTGGAGTCCATCCTTGTTGAAATGTAAGCTTGGGTTATTTGGTTAAATGGGTAACCACACCTTAGAGGTGCAAATGTTATTGGGAGTCAGCGGACACTCGACAACACTTCGGTGACCACGATGAATTTTTTTCCTTTTGTGTATTTTGTTTCTCGTTTTACGTTTTTTGTTTCTTCACTCTTCTTTGATTTTCGGTGTGGCATTTTCTCCAATGGCTGAGAGGGATCATGTCAAAGCATAAGTAGCACTATTTGGCATGTCAATATACTCGAGGTTCTTAGTTTGGTGAGTCTAGTTATGATTCTTCTCAAGAGAATCCATAGTTCAAGAGGCGAGGTTAGGATCGGTAAGGGATACTGTTGTCAATGGGGTAGAGGAGAATGTCCGATTGGAGGAAGATGAGGCTGATTCGACAATTGATGATGCCATTTCTAATGTGTTGGAACCTTTAAATTTGCAATCTTCTTTCACTTTTCGGAATCTTTGGAATCCTCCCGATCCCCCATCCAGCCACCCCTGCCACCTCTGATCATTTTTCATCAGTATAGTTCTAGATGCTTCCATGTCCAGCCATGATAGTAAAGTATCCAAAATTCTCGGGTGAGGAAATTGAGGATGCAGATGCTCACATTCTTCTTTTTTATAGTACCTAGTGAGATAATGTATCAAGGCCGATTGAGCTTTAAAGAAAGCAGCCTTTATGCCAACTTTGTAGAAAGTGTGGCACTTTGGGTTGCTCAATAAAATTATGCCCATTTTTTTACAAATGATGCAATCCATGATGCATTTCTACAGAGATTTAGAGAAGACAAAACATTTATACATGTGATGGATAAGCTATGTCGGATGGATTAAAAAAAGCTAATGGTGGAGGATTATGCAGCAAAATTTCAGAAGCTCCTCCAAAGGCTAGATGTGGCCAATCAGCTCTGGTGCATGAAGTTCTTCATTCATATTTTATTAAAGGACTCAAGAAACAACTAAAGAGGGTAGTAGTTGATGTTGATCTGGGAACTTTGACTCTAGAACAGTTGGTGGCTGGTAAAGTTGACAAAAAGCACAGGAAGAGTAAGATAAGGGCAAGTCCAAGAAGCATGATTCTGATTCCTTGGATGACAAGGAGGTGATGGATTTTAATGACTTAGATGCAAGTGAGGAATTGGAGGATGAGGAGTAAAAGTGCAAGGCATGGTCAAAGAGCAAGAAGGTCAAGAAAGTAGCTACGGCTCATTTGTCTAGTGAAGGAGCAGGGTCCCCTCAAAGGGTCCCATCGAGCACATGGTGTATGAGATGTCGAAACCTCGGTCATGTTGCAGAGGAGTATGGCTTGAATATGCCCTGGTGTGCTATTTGTCGAATAGCCACAATACGGATGCTTACAGCTATAATGGAAGAAAATCCCCTCAACCAACGATTGTACCACATGCTCCCACTGTCATGGTTGCGGAGGAATGCAGCTTGAATACGCTCTATTGTGCTGTTTGTCAAACAGCCACACACAATACGAATGCTTATAGATATAATGGAAGAAAATCCCCTCAACCAACAACTGTACCACATGCTCCACTGTCATGGTTGTCTAACCACCAATTTCTTCGCTAGATCCATTTAGAAGACAATTTCATTCAAGAGCAACCTTTGCTTCCAAGGATGCTCCATGTGTAAGAGGTACTACACCAATTTTTTACAGGTTTTGGTAAGCATAAGTTGTCACATGGCAGGATCAGCATAAGGTAGTCACATGGCAGGATCAGCATAAGGTTCAGATTAAGGTATCTGAATGGCAAGATCAGCACAAGGTTCAGATTAAGGTATCTAAATGGGTACAGAAGCAACAAGCTCGAAAGGTCTCCCAAAACAAGGACCTTGCATCATTTACTATGTTTAGCCAGCAGATAGTTGAGAGAGTAAAAAAGTTCTGTGCTTCTATAGGTCAAGGATCTAGTGCATATTATGTCTAAAGAAGAGCTACTAGAGATATCAAATAAGATAGAATCTCTAGCCCAACATAA
The DNA here is from genome assembly GCF_041138505.1 of Cibotium barometz. Taxonomy (NCBI): domain Eukaryota; kingdom Viridiplantae; phylum Streptophyta; class Polypodiopsida; order Cyatheales; family Cibotiaceae; genus Cibotium; species Cibotium barometz. The sequence continues at coordinate 73,490,500 of NC_141047.1, read as the reverse complement.
TGTAAAAGGCACTGAAGAAGGAAAATTGTCAAGATAAGCAGGATGTGGAAAAAGCTACGCAGTATGATTTATGGGAAGATCTAAAGAAACAACAGATCCATGTGTCAATGGAATAGTTACTTACATTGGTGCCAAACTTTAGAGAACAATTGGCCCACTAGCTGATACCATAGAGAAGCAGGTAGTCAAGTTGGAATCTCTGGAATCCTTGCATGTTGGCAAATCAGAGTCAGAGAATCAAACTCCATTGAAAGAAGTTCCAGTGTATGATGAGGCAATCCCAATCATTTCATGTGAAGTTATCTGAAATGGATGTGGTGGCAGATTTGCTACTAGATGGAGGTTCAAGTGTCAACATTGTATCTAACACCACGTGTTAGAAGCTCGGATTGATTAGTTGGATCCATCTTTGTTTGCATTCAAGATAGGAAACCCAACACAGAGTACAACAACTAGGCTTGATCATTCTTGCACCACACCAACTTTATTTGTAGTCAAGACAGCAGACCAACGCAGAGTACAACAACTGGGTTTGATCTGTGGGACTGCTCATGGAAGTTTTCGGATTCTCCATCCAGATTGAAGTAGTCGTGCTACGAAGTTCTGACCCGACCCAACCGAAAGTGGTCGAGGGAGTCAACCTATTGGAAGGATTAGATCTGGATGAAGAAGGGGAGTATCTGCAAAAAAATGGAGCTATACAGATATGGGGTGTGTTTCTAATGTGATGACGTTTAGGTTGAAGAATGCTCCTACAACATTTCAAAGGATGGGATATGAAATTTATGAGGAGTATTTAACAACATTCATGAGGGTGTTTATACATGACTTCATGTTTTTGGCCATACATACCAACATCTTCATGATGTGGCATTATGTTTATCAAAGTGCAGAGGGTCTAAATCAATCTCGAGTCTAGCTAAGTGTGTGTTTACTGTTCAAAGTGGAATTCTCTTGGGTAATATTGTTTCCAAAGAAGGGATTGTAGTTGATCTAGCCAAGCTGGAGGTCATCAAGAACCAGTCTTGACCACACCACTATGAAGGAACTCAAAAGGCTTATGGGTGCAGTGGCACAATCGGATGCTTCAATACTTAGCACATGTAGCTTCCACTAAATTAGCAACAACAATTGAAGAAGGTAAGTATGGAGTGGACAAATGAATGTGATATAGCATTCCATCGGACTAAAGCTAATGCTAGATAAAGCTTTGATTGTCCAAGCACCAAACTGGGAATTATCTTTCCATAATTTTGTGTGGGTGCATTAGATGTGGCAACTAGAAGTGTGCTGATGCAGGAAGCATATGAGAAGTGGTTCGCCCAATGTACTATGCCAATTTTTGACTATCTGATGTAGAGTAGAACTACACTTACACTCACAAGGAGGCTCTCAAAATGATTTATTTCGTTAATAAGCTATTCCCATTACTTATTGGGAACCAAGTTAACTTTTCATGTCAACTATTCTTCTTTGCTTTATTTGTGGATAAGTAGAGTTTGACTGGCAAATGGCTTGGTGCATGTTAATTCAACAACAATTTGAGCACGTTATTGTCCACACTCTAGGTACAATCCTCATCGTAGTAGCTGATTACTTGTCTTTGTTAAAGATAGGTGAAGCTCTAGTCAAAGTATTTGACAATTTGCTAGATGAAGATAGGTGAAGCTCGAGTCAAAGTATTTGATGATTTGCTAGATGCCGAGTTGTTTGTAGTAGAAGCAATACTTATTCAAATTCCTATTTTGTATGATAAAATGTTGTAGTTTGTTGCAAAATAGGTCTCATGGAGGATAATCTTTCTTGAGATGAGAGAAAGAGATTGGTTGTCCCAAGTCAAAATTTCCAAATCATAACTAGCCAGCTTTATAAAAGAGAGATAGATCAGATTCCCCATTGTGTTCCACCACACATGAGCATGAGGTTGTTCTCCAAGAAACATATCAAGGTATAAGTGTTGGTCACTTTGTAGGAGATGTAACATGCCAAAAGATCCTCCAAGCTAGTTTGTGGTGGCCGACTATTATAGGAGATGCTTACAAGATTGCTAAGTAATGTTATGTATGTCTGAGACTCGAGCAACCAACAAACATAGATCGGCTACCACATAATTTGGTATTATCACTTGAGCCTTTTCAGAAATGGGGATTAGATTTTGTAGGACCATTCAATCCACCAAATTGATTTTTAGGCAACAAGTATATTTTGGTGGCAAAACAGATTATAGCAACAAATGGGTGGAGGCTAGGGCCTTGAACGAAAATTCGAGTCAATCTAGAGCTAAATTTTTGTATGAGATAATCATCAAATAGATATGGATGTCCAGTTGAGTTGGTTAGTGTGACTAGGGAAAACATTTTGTCAATGATGGCATCTGCTAAATGGTCACACAACACTTGATTATCCAATAAGAAATCCACAATCTACTACTTACAAGAAAATGTTGAGGTCGCGTCCACAAATAAAATTCATCAACTAGTCACATAGCACTTGAATATCCATAAGAAATCCGTAGTCTACTACTTGTAAGCCAATGGTCAAGTGGAGTCCATAATTAAAATTCACCAATTGGTCACATAGCACTTGATTATCCATAAGAAATCCACAATCTACTACCCGTAAGCTGATGGTCAGGTGGAGTCCGCATATAAATTTCTATAGCAATAGATTCTAAAACTGCTAGTTAATGGGATGAAAAGCTTTCTTTAGCTCTATGGGTCTTCTGCACAGCTTATAAAGTGTCCATAAGTATGACTCCATTCAAGTTGGTATATGGCATTGAAGCTATGGTTCCAATGGAATTTCTAATGCCGAGTCTCCACATCACATTAGCTGAGAAGCGAAGTCCAAAGGAGTTTATGTTTTTTCCATCTACTCGAATTGGATGAAGATAGGTCCACTAGTTTCTTTGTCACAATTGTCATCTAGAAGAGGCAGAAGAAATGGGTTGACAAACACTCCAATTTTTTACTCTCAAAGGAAAAAGATCCACTACTTCCTTTTTAGTCTCGGATGGGTTTTCATCCAGGGAAGTTGAAGATCCAGTGGAGTGGACCTTTATGGATTATCCATAAGTTCTATGATGGAACTTTCTTGCTTGGTACCTTAATAGGAGTGCAGTTAAAAAACCAATGAATGGCTATTGACTTCGACTATACAATGGGCCAATGTCGCCTAATCCATTCATTAATGAGGCAGTGCTAGGTATGTTGATTGTGTAAATCAATTGCCTTAATGTGTTTGCGAATTAAGAAAATTTATTTTCATATTATAATGATTTATTTATTTTTGGGGTATCGGCTAATCATACCATTTTTCGGGCGGCATGCCAATTCATGCAAAATACAAATTACTTTAGCTATTTTTGCTTTTGTGTTTAGCTTTCTTGCTTCATCTTATTTCTCTTGCATGTTCTATTTCTTGCTTATCTACTCAAATTTTCTTATCCTTCCTGTGCTTGCATTGGTTTATTTTCACAACTATTTGCACAATGATGAAGTTTAATCTCTTCTCCCCAATCATGCTTATATGTGAATTAGTACAGGAATGACTGCAACTTACAGGGCTGATGCCTTCACGATCTTGCCATGGCATTCAACACTAGTACATCTTGTTATAGAAGAGATAGCGCATATGCTATCAAGAAGCAATGTAGTGACTTTGCAGGGCATAACAACACAACTCACAGCTGAGGTAGTCCATTAGAGATTTTGTTTACCCTTGTAATGGAGGACAAAGGTGACTACTACAAATGCATAAGAGCTCATGAAGATAGTTAGCTAAGCCTTGGATAAAGGAGGAAAGATAGGTTCTATGACGATTTCGTCTCTCTTCAAACAGAAACTTTCATTAGTTTTCTTGATAACTAAGGATAAGAGGAAGACGATACAACGTCAAAAACTTACCTCGGATAGTTTAATAGGAAACAAATGAAGATATCTTCAGTAGTTACAGCAGCATGTAGTGGTGTAAGTGGAGGTTGAGGCAATGGTGTGGCTACATGAGTGATAGTACAAATGGGTAGGTTCGTTGTGCCATAGCATATGCTAGGTATTACCCTTGCCCTTAAGGCAAGTTGGGATATTATGGAGGATAACCATGTAAGGCTGGGTCGTACTATGGTGTATACTCCTCCCAGTGTCGAATTTAGTCTTGAGCTCCCTGCTCCATGTTGTAAGGTTCCTATTTCCGTGTACCATCAACTTGGGTTGGCTCTTCAACCCTAGTAGCTTAAATTATTATTACAGCCTTTGTGGTCATATTGAACTTGAATCCCCTTATACTACTCATATCGGGGTCTGATGCTATAAAGCTAGAAGATATAGTGGGCCTCTCCAAGCTTTTTGAACACCAACGTTTGTTTTTTGAGATGTAACCGAGCCAAAAGATAAAGAGAATGTCGTGGAGAGAGAGAGAGAGAGAGCCTGAGTTCCTTTTGCAAGCACGCGCACACACACACACGCGCGCGCGCGAGAGTTCAAGACACAAGAGAGAGATGGATGCTTGAATTTTCTTCTTTTTTCTTCTCCTCCCTAACAACCATATATCTAAAAGATAATAGTACATAGATAAAGGGAAAGTACTCTCCTACAACAACATACAAAGTGGTCGGGGTCTATAGTGTGAACCCGACTATATGAGCTGGCTCTATAACTATGCCATAACTTTAGTACTCCAAAGTGGCTGTCACACAGCCTATCATCCATTGACAACATATCAACCATAATTGTACCAATGAAGCCAGTGACATAAGTGTGGAAGCTATCACCCATGCGGGTCATCAATATTTGTTGTAGCACTAGTTGAGCTCGATATCTCATCAACATTCCTCCTTGAGCTCAACTCCACACACTACACTCCAAGTAAGCTCCTAAACCTATGGGGCTTCTCTGTGCCCAAGGCCTTCGTGAAGATGTCACCCACCTGATCCTCTGTGTGCTCACATTTACCAGATCTACATCACCCACTATAAAGTGATAATGCACCTCAATGTGTTTCGTTCTAGCATGGTATATTGGGTTACTTGCCAATTGTATGCTACTCATGATGTCATAATAAATGACAAATCCCTTATCCACGGGCTCACCCATATCACTAAGTAGCTTATAAAACCAAGCTACCTCATCACAAGCTACCATAATAGCAGCACCCCTGTACTGTGCCTCTATACTCGACAAAGCAACTATTGGCTGCTTCTTATTGCTCCAACTCATAGAAGTACTCCCAAATGAGAACATAAAACCACTATTAGATCTCTTGTCTACAACACTACTAGCCCGATCAGCATCTGTGTACCCATGTAGCTATATCTCTATACCAACCTCATAGAAAAGTCCATAATCAACTGTGGACTTTATGTACGTGAGAATCCGTATAGCCACATCCACGTGTGGCTTCCTAGGGGCCTACATATGCTGACTCACAAGTTCAATAGCATAGCTCAAGTCTGGCATAGTAATGGTCACGTAGATCAAGCTACCCATTGTGTGCCTTTATATAATAGGGTCCTCCAAAAGCTCACTTATATCTGCAGAAAGCTTTGCGTTATGCTCCATAGTAATGGTCACGTAGATCAAGCTACCCATTGTGTGCCTTTATATAATAGGGTTCTCCAAAAGCTCACTTGTATCTGCAGAAAGCTTTGCGTTATGCTCCAATGGCACTGAAATAGGCTTACAACCTATCATACCATACTTGGATAACATGTCCAAGCCATATTGCCTCTACAATAACAAAATTCCATGAGGTGATCTCACCACCTCTATGCCCAAAAAAATATTGTAGCTCACCCAAAACCTTCATCTCAAACTTTTGCTTCAAAAGCCTCTTGACATCATATATGTCAACATCACTGTCACCAGTGATAATCAAGTCATCCACATCGATGACTAATAGCATGATCCCTTTATCTGTCTTTTTTACATAAAGTGAAAAATCTACATTGGATATCTGAAATCTAATGGTAACAAGATACTCCTTGATCTTGTTTAACCGTGCTCTGGGTGCTTGCTTCAAGCCATACAAGGCTTTGCGTAACCTACACACAAAATTTGGGTATGCATTACTCTCATAACTTGGTGGATGCATCATGTAAACTTATTCTTACAAATCACCATGAAAGAAGGCATTCTTTATATCCATCTGATGTAAAGACCAATCCTTTGCTGCAACCATATAGCAATGACAGCTCTCACAGTTGCCATTCTTGTGCAACCGAGCTGAATGTCTCTTCATAGTCGATGCCATAAGTATGCGCATAGCCGTAGGCCACCAATCTTGCCTTATACCTGCTCACTGAACCATCAGTGTTATCCTTAGTTTTATATACACACTTAAATCCAATTGCCTTCTTTTCCTTGGGTAAAGGCACTAACTCCCATGTTGCATTTGAATCCAATGCTACCATTTCCTCATTCATGGCATCTTCCCATTTCTTATTTCCAAGTGCTTACTCAAAACAAGTGGGCTCCAATTCTTGTATTGCTTTAACCATGCAAGCATAATGATGGGCTATATATCCATCATATCTCAACCTATCAACAGGGTACCTAACATTCGTATACCTGGATCACTATCAAGTGTCCTCAAAATAGCCCTTGTTCTCCTTACACCAAGAGTAATCACATATGGAATGCCAAGCTCCTCAGGCTTTGCTTAGAGCCGCTAGAGTCACCATCCACATATGAGTGACATGCTGATAGATCGGGCGTAAAAGGTTGATCTATCTTTTCCTTCCCTTTGCATGATACATGTATATCTACATCTATCCTCAACCTGCCTAACCATGGGCTAACATAGGAGTCACAGCTAGAGGACTCTCTAGGTCCACTAAGTACTTGTGATTGCTGCTCTACATGTGGTGCAACATCAGCACTTCTTACATCTACATCTTCAGTTGCCTTCACTATTGGTGCATACCAGCTACTCATCTTGTCAAAGATAATATCTCTGCTTACTTGCATCTCACGAGTGGTAGGGTTATAACATCAATAATCTTTCTGCTCCATAGCATAACCAATAAAGATGCATTTCTTTGCCTTTGGATCCAACTTTGTTCTCACTTCATGCAAATATGCAATACACCCAAACACTTTCAAGTGAGACACATATGGTCTTATGCTTGTAAACTTATGTTTAGGTGTCATACCATGAACAGTTGCAATGGGTGTCCTGTTCATTATGTACACAACAGTTGCTACTGCTTTTACCCAAAAATAATGTTGCATATTCTTTTCAACCATCAAGGCACTTACCACTTCTACAATGTGCATGTTTTTTCTTTCTATACAACACGATTCTATTGCGGAGTATACCTGCATGTAAACTATCTCTTGATTCCTTACTTCCTCAAAAAATCGCTAAACTTATTGGAGAAATATTTTCCCCCACCATCTGAACTCTAGCATTTTATTTGTATGCCTTTTTCCTTCTTGACCAAGGCTTTAAATGTTACAGGTATATATTTTATCATATTTTTTATAAATTAATAATCGAATAAAATATGCTTGATTTAATGTGTGCAGGAATCGGCTTAATGGAATGTGCGAATGTGAACAAGGATATTATATATATGTGCGAGTGTGCACACAGTTATTTCATGTGTAAAGGCCCAATAACATTTATATTTGGGCAAAGGCTTTTATATGTACAAACCTTAGGAACTTTCAAATGGTTAATAATATGTAAAGCAATACCTAAAAGTGGAAAAAGCAAGCCCAAATTGTACGTACATCTATTATTAGCTCCTTAGGCTATTTTTATGAATACAATTCTCTAAATACTCGTGGAAGTGGAGCTACACACTTGAGG
>NC_141047.1:73357691-73472691 GCF_041138505.1 Cibotium barometz | reverse complement strand
ATTATTGTTGTGTGTTATGAAAACATTTAAGAGAACTTTACCTAGGATTTTAGATAAGATACTTTGATTCACAAGCTTGTTTGTCAGGAACTTGAATAAAGTTCTACTATTTTGGCTTGAAGTCAACATCAACAAAATAGCTAATCAACCTTCGATCCGACCACTCTTATTGACCCTTAGAGAAACTTCTAGACTGCATATCTATCTTTTGGTCGAGAAACTTATCGACCACAAGCCTCCCCCTTGGCCCTTCCTTGAGGGATGGACATCTATTACCCTATGGGCACGTGGAATCATTTCGTAATCAACAACGAAAGTTGTGGACTTTGACATAACGGCAGTGACCCATAATGCCTTTCCTGACACTTTATGTAAATTGTACATTCTATATTTTTTCAACATGGTATCGAAAATTCGTATCCACGTACGCAACGTTTTGGCACCATTTCTGATAGTAGCTATTACTAACCTTATGACCACTTTTTCCCGTCATCTTTTTAGATTGTATGAGCAGGTCTCTTGGCACCCTTGTCTGTGATAAAACATGTACTTAAATTTATTTTGTTTTGAATTATAGACTCTGGCAATTATGTTTTTTCTTTCATTCTTTTACAATCAAGATTGTTAAAATTGTTATTAGTTTCTCATTGTATTTATGTCTATGTTTAAATATTAGAAGTATTCAACTCTTAAAAACTCTCCAAGAGAGACCAAATTCAAGAAGTTCTCATGCTAAAATTTTTATGTTTATAGCATTATGACTCGACCATCACCTCACGATCCTCACCCATCTTCTATGACTCATGGCACAATGTACCCGCTTAGCGTATTTGGCCGAATAGAAGCATGCTATATTTCAACATTTACTACAGATATTCAACAATCCACAATAGGACGAATGATCAAAGATTTGGACGTATGATCATGAAAAGTGTTTTGCTTTCACGCCCATTGGAAACACCATAGTTTTTACTCCAAATATACGTTTTTGTCACCTTTTGGGGTAGATCAACGTCATTCATGGATATAGTATAAAAGATGATTCGTCGTTATTTGATGAAGAATTTATGAATCGACTCTATTACCGTAGAACAAAATTACCCCCTGAGAAAATAATTTTACCCGATCACCCCCGCCATCATTAGAGGAATGTAAATATTGTCCAACTTCTTGTATTCATTTTCTTGTTATCTATGTCAAATTTCATTTTTGATGTAACTTTTCATCTCACGGTTGGGATCCCTTTATCTTTATACCCATATTCAATTTATCTTTTATTCTTATGATGTTAAGTTCCTCATGAAATTTTGTTTAATAACGTTACATACCCTATCCATACAAGCAATAACGATTCACATCTCTTTTGATTGTTAATAATATTTTTGATAGACAAATTAAATAACATCACAACGATAGAGGTATGTATATATATTCACTTCCTTTTATAAAACTTTTCCATAAGTATTTCTATAATATTTCTACAACCTAAAGACCTAATTAATAAACCACAAATTCAACATTAAGATTAGTTGAAATTCAGTAACTTAAATAAATTTTTAAGATTGAGAAAATTTGTGTCAAAATTTAAGTTTTAGAGGGAATTGGCCACTCTGCCTCAAACTTCTATTCTGAAGGAAGTGATGTATGGAATTGATCTGGTGGTATGGGACATTAGATTGGTTTCATATACTTACTCTAGACAAATTTATATCTTCTATCTTTCACCATCCTATGTGTGTGTGTGCAACGCGCCAATGTGGTATGGGACACTTAGACCCGTCTTACATACATTTATTTGATTGGTTCATTGCATATACATTATATGTAGATCTAGTGTTCCACACCAATCATGAAACCATCCTCTCATGCATTTACGCAACTGTATATCGGAGATGCCCATATATGGCATTCTTGTGGACCTCCACTATTTGTTTCAACTGGTTTGTATGGAGGGGCGATTCTCGGGTTACTTACACTTGGCAAACAGGCGTGTGGCTATGATTTGAATTCTTATGGGTTGTCTATGTCTCAAGACGACATTGGGATTAACTGACATGTTCAATTAATTGTTTAACTAACATGGACAATGTTTATAAGTATAGCCAATGAGAAGTAGTGCAAGGGTACCGATTGAGGTGTCGCACTGCATGAGATGTGCGAGGGTACTGATTGAGGTGTCGCACTGCATGAGATGTGCGAGGGTACTGATTGAGGTGTCGCACTATGTGAAGGTATCGATTAAGGTATTGTATGGCTAGTGGATTGAGCGGTGGTGTGAAGATGGTGATCACTTATGATCATTTTTGTTAAACATGTATTATAATTTTATGTCATCTATGACCTTTCATGCTGATAGATTATTTTGTGTATGTTACTTGGTGATTTGATAATGAGTGCGAGGACCACCAATTTAGGTGTCACACGAGTTTTTATTGTTGCAGTCCATGTTCACCCGAGTCTCTGAGTCATGCTTGGTTAATGAACCTCTGAGTTTGTTTATGGTATTCCATATGAACCTGTAATTTTACCTTGCAGGTTATGACATCAATACCTAACTACCAGCATAATCTTGTTGCTATAACATTTTTTTAACACAACTGAGGATAGTTGCTTCCTCAAATGGGAGGACTGTTACATGTATATATTTTATCATATTTTTGATAAATTAATAATCAAAGAAAATATGCTTGATTTAATGTGTGCGAAAATCGACTTAATGGAATGTGCGAATGTGAACAAGGTTATTATATATGCACAAAGTTATTTCATGTGTAAAGGTCTAATAGCATTTATATTTGGGCAAAGGCTTTTATATATACAAACCTTAGGAACTTTCATGTGGTTAGTAATATGTAAAGTAATACCCAAAAGTGGAAAAAGCAAGCCAGATTGCACACACATCTATTATTAGCTCCTTGGGCTATTTTTATGAATACAATTCTCTAAATACTCAAGTCATGTGGAAGTGGGCTACACACTTAAGGGGGGAGATTACACCCAATCCTGTTTTGTGTGGTATTTTCTATCCCTAACTCTTGTTACAAATTTAATTTTTGTTTACTTTATTCAATTGGTATTCAATTTTTAAAAGTGTTGAGCATGAGATAATTGATGAGTTATTTGAATTAAATCAATTCTTGTAAGTTTCTTTTAAATTCTATCTTCCTAGAAAACTAGATCTGTGATATTAAATCTCTGAAAGTGAGCAAACACCTTACTTTTCTCCTTCTTCATCATGAACTAAACCCACACTTTCCTAGTGTGGTCATCAATGAATATAACATAACATCTGCAACCTGCAATTGTTATAGTCTTGGTCGGTTCCCATACATTTGAATGTATGACATCTAATGGCCTTGCACTAACATGCTTTTCATGTGGAAAAGTATGTTTAGCATGCTTACTAAGATGGCATGCTTCACATACTTTGTGTATACCATCAACCTTTAACTTTGACAAATCTGGGCCTGCATAGATTTCAATCACTCTACATTCACATGACCAATGCCCTTATGCCATATCTCAATAATAAAAAAATTCCTTTATGCATCTTTCTATGCATAGAAATCAATTTTAATAATTAATATCAAAGATATCCATGCATATTCATAGGTGAATATGTACATGGAGTAATTAGAATATTTCTTTTAGATGCAAAAAAGCTGGGAATTACTCTTTTTGAATAACATAAAAACAAACATTCTTTTCCACAAAATTCTGGAAACACCTGCTACATGCGCAAACATGGTTGCTTTTACTTTTGTTCACATCCAAAGTAAACATCCCGTCACTTTTGTTACCCTTTGCATAGTTACCTTGCTGCAACTTCTCACTTTTTCATCATGCATAGTTACCTTGCTGCAACTTCTCACTTTTTTCATCATTCTGCTTTTTATAGCGATCCTTTGTCATGTGCCCTGGTTTGCCACAATAATAGCACTCTATGTTATTTGCATTTTGATTTCTTTGCTAAACCATCTCGGTCTCTTTGACTTCCCCCGCCTGTAGACTAGCCTCTTCCATTTGTGTATGATTGTTTTGCTGATACAAATCATTGGACTATTGTTGTCCAGAATTCTGATTTCCTTATCAGCCACCACCTTGGCCTTGACCACAATCTCTACCTCTGTCTCTACCTGAATTGGAGTAGAAGGCCTATTTTGATGTGTTCTTGCTTTGTGAAGAAGAGTCCCCACCTAAAGCCTTTTCTTCTATAATCAATATAGACAACAAGTCCCGAAAAATATTCTTCTCGACTGCAATGGAGGTCTTGAATGGCTTGTGCTCTTTACCAAGCCCATTCAAACAGACACTTACCAAGTCATCATCCTCCACTAATACATTGATAGACTAAGGGATTCAATAATGCCCTTGATCTTTAAAGCATACTCATTGATAGACATGCTTTTCTTTTCCCCACAGTATGCAACTCTTGTTTTAGCTATAATTTTCTTGCCTTGGTCTTGGTCTGGAACATTTACACCAAGTTCTGCCACGCAACTGCTGGAGTGTTGGCATCCTATATGTGTCATATTATCGTGTCTGTGACACTAATTGAAAGCAAATACATGACACTAATTGAAAGCAAATACATGACTTTCCTTGCATCCTGGTTCCAATCCTTGAATGCAAAAACATGTCTCAATGACAAAAACATCAGCATTTCTTTGATGTGGCTACAAAGCACAATGTTGGTCTGGTCAGATGACCAGTGGGAATGAATCGGGCACATCTCCTCAAAATTAGGGACCTGCTAATTTTGGGCAGATACTCTGATTTGATATGTGTTCGCGTCATTACGTCAGGAATGACAAGGGAAACAATAAGTGCGAAAGAACTGATGTTAAATTATGCAACAGTTTAAGACATTTTTAGACCAGAAGATTGCATGCGAGAAAATAACGCATGAGTGCCATGTGGCACATTCTCATGCACTTACCAAGACACGGAGCTAGCGAATCCTCAAGAGGAAGCTGTGGCTGCATTTTCAGCTCTCAGGTGAATTGTAGCAGGTACCAAAGCTATTGAATGCTCATCTTCTCCCTATTTTCATGCACAGAGGGTGAGCTTCTCCCTCTGATCTCTCTTCCCTTTGATATTATACTTTGTAATGCTCCTCTAAAGAGCTCTTCAGATGACTAATGTACAAAAATGTGAGAAATAGCTTTGAAGCTGAGGTAAGAGCCTCCTTTGATCCAGCACCGGGGACGCTGATTGCAGCCCCAAAGCACGTACAGGAAAATCCCACTTGTTATGCGCTGATTTCAAACATTTCCACGTATGGAATTACTCTAAAATCATAGGGCAAGTAGCCCTAAGTGTGGGGAACAGTGTGGGGAACGTGTAGACACTTTCCCCGATTGAAACGGACCCTAAATCAGCCCTGAACAAGCTGCTGTCAGAAAATTGCAGGTTTAGGGAAATGGTCCATTTTGCTCTTACACGTGCGTGGATGATGGGGGAACTGCCCCCAAGTTGTTCCGTCTACATCAGGGCTTGATTTTTTGTTGAATGTGGCACAGTTTGGTTGTACAGGTGACTTCCCAGTGTATGTGCTTGATCCGAGTAAGTTCTGGGGTTGTTATACTGCCAGAATTGGATCAGAAAGTTAAGATTAGGGCCCTTGACAGGTGTGGACAGGTTTGAACTTTGTAATTATTTTCCTTAATCCCAATGTTTGAACCTACATTCGCATCTATGAGAGGAGCACCGCACTTCACTGTGAGGAGAGCCTATGTAAGAGCTCGGGAGAGATAGATCACGAAGACTTGCCATAACTCGCTCACTTGATCTCCTTCCCCTCCTCGAAAACTACCTCGAAGCACTTTGATTAACCACTGCGCTCTCCGGGGTTCCAATCTCCATGTCAGTTACATCAGACTTGGACCACACACACACACATACACACACACATCCTGACTTGTACCTTGCTATGTGCATACTAATAAAAATCCAGCTGCTGGATCTTCAAAGAGCATAGCAGCAACTTAGAAGCAATGTGTTTACCTTTACTTGTTGGTGATGCATGGATGACTTAAGAGCTTGAGACACAGTTAAGCGCTTTTCAAGGTCAAGCATGAAAATCTTATCCAGCAAATCTCTGAAATTGTTTAGCATCTTCCCATTTTCATCTGTGGCTTGTAACTAACGATGCAAGATCCTTTGGCTTCACATTTACCAAGACACATTTGATACTCGCTTTGGTAACTGGATCTTCCTCGATGGCACAAAAGTTGTAATCCTGTCGAAATGCTTGGACACGAAACCAGCCTTCTTGAGCAACTTCTTAGGAAATGGCCCCTTAAGCTCCATGTGTAATCTTAACATATCATTATTGGTTGGGCCTGGAAAGAGTACCTTGCCAGTAAAGAACTCGTTCAAACAACACCCAAGAGACCACATGTCCAGAGGGTGATCGTAAGGCAATTCCAAAAATATTTCAAGAGCTCTGTAGAATCGACTCACAACGTAGGGAATACTCTCATTCTCATTTGCATGCTATTTTTCTTTGTTCTTCGGCCTTTCAATGAACGTGTTGGTCTCTAACACACATGCTTTTTTCTATTTTTCCCTTGCAATAGTATGCTTGTTACCTTGATTGCGTTATTCACTTTTGATGCAATACAGATATGCTAAGTGGTTTTGGCGCTCTTGAGTAATCAAGGTAACCAGTCGCTCCATCCACAAATGAGGGCCTCACCTTTCAACCCATCCTTTGAGCTCCATAGGAGCTTGTTGTGTAGCCCTTGGGTATGGTTTGCTTCCATGCATGAGCCCCAACCAGCTCCCTGTCAAAGGGGTTGGAGCTCCACCAGAGCGGTCGTAGGGGAATGGCCATGTAGATGGGGAAGGTCACGCACAACCATAGGGTGTTGTTGTTGCTATAACAAATGAGCGGGCACAATAGCAATGCATGACGAGCAGATATAGCAATGCACGATATCATGGCAAGGTGGCTGCAAGTTTAGGTTTGCTGTAGAGACATGAAAGCAATGTGTGAAATTTGAGTTGCTAGAGGGTTAACATCCCCTACATATTTGACCCTCCTGCTCAACAAAAAGAAGATGATCTGAGAGACTCAATACAATCAGAGAATCCTTTTCTTGACAAGGTGCCTGCTGCAGATGGTGGCCGTATTGTGGTTATTCTCATCTTCACCAACTGCTTCACTGTCCTCATCACAATCACCCAATTGGATCAAAATGTCACCTTCTGGTGAAGTCACCCGGCCTCTGTTCTGAGACTTCTTTCTGATTGGTGTTGCATAAGTAGAATTGGTGGGGGGAGGAAAAGGTTTACTCCTCTTGGGCATAAGCTCCTTCCCTACGTCCACCATCTCCTTCATCATCTGCCATCAATAAGGAGACTAAGCACACTGAAGCTACACAAAAAAGTTTATTTTACATGGAAGACCAGTTTTTCAAAATGCATGCCCCCAATTGTTCCTATGCTAATGTTCAAAAACACGGGGCTAATGATCATCCAGACCATGCTCCTACTAAATACCACATTTCACTCTAGCCTTACCATCGAAAACTTGTTGTGCCACATTTAATTTTCCACATCCATGCATCAATCTCACTTAGTTCCATGTTTTTAAGCTGTATTGCTCTAATACATGCGTCGAAGCTGTCAGCAAACTGCCTTAAAAAGGAAAATACCTGGTTGATCATGCCTACTACAAAAACTTTTATTGCAAATCCCCACCTAGGTCAAAGGTCTTGGTAAGCTGAACCATTAACTTATGGTGCCATTCCCTCTTGTTCACACTACATGGGAAAATCTCCTCAGTGATCTGACATCACAAGTTTAGAAAAAGACATGACTGAAGATAGCAGAAGCAAAATAGGCCGAAAGAGAAGCAAGATAGGCCAATTATACTTGTTTTCCATCGTGCAACACTCTGAGGCATGTATTCAAATTGGCGAGTATTCAAATTGGCGAGTGTATGCCATCCGCATGAGACACCATCTTTTTGTTGTGGCACTTTTACGTTTCTCCATTTAGAGGGTGCATTTTTCAAAGAGAAGTGGTCAGTCGAACTGAATATCATCAAAATCAATCTGCCATTACAAAAAACATTTTATTCTTGAAACAATTGTTGCTAAATACAAGGTACATCATGATTAAACAAACTCACTCCTTAAGGCTTTTATTTCTTGTGTGCATTGAACTAGAATCCAAGTGATAGACACATATCTTCTTTGACAGCAAGCCAATCACCAGCACCAAGCTGAAATGTTTCCTGTATGTTTATGACTCATGACATTAAATACATTTGTATATTCTACATCTGCACTTTCAATAGAAGTAAATGGTCAAACTCAATGGTCATACTCATAGAGAACGGGCACTAAAAATATATCGACGATATCCTAATTCCTATTGTAAATCAACGTATTCAAAACTTTTGATTTTCTGAATCTCTCCGCACACAAGCCCCACATGTACAGGCTGCCATAGGAAATGCTATCTGCAAAAGCCTTGTCATACTCTAGTAAACTGAATCTGCAACCATTTCACACATGAAGAAGTTAGGAAAACCGTCACACCCATTCCACACACAAGTTCACAAGTGCTTACTCCAAACCCAGCTGAAACACCCCCCAGGACATTTGGTGTTCAATGTCCACAAGGGACCAATCCACGTTTCTATGCAACTCCAACTTTGGTTTTCATGAAACCCCTTGATAATTTTTATCCATGGTTTACAGTCTAGAAACGTGCAATTCCCAATCTCACAATGTTATTTAGCTTTTTGGAATTCATTAAGTGTACCATGCATATAAATACAAACCGGTTACAAATCTCACAGTTTCGCTCTTCCAAAGGGAGCCGCTCCTTATCCACTATACGAGGACGTCCTCTCTTTCTCTTTCTAGTCTATGCTCATAAAAAAAGATGTTAGCTCCTCAAAAGAGGTTACAATCCCTACATGCAACATTGTTTTTGTGAACTTACCATAGGGTTCTCATTCTCAAGAATCTCCTCGTGGTCATCATGATGGTCACTGTCATCGCCGTGTCGGTGGTCATCCTCGTGGTCGTCCTAGTGGTCATCCCGGTGGTCGTCCTAGTCCTCTCTCTCTCTCTCTCTCTCCATTAAAGACCCACAGACATGGCACACATATGCAGAGGGCCTATACCACGCCCCACAGCAGCCACCTATACCTCAGCCACAGGAGCCTCGACCTACCACAGCTAGCTTCTTTACCCACTCGATGGTAAAGGAAGCTACCCGCCGCCTACAGCATGGACAGGCCACCGACCACATGGGCATACAGCGTGAGCATCTCTCATATATGTAGTAGATTCTTTGGCTCCTTTTCTTGCACACCTGTTTAACAGGGCACTAGCAGAGGGTTTGCCTACGGAGTGGATGATGCACACCACCATTGTGTCGATCCACAAAACAGGGGATATGCTCGATCCGAGCAACTACAGGACGGTTATGGTTGGCCACGTGTTGGCCAAACTCTATGGTGCAGTGTTGGAGGAAGAGCTTAGCTTATATGCTGAGCGAGCAGGTTTACACTCATCAAGGCAGGCAGGCTTCAGGAGAGCTTTCTCTACCACTGACCATGTATTCATTTTGAGATGTATGATTGATCAGGCCAGAGTGAGGAAGAGAAAGCTCTATTGCTGCTTTGTGGATTTCCGCAAGGCATTTGACACAGTACCACGAGAGAGGCTCTTTCAGCGCCTGCAGTCTCTTGGTATACCAGCAGATATGACATGGGGCATCTATGCATTATATGACCAGGTTTTTGGGCGAGTCAGATGACCAGGAGGTTATGTCCGAGACTATTGCTAGCACCATTGGTGTGAAGCAAGGATGCCCACTTTCCCCCACGCTATTTGGGTTATACATTGATGAGGTGGCTGACTTCATTACACAGGGAGGCGGAGATGGAGTTGATCTAGCAGGTACCTCAGTACATATTATGCTTTATGATGATAATATTGTATTAGCGTCTGAGTCTCCAGGAGGTCTACTGCAGCATCTACATGCACTCCATGATTTCTGCACACAGAGGGGTCTTACTGTGAACCTTGGGAAAACCAAGGTTATGGTCTTTCATACATCGAGACAGAGCAGGAGTCAGCTGACATTCACTCTCGCAGGACGCCAGGTGAAGGTGACATCATACGTGTACCTAGGGGTTACCTTCTCTGCATCAGCCACCACACGCTTCACCACCATGGGTTCAGGAGCCAGAGCTAGATTGACATGGGGATATGCAGCATTGGCTATGCTAGAGAGACAGTGCCACCAGGCACATTTTTAGGAGCCCCGGACGAAGGGGTGGCTATTTGACACATTAGTCACACCGGCACTGATGTATGGAGCAGCGGTATGGGCGCCAGGCCTTGCTACCCATTGGTGGACACAGATAGAGACCACAGGCCCTCATGATGGCATGCATGATACGCAGCAAACTGTTAGTACCTCATGACATTATCCGAGCAGAGTTTGCTGTGCCTCCTATGATGGTAGAGGCCATATTCCAGACTATATGCCTGCTAGACAAATTCAGAGAGGACAGATTGTCATACAGAGCTTTTGAGGCATCTAGACAGCTGGTTGAGGTAGGAGATAGAGGATCATGGTATGCACAGATCACACATTGGTTTTCATAGCATGGCCTAGACATGGATCATCTACCACCATTCTAGTATGACAGGGATGCACCACATATCCGTCTCTCTCATAGTGAGAGGAACAGAGTATTGAGACAGGAACTATGGCAGCTCTATACACACGAGAGACATGGATATTGCCTACACAGCCTCTTCCACCGAAGATGCTATACTACAGAGATCACTTCATGAGTATCACTGATGATGGATTTATAGAGAGGCCTAGATACATGGAGGGCTTTTTACCACACGGCTCCCGAGTAGCTATTGGTCAGCTTAGAGTCTCATCACATCGATTGGAGATCGAGACTGCCAGAGCAGCACAGATCCCCCGAGAGGAGAGGGTATGCAGATTGTGCAGAGAGGAGGTGGAGAGTGAGGAGCATTATGTATGCAGAGCATATACAGCCCACGAGAGAGAGATATCCCATTTTATTCAGAGAGCCACATTCCCTATGCCATATCTTTGAGGCAGCAGACCAGTGCATACTGGGGAGATTCATTCTAGACATACAGCGTCACAGAGAGACGTCATTACAGGCTCACACAGCTCCATAGGGGGGACAACAGACACAGATTACTATATTTTTTCAGAGATCCATCCCACTCCCAGCCCCTGCACAGCATGGAATTACTCTCCAGAGAGCAGAGACACTCAGAGCCCACAGGAGACAGAGGACACCTGGCTTTCGGACACCACACCTATACCAGAGAGAGATGATAGAGATCAGAGCTCAGTTGTTTCACTAAGAGGGTGCGGAGTGACTGGCTCGCTTCAAAGCAGACCCACGCATGTTCTTCAGGGAGCTGTGGACACCCCCTTCATTGATGTGTATACCATTTTATACCCCTAGTATGGTACAGGATGGAGCTAGCTAGGTTGCATAATATCATGATTGTATACTCCATGCATATAGCTTTGCATTCTCCTAGTAGTAGAGCTCCATCCCCTCCCCCACTCATTGTACTCATTGTACTTATTGCACACCCAGATTCAGCTTTTTAGTTCAATACTTTTTCATTTTGTTGGGATAACAGAGGATAAACCACACAGGTACACTGATTTGTCTCATAGGCCGAGTTCGGTCTTTTGGAAGACGTTAATAAAATCTCTCTCTCTCTCTCTCTCTCTCTCTCTCTCTCTCTTTGGTGAAAGCAGCATGTCTATATTGAAGAAGCTATGGAAGCTCAGCTGTAGAGAGTTAGGGATTCATGTGGGAGACATACACAGAGAAGAAGGGAGAGAGAGAGAGAGATGTGTGGGGATAAGTCAACTCACAGTATGAGTGTGTGACTCCCCTATCACACATGTATATTTGCTCTAGTATGATGGAAGCTGAATTAGGGTTACATGTGAGAGACAAACACATAGAGAAGAAGGAAGAGAGAGAGAGACATGTGGGGATAAGTCAACTCCATGAGATGAGTGTGTGACTCCCTATCACACATGTATATTGCACTAGTACACATAGTGCACTTAGTACATTAAAAGTACTAAGCGTACTATGTACTATAACTTATGGGCTTGTACACACTACAAGAGTGGGCATAATGCCTTTACCCCAACAACCTCCCACTTAAAGGCAAAGTGCCCTTAAATGAAGGAATAAAAAAATTAGCATGTACATGATAATATACAAGGCCATATCAAGGCTGAAACTGGCCTCATCCAATGCCCTTCAAGTGTCTGCAATGAGCAAACCGCTCCGGAGGCAAACTCTTTGTCAACAGATCAGCCGGGTTGTCATCCGTATGAATCTTAACAAGCTGAATTTGCTTGTTCTCTATCACCTCTCTGATGAAGTGATACTTCACATCCACATGCTTCGTCTTTGCATGAAAGACAGGGTTCTTTGCCAACTGGATGGCACTCTGACTCTCACAATGTAACAATGGAATATCCCCTGTATAACCCAAATCAACCACTAACCGAGATAGCCATAATGCCTCCTTGCAAGCCTTTGTGGCTGCAATATACTCGGCCTCTGTAGTAGATAAGGCAGTGCACTTCTGTATCCTGGATATCCATGACACAGCACCTCCTCTGAATGTAAACACATAACCGGTAGTATACTTCCGGTTATCTGGATGACCGGCATAATCCGAATCCGTGTAACCATGCACTAATGCATCCTGTTTGCCAAAACAAATGCACATATCATGTGTGCCCTTCAGGTATCTCATGACACCTTTCACTGCTTCCCAATGCTTCTTGCCAGGGTTGGCCATGTATCTAGAAACCACTCCCACTGCAAATGCAATGTCCGGCCTGGTAGCAACCATGGCATACATGAGACTGCCACAAGCTGAAGCATACGGAATCTTGGCCATATCAGCCCTGCCACTATCTGACTGTGGGCTGTCCATAGCACTGAGTTTCACATATGGAGGCAAAGCAGTACTAGTCTTCTTCCCCCCGTCCATATTGAACCTCTGCAAAACTTTGCCAATGTATTCCTTCTGAGACAAATACAACACATGCTGATTTCTGCCCCGAAGTATCCGCATACCCAAAATGTGATTTGCATCACCCAAATCCTTCATATCAAAGGTTTGATGCAGCCTCTTCTTCAAGGCATCCATCTCTTTACGAGATTTCCCGGCAATCAACATATCATCAACATACAAGATGAGGATCAATAGACTGCCATCCAAAGCTTTCTTGGTGTATAAGCAGTGATCTATGTCACTTCCCCTGAAATCCTGTGATTTCATGAATGTATCAAATTTATAATACCATTCCCTTGGTGCCTGTTTGAGCCCATAAAGACTCTTTTTCAGCTTGCATACAAGCTTCTCCTTTCCATTCACTGCATAACCCTATGGCTGTTGCATATATATCTCCTCATGGAGATCACCGTGAAGAAAAGCAGTCTTCACATCCATCTGAATCAAATCCAGATCATCATGTGCAACCAAAGCTAATACAGCTCTAAGTGTGGTCATTTTGACCACTGGAGAGAAGATCTCATCAAAGTCCACACCATATTCCTGCTTGAAGCCCTTAGCCACTAACCTGGCTTTGTATCTTGGCTTTGCATCAGGTGCAACTTTGAGTCTGTAAACCCACTTGCATGGCAAAACCTTCTTGCCTGCAGGCAAATGCACCAACTTCCATGTTCCATTTTTGTGGAGAGAATCCATCTCTGACTTCATAGCACGCTCCCAAAGAGCCTTGTCTACCCTCTGTAAAGCCTCCTTATAACATGAGGGCTCCCCACAGTCAGTGAGCATCAAGTAGTCAACCCCTGGAACAAACCTGTCAGGGGCTCTGGAGGGTCTTGTGGACCTCCGTACCCAATGACCATCATTTGCAGGTTGCTGTCCAGCCTGCATATCACCTATTGGTGGCTCCTGTTCCATGCCATAAGGCTGAAAAATCATGCCCGGTATCTCCCCTAACTGTGGGATATCCATAGGGATATCTTCTGCCATCTCTGGCTGTCCATTTGGACCATTTTCAGCACCATTTAAGGGCTGGTTTTGCTGCTATAATGGCTGATTTACAACCCCTGGTTGTTGTCCATGATGTCCATCATCATCAAAGATGACTCTGCCAGGCTCCTGTTGCCTTGCAGGCTCCTTATACATGCATGTTTCATCAAAAATGACATCATTGCTGCGTATAATCTTTCTATTCACGGGATCCCAAAGTCTATACCCCATTTCACCTCTGTCACCATATCCTAGGAATATGCATTAGTGAGACTTAGGATCAAGTTTGGTGCGCATTTCCCTGCGTATGTGCACGTACGCAACGCAACCAAACACTCTCAAGTGCTTGTATCACGGAGGATTCCCTGTCCATACTTCCTCTGGCACTTTTCCACCAAGCCTCGTGTTAGGTGACCTGTTTATAAGATGAACGGCTGTCATAACAGCTTCAGCCCAAAAACCATGAGGTAATGCAGCATGTGACAACATAGAACGGACCTTCTCCTGAATGGTCCTGTTCATCCTCTTTGCTGTCCCGTTTTGTGGAGGATCATAAGGAGTAGAGAGCTCCCTCTTGATGCCTTTAGCATCACAAAAGTCCTGAAACTGTTTGGACATATACTCTCCACCATTGTCGGAACGCAAAGCCTTCAGTGTTTTGCCAGTTTGATTCTCAACAAGAGCAACAAACTTCTCAAACACTGAGAATGTATCACTCTTCAAACGAAGAGGATAAACCCACACCTTGTGTGTGGCATCATCAATAAAAGACACAAAATATTTTGCCCCTCTCAAAGAAAGCTGAGGCATCTCACATACATCTGTATGCACAAGCTCTAACTGAGCATCTTTCTGTCCAAGAGCTTTCTTGTGGGGGCACAGGAGTTGCCTGCCATATATACAATGCTCACAAAACTGAAAACTTGAAAACTTTAGAGAAGGCAAGTAACCAAAACGAGACAATTGCTCCATTCCTTTGACACTCATGTGTCCCAACCGGCTATGCCATATAGAGATTTCCGTTAGCTCGGTTCCATTTACATTAACATGGTGACAAACACCTGCATGCATGAAGTAAAGAGTGTCCACCTTAGCGCCTCTGGCAACAACCAGTGAGCCCTTACTAATCTTCCACTTTCCACGACCAAATGTGGTAACATAATCAGCATCATCAAGCTGTCCAGTAGAAAGCAGGTTCTTCTTGATCTGAGGCACATGCCTGACATCATGGAGCATAAGCTGTGAGCCATCTGAAAACACAAGCCTCACATCACCTCTGCCAAGAATCTTGCATGCATGGTTGTCACCCAAATAAACTACTCCTTCATTGCCAGCAATATACCTGACAAACAAGTCTCTGCAACCTGTGACATGAAAGGAGGCACCTGAATCAATGATCCATGAGTGCATACCATGACCATCTCCTGCAAGAAGTGAATGGGCATCAAGTGAAGACGTGAATAGGACTTCATCCTCACTGTCACCTGCATGTGATACATTGACTTCTTCAATCTTGACTCCACTTTTGCCCTTTGGCTTTACATCTTTGGCTTCATCTTTGTCTTTGTCTTTTCCTTTGCCCTTTTCCTTTTGATCATTCTTCCATTTGTAGCATTGCTTTTTGATGTGTCCCTTCTTGCCACAATAATGGCATTCCAAGTCCTTTTTGAAGTGGGACTTGCTCCTTCCCCTTTCTTGGCTTTTACCCCTTTGCTGGGATCTCCCACGTGCATTCATTGCATTGGACTTTCCAACAGAGTTGTTTTTCTTGTTCATCTCTTCTTGAAGAAGAGCACCCTCAACATCTACATATGACAGCATAGCATTCGAATTGCTAGTGGCTGTCCTGAATGTGTCCCAACTCTCTGGCAAAGTGCATAAGAGAAAGGTGGCTTTGAACTCATCGTCCATTACCAACTTTTGATTTATAACTTGGCTGACAATACCATTAAACTCATTTAGATGGGCTGCCATAGACGCCCCTCCTTCATTTGAAGACCTATGATTTATAACTTGGCTGACAATACCATTAAACTCATTTAGATGGGCTGCCATAGACGCCCTTCCTTCATTTGAAGACCTATGAGTTTCTTCAACCAAGGCACTTTGCTTGAGGCACTTTGCTGAGCATACAAGTCCTGCAATCTCTGCCATATTCCCCAAGCTGTCTTCTCTTCACGAATGCTAAAAAGTAAAGAGTTTGACACAGACAACATGATAGTAGATCTTGCCAGCTCATCCATATCTTCCCACTCTTCAGCAGTAAGAGAAGCGGGCATTACACCCCTTTCTTTGATAGGCTTGTGCTGCTTTTTTTGGAGAAACACATTATAGCACTGGGTTTGCCAAATATCATAGTTATGTGAGCCTTCAAGCTTCTTGATGTGAAGCAATGAAGAGCTCTCACCTGTGGTTGCCATAGCAATATGCAACCTGTCAATGCCTGACTCCCTGCAAAATGTGCAAACACTGCACCAAAAGCACACAAAGTGCTCGCAGTTGTTCTCCCAAAGTTTATCTCCCACTGCGGAAGCACAAATCCAACTCTACTCCCACTGTATGTGATGAAATCACCAAAATCTGGTTGCTGCAGATTTAGGACAGCACCTTAAATGTGCTCTGTTGCCCTTCCAAAGTACTGTACAATAGTACCAAGTGCTCACCAATGATGTACCAAACCTGTACCGGCAAGTACAGCAGCTGAAATTGAGATTTTTGCTCACTCAAATCAATGTGCAGCCATGCCAAAACTTGTACAAAGCTGTACCAAATCTGTACCAACAAGTACAGTAGCAATAAATGCTCTCCTGGCTGTCCAAATGAGTGAAAATCAGACTTTTACAGTCCCCACCACTGCATACAACAGTCCCGGACTGAAATTGAGCAAAAGCCCCTTGACTGCAAGTGGATTTCTGAGGATTCAAAGCATAAAAGTCTTGCCTGCTGCTTTGCCAAGCTCAACAAGCATAAAATCTTGAAAAGCCCCTTGATTTAAGATCAATTTCTGATCATACATGGTACATTAACGCACATGAAGGCATCCAGAGTCTTCACGATGCTTCCCCTTGGCCACATATACATCCAGTACATAAAAGCCCCTTGATTTACAGGCACATTGAGTGCTTGACAGGCATCGACACATTGCCCAAAGCATCAAATGCGAGTGCCTGCATGCAAATCAATCCAATCGGCACAAAAGCCCTTTGATTTGCACATCAATTTCCTGCAATTTTGGCTTGAATTGAGATTGCTCACATCATACAGCATGTATGAATGCCCAATTGCACAATTACATCAAAAGCCCCAAATTTCGACATCCAATTTCCTGCAAATTGACTCTGATTGTGACCAATGTCACCCAATTTTGCCAATTTGGCTCAAAATTTGAGCAATTTGGCACCTGTACCTTCCCAATTGATAATTGTACCTGCTCAATTGCAAATCCCAAAAAAAAATTGAAGCAAATACCTCGTAATTTCTGATTGCAGGAAAAGGGGAGGCGTCGAATTTGCTCTGATGAGGTGCTATTGCAGAAATCTGACTCGACTCAGGTCAGAGGCCCGTGTGTGTGCCCAGCGCAACTTCTCAGCACAGCAGGTAGTTGTGACCGGCTGTTTTTACGTGTTAGCCTTGGACTGGATGGAGGCGTAGATGAAACCGCAGGCTGGCAGTGGTGCGTAGCTCTCCTCGTTGTGTGCAACACAGTAGACGGGGCCAGGGACACGTAAGCTTTGTTACGCCTTGGCCAGCGCTACACGCAATGGCTCTCACCGAAGCGTAGGCGTGTTCGATGGACGCCCGCCTGCCTAGTGGCTAGCGCTACACGCGATGGCTCTCACGTAACGCCATATCTACGCGAGGACGCCAGTTGTTGAGGCGAGTTGCGTTAGTGAGGTCGGTGACGATGGAACGCAGCACCAAAGGCGCCGATGGAACGGAGCCTCTCCCGACTCCTCCAGCTACGCGTAAAACTCCTCGCTCGCCTGCCTCCCCTTCGCGCTACGGGTGCTCGCGCTACGGATGCTCTCCACGTTCTTGTTGCCGCCGACTTCGCCTAGTAGCCAGCCGTCTAGCGCCCAACGCTTGAAAGCTCTTCTACAGTCGACTTTCACTGTCTTGCAGCGCCCAACACATTCCTGCCTTTGCCTAGTGGCTCACACGCACAGGCTATCGGCTCTTCAGCCATGCTTGCTTGGACACACACCTACAAGCTACTTGCCTGCACCAGACCATGCTGTCTCAAGACCATACACAGTGCTCTGATACCAGTTGATGGGAGCTGAATTAGGGTTACATGTGAGAGACAAACACACAGAGAAGAAGGGAGAGAGAGAGAGAGATGTGGGGATAAGTCAACTCCCTGAGATGAGTGTGTGACTCCCCTATCACACATGTATATTGCACTAGTACACATAGTGCACTTAGTACATTAAAAGTACTAAGTGTACTATGTACTATAACTTATGGGCTTGTACACACTACAAGGGTGGGCATAATGCCTTTACCCCAACATAGTACACATAGTGCACTTAGTACATTAAAAGTACTAAGTGTACTATGTACTATAAAACTTATGGGCTAGTACACACTACAAGGGTGCGCATAATGCCTTTACCCCAACAACCTCCCACTTAAAGGCAAAGTGCCCTTAAATGAAGGAAAAGAAAAATCAGCATGTACATGATAATATACAAGGCCATATCAAGGCTGAAACTGGCCTCATCCAATGCACATCAAGTGTCTGCAATGAGCAAATCGCTCTGGAGGCAGATCAACCGGGTTGTCATCCGTATGATTCTTGACAAGCTGAATTTGCTTGTTCTCTATCACCTCTCTGATGAAGTGATACTTCACATCCACATGCTTCGTCTTTGCATGAAAGACAGGGATGAAAGACAGGGTTCTTTGCCAACTGGATGAAAGACAGGGTTCTTTGCCAACTGGATGAAAGACAGGGTTCTTTGCCAACTGGATGGCACTCTGACTGTCACAATGCAACAATGGAATATCCCCTGTATAACCCAAATCAACCACTAACCGAGATAGCCATAATGCCTCCTTGCAAGCCTTTGTGGCTACAATATACTCGGCCTCTGTAGTAGATAAGGCAGTGCACTCCTGCATCCTGGATATCCATGACACAGCACCTCCTCTGAATGTAAACACATAACCGGTAGTAGACTTCCGGTTATCTGGATGACCGGCATAATCCGAATCCGTGTAACCATGCACTAATGCATCCTGTTTGCCAAAGCAAATGCACATATCCTGTGTGCCCTTCAGGTATCTCATGACACCTTTCACTGCTTCCCAATGCTTCTTGCCAAGTTTCGCCATGTATCTAGAAACCACTACAAATGCAATGTCCGGCCTGGTAGCAACCATGGCATACATGAGACTGCCACAAGCTGAAGCATACGGAATCTTGGCCATATCAGCCTTGTCACTATCTGACTGTGGGCTGTCCATAGCACTGAGTTTCACATATGGAGGCAAAGGAGTACTAGTCTTCTTCCCCCCGTCCATATTGAACCTCTGCAAAACTTTGCCAATGTATTCCTTCTGAGACAAATACAACACATGCTGATTTCTGTCCCGAAGTATCCGCATACCCAAAATGTGATTTGCATCACCCAAATCCTTCATATCAAAGGTCTGATGCAGCCTCTTCTTCAAGGCATCCATCTCTTTACGAGATTTCCCGGCAATCAACATATCATCAACATACAAGATGAGGATCAATAGACTGCCATCCAAAGCTTTCTTGGTTTATAAGTAGTGATCTATGTCACTCCTCCTGAAATCCTGGGATTTCATGAATGAATCAAATTTATGATACCATTCCCTTGGTGCCTGTTTGAGCCCATAAAGACTCTTTTTCAGCTTGCATACAAGCTTCTCCTTTCCATTCACTGCATAACCCTCTGGCTGTTGCATATATATCTCCTCATGGAGATCACCGTGAAGAAAAGCAATCTTCACATCCATCTGAATCAAATCCAGATCATCATGAGCAACCAAAGCTAATACAGCTCTAAGTGTGGTCATTTTGACCACTGGAGAGAAGATCTCATCAAAGTCCACACCATATTCCTGCTTGAAGCCCTTAGCCACTAACCTGGCTTTGTATCTTGGCTTTGCATCAGGTGCAACTTTGAGCTTGTAAACCCACTTGCATGGCAAAACCTTCTTGCCTGTAGGCAAATGCACCAACTTCCATGTTCCATTTTTGTGCAGAGAATCCATCTGTGACTTCATAGCACGCTCCCAAAGAGCCTTGTCTGCCCTCTGTAAAGCCTTCTTATAACATGAGGGCTCCCCACAGTCAGTAAGCATCAAGTAGTCAACCCCTGGAACAAACCTGTCAGGGATTCTGGAGGGTCTTGTGGACCTCCGTACCCAATGACCATCATTTGCAGGTTGCTGTCCAGCCTGCATATCACCTATTGGTGGCTCGTGTTCCATGCCATAAGGTTGAAATATCATGCCCGGTAGCTCCTCTAACTGTGGGATATCCATAGGGATATCTTCTGCCATCTCTGGCTGTCCATTTGCAGGTTGCTGTCCAACCTGCATATCACCTATTGGTGGCTCGTGTTCCATGCCATAAGGTTGAAATATCATGCCCGGTCGCTCCTCTAACTGTGGGATATCTTCTGCCATCTCTGGCTGTCCATTTGAACCATTTTCAGCACCATTTAAGGACTGGTTTTGTTGCTGTAATGGCTGATTTACAGCCCTTGGTTGTTGTCCATGATGTCCATCATCATAAAAGATGACTCTGCCAGGCTCCTGTTGCCTTGCAGGCTCCTTATACATGCATGTTTCATAAAAAATGACATCATTGCTGCGTATAATCTTTCTATTCACTGGATCCCAAAGTCTATACCCCATTTCACCTCTGTCACCATATCCTAGGAATATGCATTTGTGAGACTTAGGATCAAGTTTGGTGCGTATTTCCCTGCGTATGCGCACGTACGCAACGCAACCAAACACTCTCAAGTGCTTGTAGGACGGAGGCTTTCCCGTCCATACTTCCTCTGGCACTTTCCCACCAAGCCTCGTGTTAGGTGACCTGTTTAAAAGATGAACTGCTGTCATAACAGCTTCAGCCCAAAAACCATGAGGTAACGCAGCATGTGACAACATAGAACGGACCTTCTCCTGAATGGTCCTGTTCATCCTCTCTGCTGTCCCGTTTTGTGGAGGATCATAAGGAGTAGTGAGCTCCCTCTTGATGCCTTTAGCATCACAAAAGTCCTAAAACTGTTTGGACATATACTCTCCACTATTGTTGGAATGCGAAGCCTTCAGTGTTTTGCCTGTTTGATTCTCAACATGAGCAACAAACTTTTCCAACACTGAGAATGTATCACTCTTCAAACGAAGAGGATAAACCCACACCTTGCGTGTGGCATCATCAATAAAAGACACAAAATATTTTGCCCCTCCCAAAGAAAGCTGAGGCATCTCACATACATCTGTATGCACAAGCTCTAACTGAGCATCTTTTTGTCCAAGAGCTTTCTTGTGGGGGCACTGGAGTTGCCTGCCATATATACAATGCTCACAAAACTGAAAACTTGGGAACTTCAGAGAAGGCAAGTAACCAAAACGAGACAATTGCTCCATTCCTTTGACATTCATGTGTCCCAACCGGCTATGCCACATAGAGATTTCCGGCAGCTCGATTACATTTACATTAACACCAGCATGCATGAAGTAAAGAGTGTCCACCTTAGAGCCTCTGGCAACAACCAGTGAGCCCTTACTAATCTTCCACTTTCCACGACCAAATGTGGTAACATAATCAGCATCATCAAGCTGTCCAGTAGAAAGCAGGTTCTTCTTGATCTGAGGCACATGCCTGACATCATGGAGCATAAGCTGTGAGCCATCTGAAAACACAAGCCTCACATCACCTCTGCTGCCGAGAATCTGGCATGCATGGTTGTCACCCAAATAAACTACTTCTTCATTGCCAGCAGTATACCTGACAAACAAGTCTCTACAACCTGTGACATGAAAGGAGGCACCTGAATCAATGATCCATGAGTGCATACCATGACCATCTCCTGCAAGGAGTGAATGGGCATCAAGTGAAGACGTGAATAGGACTTCATCCTCACTGTCACCTGCATGTGACACATTGACTTCTTCAATCTTGACTCCACTTTTGCCCTTTGGCTTTGCATCTTTGGCTTCATCTTTGTCTTTGTCTTTTCCTTTGCCCTTTTCCTTTTGATCGTTCTTCCATTTGTAGCATTGCTTTTTAATATGTCCCTTCTTGCCACAATAATGGCATTCCAAGTCCTTTTTGGAGCGGGACTTGCTCCTTCCCCGTTCTTGGCTTTTACCCCTTTGCTGGGATCTCCCACGTGCATTCATTGCATTCGACTTTCCAACAGAGTTGTTCTTCCTGTTCATCTCCTCTTGAAGGAGAGCACCCTCCACATCTGCATATGACAGCATAGCATTTGAATTGCTAGTGGCTGTCCTGAATGTGTCCCAACTCTCTGGCAAAGTGCATAAGAGAAAGGTGGCTTTGAACTCATCGTCCATTGCCAACTTCTGATTGATGACCTGACTGACAACACCATTAAACTCATTTAGATGGGCTGTCATAGACGCCCCTTCCTTCATTTGAAGACCTATGAGTTTCTTCGACCAATACACTTTGCTTGAGGCACTTTGCTGGGCATACAAGTCCTGCAATCTTTGCCACATTCCCCAAGCTGTCTTCTCTTCACGTATGCTAAAAAGTAAAGTGTCTGACACAGACAACATGATGGTGGATCTTGCCAGCTCATCCATATCTTCCCATTCTTCAACAATAAGAGAAGCGGGCATTACACCCCTTTCTTTGATGGGCTTGTGCTACTTCTTCTGGAGCAACACATTATAGCACTGGGTTTGCCAAATGTCATAATTATGTGAGCCTTCAAGCTTCTTGATGTGAAGCAATGAAGAACTCTCACCTGTGGTTGCCATAGCAATATGCAACCTTTGTCAATGCCTGACTCCCTGCAAGATGTGCAAACACTGCACCAAAGCACACAAAGTGCTCACAGTTGTTCTCCTAAAGTTTGTCTCCCACTGCGGAAGCACGAATGCAACTCTTCTCCCACTGAATGTGATAAAATCACCAAAATCTGGTTGCTGCAGATTTATGATAGCACCTTAGATGTGCTCTGTTCCCCTTCCAAAGTACTGTACAACAGTACTAAGTGCTCACCAATGATATACCAAATCTGTACCAGCAAGTACAACAACTGAAAATGAGCCTTTTCCTCACTCAAATCAATGTACAGCCATGCCAAAACTTGTACAAAGTTGTACCAAATTTGTACTAGCAAGTACAGTAGCAATAAATGCTCTCCTGGCTGTCCAAATGAGTGAAAATCAGACCTTGACAGTCCTCACCACTGCATACAACAGTCCCGGACAGAAATTGAGCAAAAGCCCCTTGATTCAAGATCAATTTCTGATCATGCATGGTACATTAATGCACATGAAGGCATCCAGATTCTTCACAATGCTTCCCCCTGGCCACATATACATCCAATACATAAAAGCCCCTTGATTTACTGGCACATTGAGTGCTTGACAAGCATCAACACATTGCCCAAAGCATCAAATGCCAGTGCCTGCATGCAAAACAACCCAATTGGCACAAAAGCCCTTTGATTTGCACTCCAATTTCCTGCAATTTAGCCCCGAATGTGAAATTGCTCACATCATACACAATGTATGAATGCCCAATGGCACAATTACATCAAAAGCCCCAAATTTTGACACCCAATTTCTTGCAAATTGACCCGGAATGTGACCAATGTCACCCAATTTTGCCAATTTTGCTCAAAATCTGAGCCATTTGGACCTGTACCTGCTCAATTGATGAAAATGAACAAGCAAATCCCAAAATTGAAGGCAAATACCTCTGAAATCAGCTGATTTCTGTTGCAGAAAAGGGGGGGGCGTCAAATTTGCTGACTCGTGCTGATGCTGCTGCAGAAAGATTGTGCAGATGAAGGGCTCCTCCAGTGTGAGTATCCTCAAGCGTGTTGCAGAAGACTGAGCCAATGGAGGGCTCCTCAGGCGGAAGTATGGTTGAAGGGCAGCGACTGTAGAAGAGGCTGCGAATGGGTACGCCGCTGCCAGCAATACGCTAACCAGCACCAGAGACGCCACGCTTCTTCGAGTAGCACGCTAGCTACTTTAGAGATGTTCGGCCAGCACGGTGTCCACGTCTAACACCTTGACTACGCTTCCACTCTCCTGACAAAGTCACTGCCTGGCTTCGACGGCTCACTCGTAGGCGTGTTCGCCTGAGTATGGACGCCCGCTTGCCTGCATGCGCGTATCCGCCCAACGCCTGCGTGCGCTTATTGACCACCTGCCTGCGACTGGTTCAACAGCTCTGCGCACAGGCGACCAGCGACCAATGAAGGAAGGGGAAGAACGCTGCGGCCCTGCCCATGGCTCTTCAATGCTGCGTGCTGCCCTGCACTGGAGGATATGGTGTGTGAAGCGAAAGCTACTGCACAGTCAACTCTACAGAGATGAAACCGGTGGCCTTTGCAGTTGGCGTCAAAAATGCCTGTGGACACGCACCCCTGCTTCTTCAAGCAAATGCTGCAGTTGCAATCGCCATGGCTCTGATACCAGTTGAAGGAGCTATGGAAGCTCAGCTGTAGAGAGTTAGGGATTCATGTGGGAGACATACACAGAGAAGAAGGGGGAGAGAGAGAGAGAGAGATGTGTGGGGATAAGTCAACTCACAGTATGAGTGTGTGACTCCCCTATCACACATGTATATTTGCTCTAGGACACATAGTGCACTTAGTACATTAAAAGTACTAAGTGTACTATGTACTATAAAACTTATGGGCTAGTACACACTACAAGGGTGGGCATAATGCCTTTACCCCAACATATATTACTAAATACCATACAGTCCTTAGGTAGTGCAAAAGATGCCTGCTACCAGGGTGATAAAGGTTGGGTAAAGTGGAGGAAGTACAAAAACAAAAAGCTGGAGATCAAGGAGGCCTGTAGGAGGAATGGAGTAGGAACCACTCCGGGGGCCTATAGTGCCAGTGAATCTGATCACCGGTGAAAAAGAAGGTAGAAGCACCCCCGGAGTAGGAACCACTCTGGGGGCCTATAGTGCCAGTGAATCTGATCACCGGTGAAAAAGAAGGTAGAGGCACCTCACAGACGGCGGAAAGCCAACCTCCACTCTAGCGCCGTAGTGGAGGAACCAGCAGAGCTCTCCTACCAACTGCGCAAGGAGTGGATAGTGTCCAGCCATATCCCTGTCAAAACCAGCTCTGTGTCTCCAAGGTCTGAGAACTGAGAGTATGAAAGCAACGTGCCTTCCATATCTCCCACAAGGTGATACTGACAATAGTACCGAATCTGTGATCTCTGCCATGCATAGTACCCTGTAAGTCTGATGGGTGTACCATGTTGAAGGAACCATGCTGGTATCCAGCACTCATAAGCTGTAAGATGGAATTCGTAGCACTGCACTCAAAAGCAACATGGGGTCCTGGGCTAAGCATCAACCACAAAATGGAGCCCCATGTGAGAGTCCCCATGTGTAACCCACATCGACTCAAAAACAGAGAGTGCTTGCCACACTGCCTGAGAAGGAGGACAAAGCTAGGAACAGTGACTAAGAGACTCTGGCACCCGAAGGGAGCAACATGAACAAGTGGGATCGTGTCCAGTAACTACGCTCCAAGTCCCCACAGGAAGGCCGGCACAAGCAAGCAACCACATAAAATATGGAATCTGTCTGGTGATGCGTAAATCCCAAAGAGCTGCCCAGAACTATCGTAAGTATGCATGCGAAAGGCCTACATGCAACCACATCCGTAAGCGTGTCGAAATCTCCTACTGGTGTCTAACCTGAAGAATGCGTCCAATTTTGACGGAATACTCAAAGAAAGATACAGACCCACCACTGATGTCTGCATGTGGCCAACGCCACTCACCGGGATCCCAATATAGCTGTGAAAGTTGCCTGCCCTCCCAAATCCAAAGTCTCCACACATGTGCCTTCTCAGGGGGGAAACCCGGATCAACACATCTAGTACGACCCATCGATCCCACCACACGAATTGGAATCCCGTCCACATTGGGCATCTTGGAGCTGTCCTCATAGCTCAGTGCAAACTTTATTTGTACATGCGGTAAGCTGTCCTGCTGAGCATCAACTATGAAAACCATCCTCCCATAAGCAGACAACCACACGGAAGCCCGATATCATCAAAGGCTGCCCACCAACCCAAATGCTCAGGAAGAGAGGAAACTCCTATCACAATACTATTCCAATCATCAGGAATAGCGCTCTGAATCTCTGTTATGCGAGCTTGCACACCTCTGCTAATGCCATAATGAGCCACTAACAAATCAGCCCCCAATAGACGGGACTCTGTCCAAACACGCATGGAAGAGGCAGGGCCAGAATCCCAAACTGCCCAATATGCTACCTCTCCCCTAACTGCCTTTGCTCCGGATCCGTAACAACAGAAGTATTCCAAATGAGGGGTTGCCTCTCAATTTCCTCTTTACAAGGAGGAGGAGAGCGAACCAAAGCGCATTTGATAGACCCCGGGAATGCGTCCCTCCCTCCTGCGGCACGCAGAGGACATCTGAAACTATAAACACAAAGAGACCGGAGAATGGTCTGAAAGAGCTATCCCACGATCTATATCCACCCAAATCAGCAGCCCATTGGCCTCTACATAAAACCGGTCTAATCTCTCCAAAAGCCTGCCCTGCGCTGTAACAATGAAAACCCCAAGAAAATTGTAGGGAATCTGGCCGCAATCCAAAGGATGGTAAGTGCCAAGCATCCATCACAGACAAATGAAACAAGAAGTCTTCCCAGGCATCAATCTCAAGAGGGGAAATAGAAGAGCGAGCCAGAGGGATATCTGCTCTTCCCAATCCTCTCTTCCTTCGATATTGTTGAAATCTCCCCCAAGGATCCAAGTGTCCACAGTTGGCAATACATCAACCGATTCAGACCAAAAAGGTCCTCTTGCTCTTGCATCTGTCAGTGCATATACACACATAATGCCGACCAAAGTCTGCTCAAACTGCAATGTAAGTCTGATGGGTGTACCATGTCGAAGGAACCACGCCGGTATCCAGAATCGTAAGTTGTAAGATGGAATTCGTAGCACTGCACTCAAAAGCAACATGGGGTCCTAGGCTAAGCATCAACCAGGAAATGGAGCCCCATGTGAGAGTCCCCGTGTGTAACCCACATCGACTCAACAACAGAGAGAGTGCTCGCCACACTGCCTAATGAAGGAGGACAAAGCCAGAAACAGTGACTAAGAGACTCTGGCACTCGAACAAGTGGGATCGTGTCCAGTAACTACGCTCCAAGTCCCCACAGGAAGGCCGGCAGGGGCAAGCAACCACATAAAATATGGAATCCGTTTGGTGATGCTGCGTAAATCCCAAAGAGTTGCCCAGAACTATCATAAGTATGCATGCGAAAGGGGCCTGCATGCAACCACATCCGTAAGCGTGTCAGAATCTCCTGCTAGTGTCTAACTTGAAGAATGCGTCCAATTTTGACAGAATACTCAAAGAAAGATACAGACCCACCACTGATGTCTGCATGTGGCCACGCCACTCATCGGGATCCCAATATAGCTGTGAAAGTTGCCTGCCCTCCCAAATCCAAAGTCTCCACAAATGTGCCTTCTTAGAGGGGAAACCCGGATCAACACATCTAGTACGACCCATCGATCCCACCACACGAATTGGAATCCAGTCCATATTGGGCATCTCGGAGCTGTCCTCATAGCTCAGTGCAAACTTTATTCGTACATGCGGTAAGCTGTCCTGCTGAGCATCAACTATGAAAACCATCCTCCCATAAGCAGCCAACCACACGGAAGCCCGGTATCATCAAAGGCTCCCCACCAACCCAAATGCTCAGGAAGAGAGGAAACTCCTGTCACAATACTATTCCAATCATCAGGAATAGCACTCTGAATCTCTGTAATGCGAGCTCGCACACCTCTGCTAATGCCATAATGAGCCGCCAACAAATCAGCCCCCAATAGACGGGACTCTGTCCAAACACGCATGGAAGAGGCGGGGCCAGAATCCCAAACTGTCCAATCTATATGCTACCTCTCTCCTAACTACCTTTGCTCTGGATCCGTAATAGAAGTTGTGCGCTTTTGCCGCACAGGTCGTAGCTGGGGACTTGCCAGACACCGTATGCGAGCCACGAATGGCTACAAGCATACAACCAGGGAAGGAAGCTCAAACAGAATGCCAAAGGGTGTGTCACTCACCGCTTAACTGCTGCCTTGAAGGATTCCCGCGTCGCAGCCGTGAAGGAGGAGCCGCCGTCGCCGCTCTACCGCCTCTCCGCCGCCTCGCCGTGCCGCTACACAGTGCGCTCGATCGCTCTCTCACTCTCTCTCTCTCTCACACACGCAGGAGAAGGAAAACAAGGAGATAAGGCAAGAGCACTCTTCTATTCACAACACATGAGAATGAGGATTTTAGGGTTACATTTGACTCATATAGGTGACTTGGCCGTTCACACTTGGGCGCCCATACATGGCCGACCGACCCTAACCCTTATCCTACTGATATCCAAGGTGCGCCTCTCATCGGCGATCACCCAATCCCTTCATCTTTAACATATGGTGCTGACAAGCCCGGCCCATGACTCAGAATATTTAAATTAATGACGTAAAATATAGTACGTCGCCATGTCCGCCATGGGTTAACATGCCCCCCTTCCTGATGTAGATTCCGTCCTCGGAAGCTATGGTATGGTAACCTCAAGAGGGTTGTCGTGGTAGACCGTCTGCAAAACAGGGAAGTAGAGTGAAGGTATGCTAGAATTCAAAAGATATAAAGTGTATAAATTCAAGCATGTGAGACCACAATGGATGTTGCTATGAGAACTTAGTTTAAAAGTCACATGAGTGAGCTAGTGTAGCAAATTAATAGGAGTTTAAAATTATTGAAAGGAATTCAAGAGTTAGCAAGGTGTCACAGGTTAATCAAGGTTTATAACTGGCCTAAGTCAAGGAAAATAACCAAGCTTAATAAATAAACAGATGACCACACTGTGTCTACTCTAAGAACAAGTTAATACCACACGTCTAGGGACACAAGAAACATCATAGTTACAGGAGACTTTTGCCTCTTTTTTTTTTTTTTTTTTTTAATGTACGTGACAATTTTTACACACAATGGCGACCTTCCTAAGGCAAAACTAACATCGATCCTGGTACCATGTTTAACACAAGGCATTATCCAGGAATCTATTAGCTCACTTTAGGCAAGGCTACCCCCTACCAACCAAGGCATCGGTCTGGAGTAGAATACTCCTCGCCTACCAAGTATCAATAAGGCGATAGGCCAACATTAAAGCACACTAACCCTTGTATTGCCATTTATTGTAGGCTTTTTTTTTTTAAATCTATTTCTTTTGATCTTTGCTCCTGAACTAAAATGTGTTCTTACATCCTTTCGACAAGGGGTAAAAGCTATGTCCTAGGGGTCAACACACACATGGCCAGGTGTCAAACATTAAGATGGTTTGACCCTAGACCTAAGACAATCGTATTCCAAGGTTAACTAAAGACATCATGCTGCCTAGGAATATTTCCAATAAAGTTAAGCTCATTAATGTTTTACACTAGCATGCAAGCAACTTCAAAAACTAAGTAGTACAATGACAATTTCCATGTGGTCATGCCGTATAGTTTATGAAATTAATTGAACAGAAAAAACGAAAGAGAGTGGGTATGGAAGAATTACACCTGAAATTGGAGATCTCCTTGATTTGATGAGACAGCTTGCAATGTGATGTAGATATATTTTGATGATCGTTGCGGCAGTCTCAAGATATGGAAGCGAACCCACCTCAAACTTTTTAACCTGTACAATCAACTAACAAGCACTATACCTCGAGAGGCACATCAGTGTGAAAATTTCAAGATTGTTTAAGGAATCTAAACTAGAAAAAACTTGAAAACACTAACCTACCTACCAGTCACCACACTACTACTGAGAATACGGTAAGAGGATGTTGTAGAGTCCTGGCTCTAGTCCTAAGGCTAAGCCTCTATCCGCATCATCCAAACAAATAAAGTCAACCTCAGTAGTGCCATGAGTTTCATCCGTCCATTCATCATTGTCAGATATTTCCTTTTCATTTTCCCATCCACATAAACTCATCAAGAATATAACCATGCGAGGATAGTCATCTTGTGGAAAAGGAAAGCATTGGGCTATCGGGGATATTTCCTCTACGGAGTAGGGGTCAGTCATGGTCAATAGGCGAATTAGCCATTCTAATTCTTCAACATTTTCCTCTCTGGCCAGTACATCTATATGATCCCATTCAGTTTCAATAACAGGATAGCACATGTGAAATATCTGAGAAAGGTACAGATGATACCTCTCATCAAAGGCGGGAGTGGATGAAGTGTATGATGATCGTGCATCTGCCATATCTGCAAACACAGATATAGCATCAGTAGGTTTGTGAGACAGGTCAATCTAGTTCTTGATTGTATACAGATATTTATCCTCTTTTTGTGCTCTTGCTCTTTTTACTATTTTTTGTTTTTCTTTTCTTTGTTTTTGTTTTTTTTTTTATTTTTTAAAAATGTATGAAGCTATATATATACATCCCCTTGAATTTGGCAATTACATGGTCAGGGGAGAAGGTTAAGGAGGAAGCACTAGAATGTCGAGCATGAGTACATGCTCCCCCTTTCCTTGGGTAGATCATATTATTTGCAATGATGTTGCAGCCTCTTGGAACCAATTTGTCCAGCGGGTCATAGGTTGTGATGTGGGCAGATAGCTTTTTATGACCCTTTTGGCCACATCCAATTGTAGAGATGGTAGTGTACGCTCCCATTGACGAATGGAGGAAATGGTTTCCGACGATACTATTACAAGGGGAGACGTAGACTCATCAGTTTTTTGTTGGGTGTTGACAAGAGTAGGTGTAGAGCATGTAGAAACTTCTATATCAGCATGTGCCTGGCATGAGGAGCTAGAAGCTTCATGTGGCTCCCCCCTTCCTGAGCTAGGTGGTAATGATCGATATCGTTTGGGAATCCAAACTAACTCTGGAAGAAGTGGTATGGAGCACTCTGTTACCTTTCCCTTACCACGATCTTGAATTATCGTTGGGGTGGCAACAATTGGTTTGCAAGGTTTTATAGGTGATGTAGAGGGATTCAGCTTATGTTTAGGGACCCAAATCTGGTCATTTCCCTCATAGTACCCTTGGGCTACTAATAATTTTTTAGGGATCCATCGCGATGTTACATTGCCCTTTCTCGGGTGGGTAGCTGCTTTCCTTTTACGAGGCTTCTTGGTGGCTGAACGAGATTGAGCAGGGGAAGTAGCTGTTAACGAAGCTTTGGGGACCCATTTGTATGTACTCTTTGGCATAGTAAGCGAAGCTTTATGGACCGCCTTGCCTGTTTCCACTCTTGGCGTTGAAGCGTTAGAGGGGTGGCCTACAATCGAAGATGGTTTTGCCACTGGACTTTGTGATTTTTCATTATCTAATATTTGAGTGGATGACTTAGGTGCGGGATTTTGAGCGGTCAGACCTAGTGTTGGTTCTTGCGTTGTGACTTGTCTGGTTGCCCAATCGATATTGCACTTGGTGACCATCATCCATTTGCGCCCTAAGATTACAGTCCCTTCCATGGTGCCAGCAGGCATAACCAAAAAGCTTTGAATTATGGTTCCCTTGTCATAAGCAACCGGAGTGTGCAGAATTCCTGAGACAGGGGTTTTCTTCTTGTTGATTCCTTGAACTTGGATAGAACTCTTGGATAAAGGTGGTTTTCCCAGTTGACACCACACGCCATATGATAGCAAATTGTGTTGAGCTCCTGTATCCAATAATGCATTATACAGCACCTCCCCGTAAGGACTCTGTAACTCAATTGGGTATCTTAGAGGTGGGTCAGATTCCAGTGCATCCTCCTCTGCTTCCTCGAAAAATACTTGCGTAATTCCCAAGTTGGCTTCTCGTTGTCTCCTAGCACGCTGTTGACGTTCTTTGGCTTCGACTCTTGCTTGTATCTTTTTAAGCTCAGCATGTTCTTTAGCTGCCTTCTTTTGATGGATTGCGTGTAACTCCTCCTGGCTCAGGGGGTCATAGTATCTTTTGAATTTACTCCCATTAAGGAATCCAATGGTTTCAACTCCGTCGAGAGTCTCCACTCTGATGGTACCTTGCGGTGTAATTTCACATACTCTATATGGTCCCTTACCAGCATATTTGAGCTTCTTCTTTTCGTTTCGCACTCCATACATCAGGACTTTATCCCCAACCTTGATGTCCTTGTCCTTTAGATGGCGATCAAACCATTTTTTCCTTCTATCCTTCTCCACAAGGGCATTGTATACAGCCAATTGTCTTTCTTCGTTTAGTCGCTCAAGGATATACAGACGCTCTGCTAAGGGATTACCATCCCAACCCTCTTGAGTAGCAACACGAAGACTAGGAATGACAAATTCCCACGGCATGACTGCTTCTTGGCCATATACCATTTTGAATGGTGTGCAATTAATAGCCACTTTGTACGCAGTACGATAGGCCCATAAAGCTGTCGTGAGCTTTAGATCCCAATCCGTGCGATGAGCTTCAACTGTCTTTGTCAAAACAGAGATTAATGTCTTGTTTGTACTCTCGGCTTGGCCATTCGCTTGCGGATAATAAGGAGTAGATTTGTGATGGGATATCATGAAATTTGTTGTGAGCTCTTTAATCACGT
This sequence comes from Cibotium barometz, assembly GCF_041138505.1. Taxonomy (NCBI): domain Eukaryota; kingdom Viridiplantae; phylum Streptophyta; class Polypodiopsida; order Cyatheales; family Cibotiaceae; genus Cibotium; species Cibotium barometz. The sequence continues at coordinate 73,439,801 of NC_141047.1, read as the reverse complement.
CATTTATAAAATGCGTTCCATTGTCGCTCACAAGTTCAAAAGGACAACCGAAGCGTGTGATTATATTTTCAAAGAGGAACTTGGCTGTTGTCCTCGCATCTGCCTTACGTGTCGCTTTCGCTTCAGCCCATTTGGTCATATAGTCAGTGGCCACAATAATATAGCGAGATTGTGTGTTTCGGGCCGCTGGGCTAATTGGACCTACAAAGTCTAAACCCCACTTTTCAAATGGTTGGTTTACTTTGATTGGATGTAGGGGCATCTGATCTTTCCTCTGGGGTTTCTTATATCGTTGGCATTCATCGCAACCCTTCACAAAGAGTGATGCATCTTGGAACATAGTGGGCCACCAATACCCTGATTGTAAGATCTTTCGTGCAGTTAAGTCTCCTGAGAAGTGACCACCGGCTACACCCATATGTGCCTCTTGCAAAATGTATAGATACTCATCTTCTCGGGCACAACGCCTAAGAACGTCATCCTTTCCTCTTTTATAAAGAGTCCCGGCTATCAGGCAATAGGGTTCGCATTCTTTGATCAGCTTTCGAGCTAGATCTTTACGAAGCTCCTTGGGTGGAAAGCCATTAACCAAAAAGTTAACAATCTTCTCACTCCATTCAGGCATTGTCTCCACCATAAACAAGGAAGTGTCCGGTAAGTCATCATCAACCCCCGTAGGAGCTTCACCATTAGGTATGCGAGACAAATGATCAGCCATAACATGTTTCTTGCCAGGTCTCACAACAACCGTGAAATCAAACTCAAGAAGAATCAATAGCCATCGTGTGATTCTTCCTGTGGAGCATGGTTTATTTACCAGATACAACAATGCTTGATGATCCACATAGAAAACAAACTTGGTGACAAGGAGGTAATAACGAAATTTCCTTACTGCATATATCATTGCCAACCCTTCTCGCTCCGTAGTGGTGTAGTTCATCTCAGCATCGTTCAACTGGCGACTGGCAAAGCTAATGGGGTAGTCTAGCTTATGTTCTCCAGGTTGAGTTAACACACACCCAATAGCAAAGTTTGATGCATCAATATGCACATGGAAGAGTAAATCCCAGTTAGGCATTCTCAAGATTGGAGCACTCGCCAAGGCCTTCTTTAATAGCTCATAGGCACGGTCACATTCTTCGGTCCAAATAAACTCGATGAGAAGCTTATACAATGGTCGAGCTATCTCGGCGAAGAAGAGAATAAACCTTCGATAATAACCAACGTGGCCCATAAAGCGTTGGACTCCCTTGTAGTTGGTGGGTGGGGGTAATTCCAGAATGACCTTGATTTTACTCTCATCAGTGGAAATCCCATTTTTGGACACTATATGCCCTAAGATAACTCCGTGTTTAACCCAGAATTGGCATTTGAAAGGATTCAAGGAGATGCGATATAATCTACACCTTTCAAATATTTTTCGTAAACACATCAAGTGCTCGTCCCAAGAGGAATGAACACAAAGATCATCTAAGAAAGCTTCACAGAAGTCCCTTAGATATTCCTTAAAGGCCGTGTTTATCAATCGTTGGAATGTTGCAGGTGCATTGGTCAAGCCAAAAGCCATGACGCGAAAGGCAAACACTCCAAACTCCGTGATAAATGCTGTTTTAGCTTGGTCCTCGACTGCAATTGTGATCTGATTGTAACCCGAGTACCCATCTAAAAAGCTATATGCCTCCTTGCCTGCCACTCTTTCAAGAACATGTTCAGAATATGGCAAGGGGTAATGATCCCTTCTGGTGGCTGCATTAACCTTTTTGAGATCAACACACACTCTGAGTTTCCCATTCTTCTTTGGCACGATGACTATCGGAGAAACCCATTCTGAGTGCTCAATTGGGTATATGAATCCACATTTTACTAGCTTTTCAATTTCCTCTTGTACAATCTTTGCGTACTTAGGATTCATTGGGTAGGGACGTTGCTGGACTGGTTTAGCAGTGCTAATCATTGGAATCGTGTGTTGCACCACCGAGGGTGGAACACCCTTCATATCATGATATGTCCAAGCAAATATGTCCTTGAATTCTTTAAGAAGCTTCGTAAGTGCAGCTTCTTCCGCCTTGGTGAGGTCTTGAGCAATATAAACTGGTTTAGACTCCTCACCCGGATCTGCTAAGTCTATCTCCTTAACTACCGCAGGGCCATCGTAGACACCGCTACTCCCATTGGTAGGCGTTCGTTGGGCTTTTGTGTAGACCACTTTACGTTCCCCTGTGGTGAATGATTTGAAATGCTCGGGTGCGGGGTGTAAGTCTACTGGTTCTTGTTGTGCCAGACTTTTTTCTTTCAATTCCGCTTCCTTTTGTTGTTGAGCCAACTCTTGGTTTTGCCGCCTTCTTGCAGTACGACTTAGTTTCGGCTTCTCTTCGATTTCTAATTGGGCGACGTCATGAGGTTGCGGAATACACCACATGACACTTTGGAGGTATTGTCCCCAATTATCCGCTATCTTCCGATGAGCATCAATGGCTCCTACATAACTAAGCCATTCTGCAGTGGATCTTTCCTTGTTTATTGCAGTTCGTACATTAGCTCGATAGCGTTGGCGCTTATGTCTCGTTTTCTTCTTACCAAGTTTTTGATTTTTGTTTCTATCCGATTCGGACTCACTTGGTCGATCTTCACTTTCGGATGAACTGCAGGAGGCCACTGTCCTAGGCCTTGAGCACCTTGCTTCCACATTTGGGTGAATATTTGATTCATTTTCTCCATCAGGCTCAGGGTCAGTTTCTTCTTGAGATTCATACTCAGAGTTGCATTGGTCAGAGTCTTCGCTACTTTCAGTGTCGGTGGAGTTTGCCACGTTCTCGCCATCAGGAGTCATGTGCATAACACCTATCATGTTTATTGGCACTAACGGTGGCATATCTTGCCCCTCAGGTGTTACCCAACTTGTGCCTCTATTTCCCCATGTGTCTATGGTTGCCGCTAGGTGTACCCAATCCACGTTATCCGACTCAGTCATACCCGGTAGGACATCCATATAAGGAGAATCTTTCCCATCATCAGTCTCTTTTTTGCATGTATAGCAATACCTTAATGGGGCGGAGTGAATAGTGGTATCCGATCGATTATCAATGATAACCTTGCTTCCTAAAGGATGTGCACGACCATTCTCAAGATCAACTCGAATGACAGAGTCCTGGAATTGTAGGTAGACATGGTTTTTCGACCAGTCATGCACCATTTGTGCTTCCCTCATGAAAGGACGTCCTAAGATCATTTGATATGACATAGGATGCTTGGAGAAATCCATTACAATGAAGGTATGTTTTACCTTGTATCCCAGGACCTTGATCTTAAGGTCCCTTAACATTCCAATAGGTTTAGCTATGGTTCCGTTTGCCATCTTAACCACTATGTTTGTGACTTCGAGGTGAGGCCTTCCCATAGATTCCCAACAGTTTTTAGTCACAATGCTCACTCCAGCACCACCATCAAGGATTCCCTTTAGAGTTAATCCCTTGGTAGTAATGGGGAGGGTGGCATTAGATTCGTCACCTTCAAAGTACTGTCCCAACTTGTTCACAGGTATTTCCACGACCGAATCTTCATCAAAGTTGGGTTGTAGATCCCAATGTTCTCCTTCATCTTGAAGCGTGTCGGGTCTATCCATATTTGCAAATTGTGGTAGTCCCGCCTTTAGTTCTCCATTGAGAAATGCCCGAAGAGCTAAGAATAGCTCAGGATCTCCGTATAATTTGGATATGATCGTGGTTCTGATCTCAGAGGACATGAAATCCATTAGCTTGGACACATTCAACGGTACTTTTCGAGACATCGCCCCTTGACTAGGGACTGGTGAAGATGGAATCACTTCCTCTTCGATGGGGTCAGGCATTCCCTCACTAAACATTCTTTCCAGCAAGAAGGGTGTTTGCCCACTTCCGGATGTCCTATCCTCACTTTCTTCCCGAATGATACTCGGTATAGCTAACGGTTTATGGTTCCGGTGAGGCTGAACTTGCGTAGGAAACACTGTGTCTGAAATTTTGACTTTTCTCGGGTTTGGCTCTAGTTCTCTTTGTGTTTCTTCCACCAAACCCCTTAAGTGTTGTACTTGTTCAATCTCCTCAACTGGGTTTGGGTAAGTTCCAATCTTTTTCTTGAGGGTTTTTGGCCCACGTGGCTTGTCTTGGGGAGTCTCAGTCAGTTTGGGTGGTCGAGAGGGCATTAACTGACTTGGTTGTGGGACCGAGGAAGTTTCCTTCTGTTTTCCCTTATTTATGTACTCGCTTGATTCCCCTTCATTGAGCTCCCATGTGGGTTCCTCCCTTAAGGTAGTGGCTTTGGTCCCCATGGTTTCTATTGAATCAGAATCGTCTTCAGGATCATTCATATACACGGGGTCGTCTCCTGTCCCTATGTTAGTCTTTGAACTGGACTTGGAGCTTGTGGCATTAAGCGATCTCTTTCGCCGTGTTTTCTTTTTCTTTGCCTGAGCGATTGATGCAGTATCCCTCTCTTCAAGAATGTAGTTTTGATTTTGAAGCATTGACCGTGTAACTACATTCGCGGGTACAACGGGTGTGGTTCTTCGTGCTTGGTTGGTGACCTCAACCAAATTCAATGGCGTAATCTTGGGTGCATTAGGATTATGTGGACATTGAGCGATCAAATGATCTATGCCACAACGATTACATGTAAGTACCGGCATTCCCGATGTGCTCCCTTGATTTGGTTGCATCTGAGTAGCGATCTTTTGTAACCTATAAGGGCACTCCGCTACACGATGCGGTCCACCACACTCGTAACATTGAAGAGGTGGTCTCCTCGCCATGGTATTAAGGTTTTGCCCTCTTGTGGCAAGAGCAGCCGCTTGATATACAGGCTTGACTTGCCCGAAATGATCCTCCATGTAGTACTGGGGAATCATTTCAAACGTATCAATCCCGTATGGAGCAGTGGGGTCTATCTCCTCTTCATAATCCCCACATGCACTATGTGACTCACAACCCATCTGGTTTACAGGGGTAATCCTTGGATGTGGAGGTTGTGGTCCTAGCACTGGCGGTGGTAATGGCACAGACTGGACTACATTCGGATTCCTTGGAACTATGTGCTGTGATGGTTGCTCGATAGGTTGTGCAGGCATTAGCGCGGGTACTTGAGGTGTGTTTGACCAAGCTAGTGGTGCCTGGTTTGCCAACATTCGCTTAAGTGTTAGGCAATCTTTAGATTGATGGCCATACTTACCACATGCATTGCAATTCCCATTGAATTTGACTCTGAATGTGGGACATTCACTCGTGCTATGTGGTCCTAAGCACACCGAACACCATTGTTGCTCTCTCCTTGGGTACATATGGCTATTCTGAGGAGCTCGATTACCCCTAAAGTATTCTTGGAGAGCCTTAGTAAGGTCGGTCACAGACATTTCAGATATCTTGGGCTCCTTGGCAATAGGTTTTACCGTCATTGGCTCGTGCCCAGATACTTGCGAACTAACGGATTTTGTTTCTGAAGACACCTTTTTACCTGCAATCATCAAGTTGTCTTCTAACTGGATTGCATTGGCAGTGACTGCTTCCCACGTTGTAAGACCTCTAATGACTAGGCCATTGTAAATGTCCTCGTGGCGCAATCCTCGGATGAATCTATCGAGGAGTTGGTTGTTATTGAAGCGTTCATCGGGAGTGCAGCGAGAATTTAGATGCTTCAATCGACTTATAAAGTCTCTCACTGACTCCCCTTCCTCGCGTTCAGCTTTTTGGAGTTGAGATGCTACCCCCCAAAGCACACCCTCGCGTATGTATTCTTTCAAGAACAATCTCTTGAGAGTGGGGTAGTGAGTGCGCTCTTCAACCCTTAAGGTTCGATACCAATCTCCGGCCTTCCCACTCAAGGTTAAGCCTAAGGCTTTACACTTATGCAGCTCATTGTGTTCTTCCAAGGAATCACACACGTGCTCAAAGACTTCAATGTGCTTCCTAACATCCTCGTTACCACTGAAGTTTTGAGTGAGCTTAGCCACTTGTACTGCCTTGCTTCTAGGTTCTCTCTCAGGCATACCCCGCATGTTTTCTGCAATAGATCGTCCGATCGTCTGAGCAAACGCTGCGAGATCACCTAGGTGAGCAGGCATAGTTGGTGGAGGCACTTCTGGGATAGCCTGGCTGATAGGAGTTGGCGTTGGTCTGAGTAGGTTGGCAAATGACGTAGGATATGATATGTGGCTAGGCCTAGCTCCTCTTGGATAAGGGTGGTGATAAGGCAGTCTTGGAGCATACGCCATCGGCATACTAGGAGGCGTAGGAGCTACATGAGCATGAGTAGCAATAGGTACATAAGGCCGATAGGCACTGCCACGCACTGTTGTAGGTACTGTTCCACTAAGTAGTGGTGTCGTACTAACTACAGTGGTAACAGGTGCGCTTTCTGTCATGCTCATCATTGGGGTAGGCATTGCAGATTCCCTAATGGAAAGTTGAGCCAAGGTTGGAAAGCTAAAGTTACTGCTCGTGGGCTCAACCTGCATTGAGACTCCAGGCGAAACAACATATGAAGGGTCTATGGGACTCACCGAGGGAGTCTCCAATTGTGATAGGGTTGGTTGTTTTGCCTTGCCCGTATCCAAAAATCTCATAGGGCCAGTGGAAACTAAGTTCACTCCCCTATTTTGCCTCTCAATTTGGATAATTCTATGAATCACCTCACATATCATGTGTTGTTGCTCCTCTAGATTAGTGGCGCTAGATGTAGATCGTAGGACTTCTAACCAACCTACATGATATGTGTAACCCGTGTATAGGTCCGTTAGAGTCTCTGTGTGTAGATCATATTCCCAATTTTCATTGAGAAATATCCCATCCAGACTTGGTGTGCCAAACGGTTCTCTTGAAGTGGACGCAATGTCACTTCTTATGGATTGGCTCCTAGGGACCTCTACTTTAGGAGGAGCATCGGAATGTGGTAGCTCAGTAGGGCCCTCATTGAACGAAGTGGGTAGAATATCCACATGGACACTCTTTGGGAGGGTAGGGTCTACATAAGATGTGAATGGCGAATCTACTACCCCTCCTTCCTCATTTACTTCGCTTGTCGCATGTTCAGAGCGTGTAGCTCTACTAAAGGTCTCTATTAGACGACTAAACATGCTAGATCCGGGTTGTGGGGCCCACACTGGCATGTTTTGGCTTGTCTCCTCAGGGTTCTTGGTAGGGTGTCCTTCCATGGCTTCTGAGTCAGAAGACGAGTCACTATCCACTATTTGTGGATCTTGGGTTGCACTCCCTTGGGTTCCAGCCGAAGGCCAAGATGCCAACGTGGAGGGATGGTGTGAGCCTGCGTAGACTGAAACGCTTTCTAGTGGTTCAGGCTCTAGCACCCGACCAGAGCGTAGATGCATGTGACGTGGGTACCCTACGTGCGTTGGTAACTACCCTTGAAACTCACACAAGTGGTTTCTTAGGTGTTTCGCACCCCGTTTTTACTTGTTTTTGTGTTGTTTTTAACCCGTTTTTGACCCCCTTACTTACGGTCGAACTTGGACTAGGGCGTGTGATAGCTCGAAACGAGCGTATCGTTTAAAGGGTCCTAGTGTGCTTTACAGCACCGTGTTTGCCTATCCAGAGCTCTTGTAGTCCTCAAAACAGTCCGTTTCCTTTGGGGGAAAGGGACAAAAGCCTATTTGCTTGTGGAGGAAAGGGTGAGGGCTTTATCCCACATGCTCACTTTACTCCTTGGGGAGTGGGCTACATATAGGGCACGACTTCCCATAAGCTCTCACTTGAGAGAAAGCTATGGAGGCTCACTCTCCTATATATATATATCAAAAGACCGAGACCGAGACCGAGACCGAGGCCGGGGCCGGGGCCGGGGTCGGGGTCGGGGTCGGGGTCGTGGTCGTGGGTCGTGGGTCGTGGGTCGTGGGTCAATTGGGGTTCTTTCTTTTCAAAAATTTTTTCTCCAATTAGAAAAGCTTTCCTCTCCACATGTTTGGTTCTTTCTTTGAAAATAAAATTTAATTTTTTCTTTTTTCTTTTTTATAATTTTCTTATTTTTTATTTTCTGTTTTTTTTTTATGGGATAAGTTTTCTAGGGTTTCCTTACGGTTCAACCTTGGCCGCGGCGCAGTTCGCACACACAGCACAGATCTGGGGATTCAGAAATCCCTCTCACACGTAGAAACCAGATAACAGAACGTACGCCCACACGCGGAGCGAAAATATAACAAAAGAAACAGGAATACAGAAGACAAATTGCAGAAACAGAGATTGAAAACCACAGAAACACCTCAACAGCAACACAGACGCCTTTCCTACAGTGTAGATTAAACTTCACGCAGTAGTCGAGCTGCAAACTGGAGCTTGGTGCAGGGCAACTCCCCGGCAGTGGCGCCAAAAATGTGCGCTTTTGCCGCACAGGTCGTAGCTGGGGACTTGCCAGACACCGTATGCGAGCCACGAATGGCTACAAGCATACAACCAGGGAAGGAAGCTCAAACAGAATGCCAAAGGGTGTGTCACTCACCGCTTAACTGCTGCCTTGAAGGATTCCCGCGTCGCAGCCGTGAAGGAGGAGCCGCCGTCGCCGCTCTACCGCCTCTCCGCCGCCTCGCCGTGCCGCTACACAGTGCGCTCGATCGCTCTCTCACTCTCTCTCTCTCTCACACACGCAGGAGAAGGAAAACAAGGAGATAAGGCAAGAGCACTCTTCTATTCACAACACATGAGAATAAGGATTTTAGGGTTACATTTGACTCATATAGGTGACTTGGCCGTTCACACTTGGGCGCCCATACATGGCCGGCCGACCCTAACCCTTATCCTACTGATATCCAAGGTGCGCCTCTCATCGGCGATCACCCAATCCCTTCATCTTTAACATATGGTGCCGACAAGCCCGGCCCATGACTCAGAATATTTAAATTAATGACGTAAAATATAGTACGTCGCCATGTCCGCCATGGGTTAACAGAAGTATTCCAAATGAGGGGTTGCCTCTCAATTTCCTCTTTATTTACGAGGAGGAGGAGAGCGAACCAAAGCGCGTTTGATAGACCCCCAAATCTGTAGCAATAATCGCAAGAAGGGAGACAAGTGAGAGACAGCAAGCGGAGCATCCGTAAAGAGAAACCTGTATCCAGGTTTCCAATGGTGCTGGTCACGCATCCCTAAGGTCGGCTAAAGCTGAAGACAAAAGAAGCTTCCAAGGTTCATTTGCCAGGAAAAAGACCCCTAACAATTAACTTGGTAAGCAATGCGCGGCTCTGCATCTCAGGATCTATAATCCCCGAACCACCCTCTGCTCTAGGCATAATAATTGTTGACCACTTCACTCTAGCCCGTGTATCATGAGAGCCATCTGAATTCCCCCAGAGGAAATTCCGAACCAACCATCTAAGCTGAGCCATCACGCCCGAATACATCATCCACCAAGAGGCTATGTACCAGGCTGAGGCCAGAATGACTTGGTTGACCACCATGGCTCGTCCCGCCCCGCCAAGGACAAATTTCGAGAGAAGACCAATGGTAAAGTTTCCAGCATATGTTCTGCAAGACAGGAGAGAACTGTGCCAGTGCGGAAACATCCAAACCCACGTGAAAACCCAAATATCGACAAGTCTCCTCGGGTCGTAACCCTCAGCCATGCCCCAGCTGGGAATATCATCCGAACCAACCAGCAAGCCATGAGACTTATGCCAATTAACACACGCACTACTCGCTAAACAGAAAGTATCTAAGCAGTGTCTCAAGGCATCCAGCATGCCTGGCTCATACGCAACGTAGAGCAAGGTATCATCAGCATACTCTTGATCCAAAAGATCTGCCTCCCCCACAATAGGCAAATGTAGACCACGTAAAGTGGAAACCTGGCTGCGGAGGAAATCTGGCATCATCTCAGCCACAAACAAAAACAGATAGGGAGCCAAGGGGCAGCCCTGTCGAACCGAATGGCTCAGTGAAAAAGTTGTGCCCACATGGCCTACAATAGTGACTGCACTAGTAGCTGAACGGTAAAGAGCTGCTACTCTAGAAATCCAAGCTTTTTCCCCACCTTGAGCAGTGACCACTCCAGAAAACTCCAATCTACCCTATCATAAGCCTTCTCAAAGTCCAAAAAGAGGATGACAAGCAACTGTCCTGACACACAGGCCCACTCTACTGCCTGCTGGTGAAAGCAAAAAATGTTGTCCAAGATACACCTATCATGAACAAACCCTGTCGTCTGAGAGGAGTGAATCAAGTCCGGCAGAAAAGAACGCAAACGAGCACTGATCATTCTGGCCAAAATCTTAAACATGGAGGAAAGAAGAGTAATAGGTCTCCAGTGCTTAAGAGACGTGGGATCTCCTCCTTTAGGTATAAGAGAGATTAGCACTGAAGAGAGAGGAGAAGGCATCTCTCCTAAAGAAAAGATGTCCTGACACCCACATAAAAGCCTCGTATGAATGACATCCCAGTGCTGTAGGAAAAACTCTCTCTCTCTCCTCGTGAGGCCATCCTTCCCCGGGTAAGAAGAGGGATCCAATCCCTGGACAGCCTCGTGGAGTTCCTCTATACTGAAGGGGGCCAAAAGCGTGGAGCACATCGCAGGGGTCACCCTCTTAGAAGTGCAGGCCCAAACCTGCTCTCTAGCCTCCAAAATCTGTGCCGACACAGGCTCCACTGATAGGAGATCCGTATAGAAGCTCGTAGCGGCCTCCAACACCTCATCTGGATGGGTATGCAAAAGACCTGAAGAGTCGGCAATAGAAGGCATTATCGAACCCATAGGTCGCTCTTTAAACATAGCAAAGAAATCTTTGTTCACCAAGTCAGCTTTCTTGACCCAAGAAGCAACAGAAGCATGATGTGAGTATTCGGCCCTTTCTTTCTGAATGTTTTTCAACTGTGCCCTTAGCTCACCCTGACGGTCAACAAGATAGAAGTCCTGAGGGAACTCCTGGTAAGAGGCGGTGAACCGAGGCTAGAGGAGCACGCAAGGCTCTCTCTTTCTTTTGTAACTTCTTGCGTTTAAAGGCAGTCAATTGTCTACATACAATTCCAGAATGGATTTAGCCAAAACCTCGCGAGGAGGGACTGTCCATCTCATGGTCATCTGTAGACCAAATGCGGTCCATTTTCTGGCACAACCCAGTCTCTGAGAAAATGGCATGGGGAATGCATCCCTCCCTCCTACGGCGCGCAGAGGACGTCTGAAACTGTAAACACAAAGAGACCGGAGAATGGTCTGAAAGAGCTGTCCCACGATCTATATCCACCCAAATCAGCAGCCCATTGGCCTACATAAAACCGGTCTAATCTCTCCAAAAGCCTGCCCTGCTGACGATGAAAACCCCAAGAAAACTGTAGGGAATCTGGCCGCAATCCAAAGGATGGTAAGTGCCAAGCATCCATCACAGACAAATGAAACAAGAAGTCTTCCCAGGCATCAATCTCAAGAGGGGAAATAGAAGAGAGAGCCAGAGGGATAGCTGCTCTTCTCCAATCCTCTCTTCCTTCGATATTGTTGAAATCTCCCCCAAGGATCCAAGTGTCCACAGTTGGCAATACATTAACCACCAATTGAGACCAAAAATGTCCTCTTGCTCTTGCATCTATCAGTGCATATACACACATAATGCCGACCAAAGTCTGCTCAAACTGCAATGTAACATACATAGCACAACCTCTAACCAAAGTGCCATGCATACGAACCAAGGATGCGAGGGAGGGGCCACCGCAATAGCAACCCCACAGCTGTGAGAGCTCAAGGCTAGAGCTCAAGGCTGGCTCCCAAAAAGTCTGAGAACCTGGGCGCAAAAGAGTGCCAAAGGGAATAGCTTCCTTATTTTCTTGAACCAAAAGAATGTCCACATTTCCGAAAGGCATGTGAGGAAAACAGAAGGTAAGGGGGAAGAACCGAGGAATTTGCTGACTCTTTTCAAATTCATCCACCGAGAAGTCAGGGTGGTACCAAGGCACAAGGTGAATAATCCTGGATCCCAAGAGATGATGGGCTGCGGAGCTAGAAGATCCTCAGCCTGCCAAGGTAGAAGAAAGCCGAACCACAAAAATGCCCTTGCCCAACAAAGACAACTCCACCACCTGCCGACTCCGAGCGTTGTCACCAGTCTCGAAGTGAGGTGGTGCGGTTGGGTGAGTGTCCGAGCATCTGACCAACAAGATCCTGCAGATGGGTGTCCACCCCCCGAGAGAGATCCTCAAAGATGCAATCATACAACCAGGTAGGTGGTGGAGGGGTTCCTTGGTGAGAATCCAATACCGGCAGTGCCGCCATGGTTGCAGAAGAACTCGGAAGAGTGGTGGCCATGGCAGCAGATAAGAGGCAAAGATCATTTCATTTCTCGCGCGCGCGCCCTCTCTCACTGCAGATAGGTAGCCTGCCCTCAGTCAGAGAGGGTGAGGTCGGAACAGAGATGGGCACACACTGAGGTGGCTGACACCAGCAGGTCAGCGCAGCCGCGCAGCAGCTGCCAGCTGCAGAAGAGGGTGCGGGGTAGGGGTGCACCTGCGAGGGCGCGCTGCTGCTGCGTTGTCGACACCAGGCGCGGCTGCGTGGCCTGAGCAGACAAGCGAGGGCGGGCGGAGTGAGGCGGCATGTGCAGAGGAGCTGGGGCTGTGCAACGGCGGTGCAACAGCATGGAGAAAATTGCAAACCAAGCGATCAAATGCTATGGGGGATTTCACAGATGCTGATATGTTATCATATGTTACACAACTCTACACACATAAAGGGATATAGCCCATCAACTGTGATGTGTATGCGTAATCATTTAGTGCGGTGTTCACTCTAGAAACATTGGGAGCAGCCCTTAACAAGATGGCTAATGGAAAAGCATGTGATACCCTGCAGCTTAATGCAGAGATGTTGAAATGGACAACAAGGGAGACAAGACTGTCTTTGTTACAGGTGATACATCACGCATTTGCATCTGGTTTCCCGTAGGAATGGCAGAAGAATTGGATACAACCGTTGTATAAGGGAGGGGATCGCAATTTGCTCACAAACTACCGCACGATTATGGTCAGCTCAGCTATGGCAAAGTTATTTAGCACTATCTTGGAAAAGCAATTGAGCAAATGGGCTGAAAGCAATAACAAACGGGCTTATGGACAAGCAGGTTTTCGCCCTGGTCATAATACCATAGACCATTTGGTTACTTTACCTTTCCTTATGGATGAGAGTCGGCTTGAGGGAGCGACCCTCTCTATGGTTGTTTTGTGGATTTTAAGAAGGCATTTGACACTGTACCAAGGGCCGGTCTCTGTGGCAGCGAATGCAAGAATTGGGAGTCCCACACGATCTATGCGTGGGAATTTACAAGATATATCAACGGGTGGTATGTCGCCTCAAAGGTCGCAATGGGCTGTCACAACAAGTATTTGAGAGTAATATGGGAGTCAAGCAAGGTTGCCCGCTTTCCCCTACACTGTTTGGTTTGTGCATTGATAAACTAGAGGAAATACTTCTTACAGCTATGAGTGAGGAGGAAGCTAAACACCCGCAGATTGGTATGTTTGTCATCTTGCTCTTGCTTTATGCAGATGATGTGGTCTTCTTTACATACACGGTGGAACATATGCAGCAGTTTATGGGGATTCTTGAGCGATTTTGCCAAGATGGTGGTTTGATGGTGAATGTGTTGAAAACAAAGCTAATGGATGTGCGTACCAAGCAATCAAAGATCCCACCAAAAGTATACTATGCAGGACAGCCTATAGAGGTAGTTTCCACCTTCAAGTACTTGAGGATTGAGGTACCAGCAGATAATAGATGGCATACATGCGTGGAGCGTCGATTAGCGGCAGGGAAAAGCAAGTACTATCATTTTGAAAATGATTGCAGTCGTACAGACACTAAATGCTGGAAAGTACATTGCATGGTCTTTGATGCGTATGTACTACAGACGGTATTGTATGGAGTGGAAGTATGGGGGGGGAGCATTCCCTTATCCGCATGGAATGACATTGAGAAGCTACAGAAAGCTTTTATTCGTAGACATTTGGGCATCAAAAGCACTACACCATATGTACTTCTGCTCTTGGAGACTGGATGTAGGCCAATCGATACATGCTATGATCCGCATATTGAGGTATGCCACTCGAGTACATCAAATGGATGACAGTAGGCTGCACAAACGGGCATGGGATGCTAGTACACGCCTACAGAAAACTCAAAAAAGTAAAGTACTTTCGACAGGATGGGTGTTGGATATGCGGAAATGGTTTAAGAGATGGGGAGTGGATGGCTATCTAGATATGGCACCCGAAGATGTATGCATGGACACGTTTCAGCTAGATCTCCTACGAGCTTATCAAGCAAAACATCAAAGCAAAGGAGAGAATGGCAAACTTGCATATTATAGCATGCATATACATCCTTCATGCTGGGAACTCTATATGCAGGGAGAGGTACACACGCAGCCATACATAGCTAACCCGCTCTCAGTGGTATCTAGACGGAGTATTGCACGACTTCGTACTCGATTGCACACTTTAGCGATCGAGACAGGTGCATGGAGCGGACAAGCACGTGAGGCGAGGCTATGCAAGATGTGTGGACTACAGTGTGTAGAATCTGAGGAGCACATGATTATGACATGTCCAGCATATGCACACATACAAGCTGACTTTGATATCCCATTACAGGGGCCACTTCACCAGTTTCTAACCACTACTCCTATATCGAAGTTAGGAGCTCTCACCACCCGCATGCTATGCTTTCGGGAGAACCACGCTGCCTAGTTAGATCTTTCACCGCGGTGACTCTTTCCCATCATGGGGAAGGAGACTCATATTGTACAGTTGGAAAGGTCCCATGGGCCATAATTTGGCCTACCGCAGACGATAATAAACTACTCTAGTCAGATGTCCAGGAGGTATGTCCGAGACTATTGCTAGCACCATTGGTGTGAAGCAAGGATGTCCACTTTCCCCCACGCTATTTGGGTTATACATTGATGAGGTGGCTGACTTCATTACACGGGGAGGCGGAGATGGAGTTGATTTAGCAGGTACCTCAGTACATATTATGCTCTATGCTGATGATATTGTATTAGTGTCTGAGTCCCCAGGTGGTCTACAGCAGCATCTACATGCACTCGATGATTTCTGCACACAGAGGGGTCTTACTGTGAACCTTGGGAAAACCAAGGTTATGGTCTTTCATACATCGAGACAGGGCAGGAGTCAGCTGACATTCACTCTCGCAGGATGCCAGGTGGAGGTGGTGACATCATACGTGTACCTAGGGGTTACCTTCTCTGCAGCAGCCACACGCTTTACCATGGGTTCAGCAGCCAGAGCTAGATTGAGACGGGGATATGCAGCATTGGCTATGCTAGAGAGACAGTGCCACCAGGCGCATTTTCAGGAGCCCCGGACGAAGGGGTGGCTATTTGACACATTAGTCACACCGGCATTGATGTATGGAGCAGCAGTATGGGCGCCAGGCCTTGCTACCCATTGGTGGACACAGATAGAGAGACCACAGGCCCTCATGATGGCACGCATGATACGCAGCAAACCGTCAGTACCTCATGACATTATCCGAGCAGAGTTTGCTGCGCCTCCTATGATGGTAGAGGCCATATTTCAGACTATATGCCTGCTAGACAGATTCAGAGAGATGCCACAGGACAGATTATCATACAGAGCTTTTCAGGCATCTAGACAGTTGGCTGAGGCAGGAGACAGAGGATCATGGTATGCACAGGTCACACATTGGTTCTCACAGCATGGCCTAGACATGGATCATCTACCACCATTCCAGTATGACAGGGATGCACCACATATCCGTCTCTCTCATAGTGAGAGGAACAGAGTATTGAGACAGGATCTATGGCAGCTCTATACACGAGAGACATGGATATCGCCTACACAGCCTCTTCCACCGAAGATGCTATACTACAGAGATCACTTCATGAGTATCACTGATGATGGATTTATAGAGAGGCGGCTTTTTACCACACAGCTCTCGAGTGGCTATTGGTCAGCTCAGAGTTTCATCACACCGATTGGAGATTGAGACTGGCAGAGCAGCACGGATTCCCCGAGAGGAGAGGGTATGCAGATTGTGCAGAGAGGAGGTGGAGAGTGAGGAGCATTATGTATGCAGATGCAGAGCATATACAGCCATCAGAGAGAGATATCCCATTTTATTCAGAGAGCCACATTCCCTACGCCAGATCTTTGAGACAGCAGACCAGCGCATACTGGGGAGATACATTCTAGACATACAGCGCCACAGAGAGACATTATTACAGGCTCAGACAGCTCCAGAGGGGGGGCGACAGACACAGATTACTACATTTTTTCAGAGATCCATACCCCTCCCAGCCCCTACACGGCAGGGAATTACTCTCCAGAGAGCAGAGACACTTAGAGCCCGCAGGAGACAGAGGACACCTGGCTTTCGGACACCACGCCTATACCAGGAGAGATGACAGAGATCAGAGCTCAGTTTCACAGAGAGGGTGCGGAGCGACTGGCTCGCTTCAGAGCACACCCAGGCATGTTCTTCAGGGAGCTGTGGACACCCCCTTCACTGATGTATACCATTTTATACCCCCAGTATGGTACAGGATGGAGCTAGCTAGGTTGCATATCATGATTGTATACTCCATGCATATAGCTTTGCATTCTCCTAGTAATAGAGCTCCATCCCCTGCACACCCAGATTCAGCTTTTTTTATTCAATACTTTTTCATTTTGTTGGGATGACAGAGGATACCCCATACAGGTACTCCGATTTGTCTCATAGGCCGAGTTCGGTCTTTTGGAAGACGTTAATAAAATCTTTCTTTCTTTCTTTCTTTCTCTCTCTCTCTCTCGCAGGATGCCAGGTGGAGGTGGTGACATCATACGTGTACCTAGGGGTTACCTTCTCTGCAGCAACCACACGCTTTACCATGGGTTCAGCAGCCAGAGCTAGATTGAGACGGGGATATGCAGCATTGGCTATGCTAGAGAGACAGTGCCACCAGGCGCATTTTCAGGAGCCCCGGACGAAGGGGTGGCTATTTGACACATTAGTCACACCGGCATTGATGTATGGAGCAGCAGTATGGGCGCCAGGCCTTGCTACCCATTGGTGGACACACATAGAGAGACCATAGGCCCTCATGATGGCACGCATGATACGCAGCAAACCGTCAGTATCTCATGACATTATCCGAGCAAAGTTTGTTGCGCCTCCTATGATGGCCATATTTCAGACTATATGCCTGCTAGACAGATTCAGAGAGATGCCACAGGACAGATTATCATACAGAGCTTTTCAGGCATCTAGACAGTTGGCTGAGGTAGGAGACAAAGGATCATGGTACGCACAGGTCACACATTGGTTCTCACAGCATGGCCTAGACATGGATCATCTACCACCATTCCAGTATGACAGGGATGCACCACATATCCGTCTCTCTCATAGTGAGAGGAACAGAGTATTGAGACAGGATCTATGGCAGCTCTATACACGAGAGACATGGATATCGCCTACACAGCCTCTTCCACCGAAGATGCTATACTACAGAGATCACTTCATGAGTATCACTGATGATGGATTTATAGAGAGGCCTAGATACATGGAGGGCTTTTTACCACACGGCTCCCGAGTGGCTATTGGTCAGCTCAGAGTTTCATCACACCGATTAGAGATTGAGACTGGCAGAGCAGCACGGATCCCCCGAGAGGAGAGGGTATGCAGATTGTGCAGAGAGGAGGTGGAGAGTGAGGAGCATTATGTACGCAGATGCAGAGCATATACAGCCATCAGAGAGAGATATCCCATTTTATTCAGAGAGCCACATTCCCTACGCCAGATCTTTGAGACAGCAGACCAGCGCATACTAGGGAGATACATTCTAGACATACAGCGCCACAGAGAGACATTATTACAGGCTCAGACAGCTCCAGAGGGGGGGCGACAAACACAGATTACTACATTTTTTCAGAGATCCATACCCCTCCCAGCCCCTACACGGCAGGGAATTACTCTCCAGAGAGTAGAGACACTTAGAGCCCGCAGGAGACAGAGGACACCTGGCTTTCGGACACCACGCCTATACCAGAGAGAGATGACAGAGATCAGAGCTCAGTTTCACAGAGAGGGTGCGGAGCGATTGGCTCGCTTCAAAGCACACCCAGGCATGTTCTTCAGGGAGCTGTGGACACCCCCTTTACTGATGTATACCATTTTATACCCCCAGTATGGTACAGGATGGAGCTAGCTAGGTTGCATATCATGATTGTATACTCCATGCATATAGCTTTGCATTCTCCTAGTAATAGAGCTCCACCCCTGCACACCCAGATTCAGCTTTTTTATTCAGTAATTTTTCATTTTGTTGGGATGACAGAGGATACCCCATACAGGTACTCCGATTTGTCTCATAGGCCAAGTTCGGTCTTTTGGAAGACGTTAATAAAATCTTTCTTTCTCTCTCTCTCTCTCTCTCTCTCTCTCTCTCTCTCTCTCTCTCTCTCTCTCTCTCAGCCATAGTTGCAAGCATTCATTGCATTCGTGCATACGAGAATGCCAAGTTTGCAAAAGAATGCATCGAGGGGTGGCTGAGTTTGCACACATGATGTGATCAAGTGTTACAAGTAACTTCAAATTTGAGAGTTCAAAGCCGATTTTAAATTCAGGAAAGTTCAAACTGAGACATAATTGTCACATCGTACTTTTTAAAACCCAAAACTGTTCAATGCTGATTTTTATTGCACATACAAAATATCATGTTACGTGTATATTGCTTAGCTTGGGCTACATAGATGTGTACAGATGTGTGTAGATGTGTTACGTGTATAGTGCTTACCGGGTCTACATAGATGTCCTGGTGGTCATCGCCGTGCCAGTGGTCATCCTCAAGGTCATCGCGGTCACCGTGGTGGTCATCCTAAAGGTCGTCCTAGTCGTCCCGATCGTCATCGTTGTGGTCGTCCCCGATGGTCATCCTGAAGGTCGTCGTGGTCGTCCCGGCGGTCATCGCCATGCCAGTGGTTATCCTCAAGGTCGTCGCGGTCGTCTTGGTTGTTGAGAAAATGTGGTGCTCATGCTAGATCAAGTGTGTGGAAGAAAAGAGCTCATAAAATACAAGAACAATCTCTTGCTTATTAAGTTGTTTATGAATACAACTAGGCCTTGCTCAATACAAAATGCCTCATGGCTCCATCTTTAAATAGGTGAGCAAGTGGACCTTAAGTCCATTCACACTCACACCCTTCTCTTCCCCTTCTACATAACCTTAGTCCCTTAATACCCCCCCTCAATATCAACTATGAAAGAATGGAATAAGTGGTATTGGACATAGGATGCCTTTATAACATTAGGCGTACAAGGTTTGGAATATAGGTGTGATTATCTAGGATTTACAAGTATGTTCCTAGAGCCTTAGAGGCTAATACAATGATGATATCTAAGTCTTTATTTGTTGTCGATGCAGATGTACACCTCAATGATGGTGCACCCCACTCTTTGTGTTTGCTTGACTTCTTGTAGATGACATGCTTTAGACATACATGCCATTGCTTCCACCACATGCTTTCCACCTTGACCATTCTCACACAATGATCAAAACAAGGCTGCCACCCTTGCTTAAGTGGTTTGCTTATAGATGTTCCTTCAACATGCTTAATGCTTCCTTGAATACCATACCTCCTCCATGGACAATGAGGTAGATTTAAATGGGAAAGGGAAAGGGAGGGTCTTACCACTTGCCTTATGAATTGGTCAAGGGCAGTGTCTACTCCACAATTACAACAACTTTTGTGCATGTTGGTTACATGATATCCATTAGGGTTTGAAGGTACAAGCTTAATGAAAGTGAGTAATTGGTTGAGGTAAATGCTCAAACCAATAAGGTTCATCATCCTTGGCTCAAGAAGGAGAGAGCATGGCTCATAATGTTGCCAATGCCTCTTACAAAAACAATGCCAAAAGATGCTTAAAATTATCACAAACAACAAGGTAGAGCACTTAGTGATGCTATGCTCAACCTTACAACTCATCTTAGACGATGAAAAAGTTGAATATGCAGCGGAATAACATGCCTTGGACTTGGGAAATGAGAGCATACGGCTTATGACATGCCTATGCCTCTTACAAACAAGAGCCTCAAGGGTAATACACAACAACATTGAAGATGAACACTTAGTGTACATGTGTTCAGCTTTAAACCACTCAAATATTGAGTTTGTTGATGAAAAAACCAGAAATCTTCAACCTCTTTGGCTTATGAGATGAAGACAATTGGTTCATGGTTGCACCATTTCTCCTTGGAAGAAACGGGTTGACGAATGAAGACTTGTAATGTGGCACTTATGGTGTGTGCCCGGCCTCCAATGTTGATGAAGAAGAGCCTCCTTAGTGTAAAAGACCTCCTCCTTTGATGGTTAAGAACACCTTAGTGTTAAGCAACACTTTGTTTGGTGATTAAGATCACCATTAGTGTGTAGAAAATACAATTAGTGCTTAAAAACACATTTTTTGTGTCAAATGACACTTATTTTTGGTGATTAGTTCACCATTAGTGTTTAATAACACTATTGAACACTTTATAATTACTTCCCTTTGCTGGATTAATAGCTTAATTAGTGTTAAACAACACAATTAGTGCTTAAAAGCACACTTTGAACACTTTGAAAGCTTGAAAGTTGATGTTGATGATGAAGCTTGTTGTTTGAGAGTGAGGTTTATGAATACCTCATGTGGTTGGCCACTCTTCAAAATCAAGATGAAGGTTCAGCAACACACATTCACAACATCACTTGAGTGATTAAAGCAAGGGAAGAGATGATTTGAGCAAGAAAAAATCAAAGTTGAAGCTTTAATGGAAAGCTTCCATGGAGAAAGAGAGAGGCGACTGGTTTTTTGACTGTAGCAGACGATTCAATGCATCAAATGAGCTCAGATTTGAGCTGTGGAGTCCTCATTGAGTGGACTACCAAAGCCCTCAAGCACCTTGACTAATGATGGCCTATAGCCGGCGTATGCCTGTACGGCCAGCGCTGCACAGAAAAACGGCGCCGCCGACTTGCTGCAGAGGTAATGCCGCGGCGAATGAGCGACGAATCAGCTAATTAGCCGTACGATCAGAAGCGCCCGGGTATTCTCTACATCTTCCTTGAAGGAATCTCCACGAGATATGGCCTCCACAAGTTGCTAGAAGGCCTCCACCAGCAGGGGGTTGAGCTCCACACAAGGAAAGATAAGAAAAAGTGAAGATTTTTGACCTATTCTACACCACAAGTAGTTCTAATCAACCAAGCTCTAGATACCATGTTGAGAAAACATGGTGCTCATGCTAGATCAAGTATGTGGAGGAAAAGAGCTCATGAAATACAAGAACAATCTCTTGCTTATTAAGTTGTTTATGAATACAACTAGGCCTTGCTCAATACAAAATGCCTCATAGCTCCACCTTTAAATAGGTGAGCAAGTGGACCTTAAGTCCATTCACACTCACACCCTTCTCTTCCCCTTCTACATAACCTTAGTCCCTTAATATCGGTGGTCATCGCTGTGGTCATCATTATCCTGGTGGTCATCCTCAAGGTCATCGCGGTCGTCCTGGTGGTCATCATTGTCCTGGTCAAGATCACCATGACAAAATAACCACCATCATCATTGTCAGATCTATATGCACCTGTCAAATTTATAAGTCTATTGTAAATACTGACATACCTGCATTTTGTTACCCACATGCGCAGCGTGTAGTTTACCACAACAAGCATCTCCTCCAAACTATCAAACCTCTTCTGCAATGCTTTAATATCATTTCCCAGCACTAAGATGGCCTTCATGATACTGCATGAGTTGCATTATGTACCCCCATTATGTACACAAATAGAGGGATGAAGAAGATACACACATCTTTGCCCACATGATGCAAAGACTTACCTCTCATTTCCATGTGACTTTGCTGAGAGCTCGTGTTGCCTAGAGGCTCTCGTCTTTCGCTGAGGAAACAGGAGGCCCTTGCCTTTTGTAGAGGAGCTCGTTGTAGCCCTTTCACTGTGGCCCTTTCACTGTGGCCCTTGATCCTGATCTGAGGTCTCTAAATGTGGCCATTGAGCTGTGTCGGGGCAAGGATAAATATGTGCAATCCTTTGCCAGGCCTCTTGTGAGGCCATGGACTCCTGAAATGCCCGGTCTCCTCTTTTTAACAAAGGGGCCGGCTTTGGCCACTGATGTTTTACTTGCAGATGTCTATTAAGCCTACTCTTCACTAAATAATTTCAATGCTTTTCCATAAGATGTATGTGCAACGAGTCAAACAAACGGGTATGTCACAAGTAAATACCTGAAGTCTCATACTTGCACCAACAAATGAACTTTTCTCCTTTCCTCAGAGGATTATGCATAAACCATAACAGCCCTCTGTACTCATCCTCTTCATAATGAACGTTGTCTACTATCATTGGAAACATAATAGTCGTCATGATGAATGTTGTCCCTGCAGAAAAACAGAAAAAGAAATCACGGCCAAATACACATCTCTCTCATGGCCTTCCGGCATCTTCTTGCATGCCAGCAGCTGCATAAATATTAACCATCTAAACATATGCTGCAGCAGCTACATTAATATTAGCCATATAGACATACGCTGAAGCATACTGTACACCAAGTCGTACTGAATGCTCAAAGCCTAATCTTCAAGGCTTCACATTTTCCATTTCACACGATCAGAAGCTGGACAATACTTCAACCATGCAAGTCTCTGACTGCAGAGACCCGAACACTTAATGTGGAGCTGAAGAACTCATATATGATGCCGAAATCATGTATGAGTCCAATGATATATATGAACTCATATATGATGCTGAAATCATAATATGAACTGCTGAGATTGCAAGGGGTATCACATGAGCTGAAGAACGGGGTGAGGCTTTAAGACGGGGATAAATAATGCAGGCAGGGCCGCTGCTACAAACACTTCTTTGATGGCGCCATACCCAACTTATATGCCAACACCCAGCGAAGTATCATGGTGGTTCCTCTGCTACTACCAGGGTAAGGGCCACCTAAGTATCATGCACCCACTGAAGTATCATGGTGGTTCCTCTGCTACTAGCAAGGTAAGGGTTGCAAATGCAGAACCAGCGTAAGGGTTGAAGATGCAGATCCATGTGAAGTATCATGGTGGTTCCTCTACTACTACCAGGGTAAGAGTCGCACATGTTTTCAGGAGGATTGCAGCTGGAGTTTATTAACACAAGAAACATTTGAATCATCACAAGCACAACCGTCTGTGCATGCTTCTCTCTCTCTCTCTCTCTCTCTCTCTCTCTCTCTCTCTCTCTCTCTCTCTCTCTCACACACACACACACACACAGCTGCACAGAGAGACTCTCTCACAAACACGAGAGAGAGAGAGAGAGAGAGAGAGAGAGAGAGAGAGAGAGGTACCCGAGTCAGCCATACATAGGCGGTGCAGTATGATCTACGCACTATGAAAAGTGTTAGGAGTCATCTCCTGTCTTTATCAAACACCAGGGCCTCTGTTGTGGGTGTGCCCGCCCTGTATAGGTGTTTTAACGGCTGTCCATACCCTCAACCGATCTCCTACGACTTCAGTACCTAATATGACTCCGTTTGAGGCATACTTTGGCAGGAAACCTGATGTCTCACACTTCCGTGTTTTTGGGAGTGATGCGTATGTACATATTCCGAAGAAGCAGAGGGGGAAGCCTGACTCCAAGTCCCGCAAGCTTGTATTTGTGGGGTATACTTCTCTTTCCAAGGGATACAAATTTTATGATCCAGATAGGAAACGAGATTGTTGTCCGGTGGTCTTTGATGAGCATGTTCCAGTCTCCACTATCGAGTAACCGCCACTTCTTGGACATCCAGAGGAGTCTGATGATGATTCCCAGACCATTGTTCCAGTTGATCAACCTCAGTCAGAACAGGAGGTTGAGCCCGCAGTTGGAGTAGAGCCCCCGCAAACGGCCGGAGGCTCCACAATCTATTCGAGTACCCAAGTGGTTGTTAGACACCCTTCGGGAGTCGGGTGTCACGGAGTTACCCTCCGAGTGGACCCCAGAGGATGGCCCTCGAAGATCACACAGAGTCCGAGACAAAAGCGCGAACAATACGGCATCTGGAAGGTTATGATGGAGTCTGTGTTGGAGTCATATGACCTTGCTGATTTCATCGTTATCGGGGTTCCACGGCCGGAAGCAGAGGAAGGGGAGTTACTGTAGATGAAGAAGGACTGAGAGGCACAGGCACAGATGTGGGATCATGTCAACGCCAGGGTCCGGTCATTTATTTTCCTCAATTGCACACCACAAGTGATCAATTACGTAAAGTACATGACGCTAGCCAGAGGCATATGGCAGCACTTGGCTTCTCTTTATAACAGGGTATCACCCATGAAGAGGATCTCCTTGGAAGTGCAGATGCGGGTTATAAACCCTGCAAAGTCTTCGACGATGCGGGAACACATTAACAAGCTCTGCAGGCTCTTCAGCAGGAAGTCCTCCAGGCTGGGAAGGAGATATCATCTGAAGACATGGCCATCACTCTGCTGTCCCACTTACCTACTCAGTATTCTGCTTTCTACTCCTCTTTGATTACGAGTGGCAGGCTCACCACCATTACCTGGGAGGAGCTTGTGCCCATGGTCTTGGACCAGGAGGAACGTTTCACGAACCCTCCTCACAGCGGAGGTTCGGAGGTCTTAACTGGCCAACGGTCGAAAGGCCGGAATAACAACAAGGGCAAAGGGAAGGCTTCACCGGAGAAGTCTTCTGAGAAGAAGCCTGACTCAGAACGCTGACTCAGAACGAGCTGACTCAGAACGAGAGAAGCTGAAGGCCGAAAGATCCTGCAATGATTGTGGGGCGAGAAAGGCCACTATTGAAGGAAGTGTCCTAAAAGCGGACTGGGAAGAGTGCTGATTCCTCAGCCTCAACTGCAAAGACTCTTGCATTTGTGCACTTAGAGATGATGGACTCCAATGCTTCATCGTCTTCGAGCAAGGAGGCAGTTGGCTTCACCACAAAGGGGATACCCGGGAATGGATTCTCGACAGTGGTGCTTCCAGGCACATGACTGCGTCCCGTGACTTCTTTATAGATCTGAAACGGCAGTCAGGTCGCATCTTTATTGGCGACAATTCCACTATTCGGATTCACAGTGAGGGCCGGATGGAGATTATTCCCGACGGCAAGGGGGCAAGCATGCTTCCCGTGTTCTTTATGTCCCTGCTCTAGGTTTTCATCTTCTATCAGTGCATGAAGTATGCAAGACTGGCTTCCGAGTGGAATTTGAGGAGCATTCAGTTGCTCTACAAGACCGTGAGACTGGCTAGGTTGTTTGGGAAGGCGGTGTGGAGAATGGTATCTACAAGCTCTCTGCACTCTCCTCATTGACAGGTTCTCAGGTCAAAGATTTGTGGCACTTTCATTTTGGCCACTTACATGTGGACGCACTGCGGCGAGCTTTCCGAGACCAGATGGTGGTTGGCTTGCCAGATGTTGGTAGTAGGCAAGGACGTTGCAGTTCTTGCATACGTGGGAAGCAGCACAGGGAATCCTTTCCCAAGCAGGCTACTAGGCGGGCTTCGAAACCATTGGAGTTGATTCACACTGACTTGTGTGGACCTCAGCAGACACCATCTTTGGGAGGATCTCTCTATTTTATGCTGCTTGTTGATGATTGTACCAGATTCACCTGGGTCTACTTTCTTTCACAGAAAGACCAAGCTTTTGCATGGTTCAAGGATTGGCACGTGATGGTGGAGAAAGAGTCTGGATTGCAGGTAAAGACTCTCAGGGCTGACAAAAGAGGTGAATTCTCCTCGACCGTATTTCTCAGATTTTGTGCAGATCATGGCATCAAGAGAGCCAATACAGGATTGTCGTCGCAAAATGGAGTTGTAGAACGCAAGAACAGGACTGTGGTGGTGGAGATGGCGAGGACCATGCTAGAGCATCGTGATCTTCCTCGTCCACTTTGGGGAGAGGCTGTGGCAACGGCTGTCCATACCCTCAACCGATCTCCGACGACTTCAGTACCTAACATGACTCCGTTTGAGGCATACTTTGGCAGGAAACCTGATGTCTCACACTTCCGTGTTTTTGGGAGTGATGCGTATGTACATATTCCGAAGAAGCAGAGGGGGAAGCTTGACTCCAAGTCCCGCAAGCTTGTATTTGTGGGGTATAGTTCTCTTTCCAAGGGATACAGATTGTATGATCCAGATAGGAACGAGATTGTTGTCAGCCGGGATGTGGTATTTGATGAGCATGTTCCAGTCTCCACTGTCAAAGGAACCGCCACTTCTTGGAGATCCAAAGGAGTCTGATGATGATTCCCAGACCATTGTTCCAGTTGATCAACCTCAGTCAGAACAAGAGGTTGGGTCCACAGCTGGAGTACAGCCCCCGCAACGGCCGGAGGCTCCACGATCTGTTCGAGTACCCAGGTGGTTGTTAGACACCCTTCGGGAGTCAAGTGTCACGGAGTTACCCTCCGAGTGGACCCAAAGGACGGCCCTCGAAGATCACATAGAGTCCGAGACAAAAGCACGAACAATTACGGCATCTGGAAGGTTATGATGGAGTTTGTGCTAGAGTCATATGACCTTGCTAATTTCATCGTTATCGGGGTTCCACGGCCAGAAGTAGAGGAAGGGGAGTTACTGTCGATGAAGAAGGACCGAGAGGCACAGGCACAGATGTGGGATCGTGTCAACGCCAGGGTCTGGTCATTTATTTTCTTCAATTGCACACCACAAGTGATCAATCACATAAAGCACATGACGCTAGCCAGAGGCATATGGCAGCACTTGGCTTCTCTTTATAACAGGGTATCACCCATGAAGAGGATCTCCTTGGAAGTGTAGATGCGGGTTATGAACCCTACAAAGTCTTCGACGATGCGGGAACACATTAACAAGCTGCAAGCTCTTCACAGCAGGAAGTCCTCCAGGCTGGGAAGGAGATATCATCTGAAGACATGGCCATCACTCTGCTGTCCCACTTGCCTGCTCAGTATTTTGCTTTCTACTCCTCTTTGATTACAAGTGGCAGGCTCATCACCATTACCTCGGAGGAGCTTGTGCCCATGGTCTTGGACCAGGAGGAACGTTTCACGAACCCTCCTCACAGCGGAGGTTCGGAGGCCTTAACTGGCCAACGGTCGAAATGCTGGAATAACAACAAGGGCAAAGGGAAGGCTTCACCGGAAAAGTCTTCTGAGAAGAAGCTTGACTCAGAATGTGAGAAGCTGAAGACCGGAAGATCCTGCAATGATTGTGGTGGCGAGAAAGGCTATTATTGGAGGAAGTGTCCTAAGCGGACTGGGAAGAGTGTTGATTCCTCAGCCTCAGCTGGCAAAGACTCCTACATTTGTGCACTTAGAGATGATGGACTCCGATGCTTCATCGTCTTCGAGCGAGGACGCAGTTGGCTTCACCGCGCGAAGGATACCCGGGAATGGATTCTTCACAGTGGTGCTTCCAAGCACATGACTTCGTTCCGTGACTTCTTTATGGATCTGAAACGGCAGTCAAGTCGCATCTTTACTCGCGACAATTCTACTATTCCAATTCACAGTGAGGGCCGGATGGAGATTATTCCCGAACGGCAAGGGGGGCAAGCATGCTTCCCGTGTTCTTTATGTCCCTGCTCTGGGTTTTCATCTTCTGTCAGTGCATGAAGCATGCAAGACTGGCTTTCGGGTGGAATTTGAGGAGCATTCAGTTGCTCTATGGGACCATGAGACTGGCCAGGTTGTTTGGGAAGGCGGTGTGGAGAATGGTATCTACAAGCTCTTTGCACTCTCCTCATTGACAGGTTCTCAGGTCGGAGATTTGTGGCACTTTCGTTTTGGCCACTTACATGTGGACGCACTGCGGCGAGCTTTCCAAGACTAGATGGTGGTTGGCTTGCCAGATGTTGGTAGTAGGCAAGGACGTTGCAGTTCTTGCATACGTGGGAAGCAGCACAGGGAATCCTTTCCCAAGCAAGCTACAGGCGGGCTTCGAAACCATTGGAGTTGATTCACACTGACTTGTGTGAACCTCAGCAGACACCATCTTTGGGAGGATCTCTCTATTTTATGCTGCTTATTGATGATTGTACCAGATTCACGTGGGTCTACTTTCTTTCACAGAAAGACCAAGCTTTTGCATGGTTCAAGGATTGGCACGTGATGGTGGAGAAAGAGTCTGGATTGCAGGTAAAGACTCTCACGGCTGACAAAAGAGGTGAATTCTCCTCAACCGTATTTATCAGATTTTGTGTAGATCATGGCATCAAGAGGGCCAGTACAGGATCACCTTCTTTGGAGAAAGGAGTTGTAGAACGCAAGAACAAGACTGTGGTGGTGGAGATGGCGAGGACTTTGGGGAGAGGCTGTGGCAACAGCTGTCCATACCCTCAACCGATCTCCTACGACTTCAGTACCTAATATGACTCCGTTTGAGGCATACTTTGGCAGGAAACCTGATGTCTCACACTTCCGTGTTTTTGGGAGTGATGCGTATGTACATATTCCGAAGAAGCAGAGGGGGAAGCTTGACTCCAAGTCCCGCAAGCTTGTATTTGTGGAGTATAATTCTCTTTCCAAGGGATACAGATTGTATGATCCAGATAGGAACAAGATTGTTGTCAGCCGGTGGTCTTTGATGAGCGTGTTCCAGTCTCCACTATCGAGGAACCACCACTTCTTAGAGATCCAGAGGAGTTTGATGATGATTCCCAGACCATTGTTCCAGTTGATCAACCTCAGTCAGAATAGGAGGTTGAGCCCGCAGCTGGAGTAGAGCCCCCGCAACGGCCAGAGGCTCCACGATATGTTCGAGTACCCAGGTGGTTGTTAGACACCCTTCAGGAGTCAGGTGTCACGGAGTTACCCTCCGAGTGGACCACAGAGGACGGCCCTCGAAGATCACACAAAGTCCGAGACAAAAGCACGAACATTTACTGCATCTGGAAGGTTATGATGGAGTCTGTGCTGGAGTCATATGACCTTGCTGATTTCATCATTATCGGGGTTCCATGGCCAGAAGCAGAGGAAGAGGAGTTACTGTCGATGAAGAAGGACCGAGAGGCACAGGCACAGATGTGGGATCGTGTCAACGCCAAGGTCCGGTCATTTATTTTCCTCAATTGCACACCACAAGTGATCAATCACGTAAAGCACATGACGCTGGCCAGAGGCATATGGCAGCACTTGGCTTCTCTTTATAACAAGGTATCACCCATGAAGAGGATCTCCTTGGAAGTGCAGATGCGGGTTATGAACCCTGCAAAGTCTTCGACGATGCGGGAACACATTAACAAGCTGCAGGCTCTTCAGCAGGAAGTCCTCCAGGCTGGGAAGGAGATAAAGACATGGACATCACTCTGCTGTCCCACTTGCATGCTCAGTATTCTGCTTTCTACTCCTCTTTGATTACGAGTGGCAGGCTCAGCACCATTACCTGGGAGGAGCTTGTGCCCATGGTCTTGGACCAGGAGGAACGTTTCACGAACCCTCCTCACAGCGGAGGTTCGGAGGCCTTAACTGGCCAACGGTCGAAAGGCTGGAATAACAACAAGGGCAAAGGGAAGGCTTCACCGGAGAAGTCTTCTGAGAAGAAGCCTGACTCAGAAGACGAGCGAAGCTGAAGGTCGAAAGATCCTGCAATGATTGTGGCGACAGAGGCCATTATTGGAGGAAGTGTCCTAAGCGGACTAGGAAGAGTGCTGATTCCTCAACCTCAGCTGCAAAGACTCTTGCATTTGTGCACTTAGAGATGATGGACTCCGATGCTTCATCGTCTTCGAGCCAGGAGGCAGTTCGCTTCACCGCACGAAGGATACCCAAGAATGGATTCTTGACAATGGTGCTTCCAGGCACATGACTCCGTTCCGTAACTTCTTTATGGATCTGAAACGGCAGTCAGGTAGCATCTTTACTGGCGACAATTCCACTTTTCCGATTCACAGTGAGGGCTGGATGGAGATTATTCCCGAACGGCAAGGGGGCTAACACAATGAGCAAGTGGGTCTATTTATAGCCCTTGGAATACATGGGGAACTGGCCGACTGCGTCATAAATGCCTTAAATGCTATTTAATTCATATCCGACTGGTCCTCCTCCTTGCGCCTGATGCTGCCCCTATCTGCTGGTTCAGCCGACCACGTCTATGGGCAGCCGACACCACCTGTCCTGCAGCAGCCGACACACTTCTGGCACTGCTGATGTCAGCCGACAGTCCTTTCTGGCAGCCAGCTGACTGCATCACCCCTCCATGATCCCAATTGTCCTGCTCCAAGTCCACCACCACAGATGCTACACTTGAGGTTCCTAAATTCTAGTTCTTCCTATCTTTTATTGGCTCATACTCTTTATCTGGCTGCCTCTTCTGGATGTAGCCCTAAAAATGTCCATGGCATCTATGATGCACATGACATCTGCTCTGGGTTTTCATCTTCTGTCAATGCATGAAGTATGCAAGACTAGCTTCCGAGTGGAATTTGAGGAGCATTCAGTTGCTCTACGGGACCGTGAGACTAGCCAGGTTGTTTGGGAAGGCGGTGTAGAGAATGGTATCTACAAGCTCTCTGCACTCTCCTCATTGACAGGTTCTCAGGTCGGAGATTTGTGGCACTTTCGTTTTGGCCACTTACATGTGGACGCACTGTCCGAGCAACGAGCTTTCTGAGACCAGATGATGGTTGGCTTGCCAGATGTTGGTAGTAGGCAAGGACGTTGCAGTTCTTGCATACGTGGGAAGCAGCACAAGAAATCCTTTCCCAAGCAGGCTACCGGGCAGGCTTCGAAACCATTGGAGTTGATTCACACTGACTTGTGTGGACCTCAGCAGACACCATCTTTGGGAGGATCTCTCTATTTTATGCTGCTTGTTGATGATTGTACCAGATTCACGTGGGTCTACTTTCTTTCACAGAAAGACCAATCTTTTGCACAGTTCAAGGATTGGCACGTGATGGTGGAGAAAGAGTCTGGATTGCAGGTAAAGACTCTCAGGGCTGACAAAAGAGGTGAATTCTCCTCGATCGTATTTCTCAGATTTTGTGCAGATCATGGCATCAAGAGGGCCAATACAGGATCGTCGTCGCAAAATGGAGTTGTAGAACGCAAGAACAGGACTGTGGTGGTGGAGATGGCGAGGACCATGCTAGAGCATCGTGATCTTCCTCGTCCACTTTGGGGAGAGGCTGTGGCAACGGCTGTCCATACCCTCAACTGATCTCCGACGACTTCAGTACCTAATATGACTCCGTTTGAGGCATACTTTGGCAGGAAACCTGATGTTTCACACTTCCGTGTTTTTGGGAGTGATGCGTATGTACATATTTCGAAGAAGCAGAGGGGAAAGCTTGACTCCAAGTCCCGCAAGCTTGTATTTGTGGGGTATAATTCTCTTTCCAAGGGATACAGATTGTATGATCCAGATAGGAACGAGATTGTTGTCAGCCGGGATGTGGTATTTGATGAGCATGTTCCAGTCTCCACTGTCAAAGGAACCGCCACTTCTTGGAGATCCAAAGGAGTCTGATGATGATTCCCATACCATTGTTCCAGTTGATCAACCTCAGTCAAAAAACAGGAGGTTGAGCCCGCAGCTGAAGTAGAGCCCCCGCAACGGCCGGAGGCTCCACGATCTGTTCGAGTACCCAGGTGGTTGTTAGACACCCTTCAGGAGTCAGGTTTCACGGAGTTACCCCTCGAGTGGACCATAGAGGATGGCCCTCGAAGATCACACAGAATCCGAGACAAAAGCACTACAGCGGGGCTTCTTCAGGTAAACTATGCTTTGATGTCTCGTATTATGCGGGACAAGGAGCCCACTTCTGTAAAGGAAGCCCTTTCACATGATAGTTGGAGGAAAGCCATGCAGGCGGAACTTGATGCCATCGAGAAGAACAACACATGGGAGTTGGTTCCGAGGCAGTCGAAACGGTCAGTCATTGGTGTCAAATGGGTCTTTAAGACCAAATATGCGTCAGATGGGTCGATGGACAGACACAAAGCCAGACTGGTGGCTAAAGGTTATGCTCAACGGCCAGGCATCGACTACAAGGATACCTTTGCACCGCCAGCACGGATGACCACGATTCGGACCCTGTTCGTGCCCTTGCTTCTTCTCAGAGGTTGCCCGTGTATCAAATGGATGTAAAATCTGCGTTCCTTAATGGTGACCTACAGGAGGAGGTGTATGTTGAGCAGCCTCCAGGCTTTGTTGTTTCAAAATCAGAAGGGAAGGTTTACATGTTACGTAAGGCCTTGTATGGTCTTAAGCAAGCTCCCAGGGCTTGGAATCAGAAGATTGATTCCTTCTTTGTTCAGACTGGATTTCAGAGATCGGTGTTGCAGATCCTAACCTATATCTCTTTCGAGAACGCGGCATGGTCACGATTATCATCCTTTATGTGGATGATCTCATTCTCACCGGGCGGTCATGTGGAGCACATTGGTGTGACGAAGGCTGCCTTGTCAAAGGAGTTTGAGATGACCGATTTAGGCTTACTCCACTTCTTTTTGGGATTGGAGATCTGGCAGACCCAGAGGGGGTTTTTCGTCTCTCAATAGCGGTATGTTCATGAGTTGCTTGAGGCCTTTGGGATGGAGAACTGCAGGCCTATTACTTCACCAATGGATCCAAACACAAAGTTAACCTTTAATGATCCTTGTGAGCCAGTTGATGCCTCGCAGTACCGGAAGTTGATTGGTGAACACCAGATTGGACTTGAGCTTCTCCGTGGGACTGTTGAGCTCTTTTATGCAGACACCATTGAAGTCTCATTGAGACGCAGGATTGCAGATCTTGCGGTATCTACAGAGTACGAAGGATCTAGGACTCTTTTACACAGGAGGGGATGGAGTCAGACTCCAAGGTTGGAGTGACTCATATTAGGGAGGAGATCTAGACACGAGGAGATCTACTTCACGTTACAGTTTTACCCTCGGCTCAGGAGCAGTTTCTTGGAGCAGTAAGAGGCAGCCAACTATTGCCCTGTCTTCGACAGAGGCAGAGTACCGGGCTGCCTGTGGTGCTGCTTGCGAGGTTGTGTGGTTGCGAAGGCTGCTAGGCGAGATTGGGTTTCCACAAAAGGAGCCCACAGTCATCTAGTGCGATAACCAGAGTTGTATAGCTATTGCTCGGAACCCGATCTTCCATGCCCGGACCAAGCACAGAGATACAGTATCACTTTGTACGTGAGAAGATCTTGGCTGGTGACATCTTGCTACTTTATTGTTTGACGGAGAACAATGAGGCGGACCTCTTTACGAAGTCTCTACCTCAGGCTACGCTTAGGCGGGCACTCCAGCTCCCTTGGGTTGATTTCACAGCTAGGAGCTGAGAGGGGGTGTTAGAAGTCATCTCCTGTCTTTATCAGACACCAGGGCCTCTGTTGTGGGTGTGCCCGCCCTGTATAGGTGTTTTATCATTTTTCCTCACTCCTCGTATTTTTTCCCCATTTTTTTCCATTTTTCCATGGTGTGGATGGATGCCACATGCTAGCAGAAGCCCCTAATGCTGGTGGCCGACTGCACTCATGTGTTCCTAGAGGCTGGCCGACCTGATAAGAGGAGGTCGTGGAGTTTTTCTAATGTTGGCCGACTGACTTTGTCCAGTCGTGGAGGGCTGGTGGGTGCTCATGCGTTGGCCGACTGCATCCATGGGGCCATATAAAAAGGCCCCATGATCCCCACTATGTATTCATTCAGTTTTCCTCGGGATCTTGTGTATAGAGAAGAGTTTACACGCCTATCTCTTTGTGTTTCTTGTGCTGTCTATTTTCTGCACTCTACTTGCTCTTGTGGTCCCAAGTTTGGTTATCATTTCCACTGCGTAGTTTGACAAAAAGAACTATGATCTATGCGCTATGTTCTATGCACTATGAACTATATACTCACTATGAACAATGAACAGGGATGGATATGATGAGCTCCCCACATCCCTCTTGTGTGATGTTGGGAAGCAGTAGTCCACCACCCCCCTTGTGGCACCTCCCTACCTTGGAACAAGTTTCTATTTTTTGAAATTTCAACAGCCTTCCATCCCTCTTTCATCAGCTACATTTAGATCATCATCGTCATCATGTGTGTTAGTCTAGGCTATGCGCTTATTGTGCGTTCTCTCTCTCTCTCTCTCTCTCTCTCTCTCTCTCTCTCTCTCTCTCTCTCTCTCTCTCTATATATATATATATATATATATATATATATATATATATATATATATATATATATATATATATATATATATATATATATATAGATATATACACATACATACGTATATATATATATGTGTGTGTGTGTGTGTGTGTGTGTGTGTGTGTGTCTGTATACTTGCACCAACAAATGAACTTTTCTCCTTTCCTTAGAGGATTATGCATAAACCATAACAGTCCTCTGTACTCATCCTCTCCATAATGAACGTTGTCTACTATCATTGGAAACGTAATAGTCGTCACGATGAATGTTGTCCCTGCAGAAAAACAGAAAAAGTAATCACAGCCAAATACACCTCTCTCATGGCCTTCCGGCATCTTCTTGCATGCCAGCACCTGCATAAATATTAGCCATATAAACATATGCTGCAGCAGCTGCATTAATATTACCCATATAGACATACGCTGAAGCATAATGTACACCAAGTCGTACTGAATGCTCAAAGCCTAATCTTCAAGGCTTCACATTTTCCATTTCACATGATCAAAAGATGGACAATACTTCAACCATGCAAGTCTGACTGCAGAGACCCGAACGCTTAATGTGGAGCTGAAGAACTCATATATGATGCCGAAATCATGTATGAGTCCAATGATATATGAACTCATATATGATGCTAAAATCATAATATGAACTGCTGAGATCCGAACGCTTAATGTGGAGCTGAAGAACTCATATATGATGCCGAAATCATGTATGAGTCCAATGATATATGAACTCATATATGATGCTGAAATCATAATATGAACTGCTGAGATTGCAAGGGGTATCACATGAGCTGAAGAATGGGGTGAGGCTTTAAGACGGGGACAAATAATGCAGGCAGGGCCGCTGCTAAAAACACTTCTTTGATGGCGCCATACCCAACTCATATGCCAACACCCACCGAAGTATCATGGTGGTTCCTTTGCTACTACCAGGGTAAGGGCCACCGAAGTATCATGCACCCACTTAAGTATCATGGTGGTTCCTCTGCTACTAGCATTGCAAATGCGGATCCATGCGAAGTATCATGGTGGTTCCTCTGCTACTACCAGGGTAAGAGTCGCACATGTTTTCAGGAGGATTGCAGCTGGAGTTTCTTAACACAAGAAACCTTTGAATCATCACAAGCACAACCATCTGTGCATGCTTCTCTCTCTCTCTCTCTCTCTCTCTCTCTCTCTCTCTCTCTCTCTCTCACACACACACACACACACACACAGCTGCACAGAGAGACTCTCTCACAAACACAAAAGAGAGAGAGAGAGAGAGAGAGAGAGAGAGAGAGGGGTACCGCAGTGCAGGATGATCTACGCACTATGAAAAGAACTCTGATCTATGAGCTATGTTCTATGCACTTTGAACTATACTAGTATTGCACCCGCGCGTTGCTGCGGGCCGACCAAGGTTCCAGAAAAGAACTATTCCCTCTCTACAACCATCTCTCTCTCTCTCTCTCTCTCACACACACACACACACACACATGCCCTCTCCCTCTCTCTGTCACGTACACACACTCTCAAATGTTGAAACTCTCTCTCTCTCTCTCTCTCTCACATGCACACACATATACACACCTGCTCTCTCTCTCTCTCTCACACACACACACACACACATGCACACACTCCCTCTCTCTTCTTACACTCTCCCACACATAGAAGCGCTCTCTCTCTCTCTCTCTCTCTCTCTCTCTCTCTCTCTCTCTCTCTCTCTTTCAATCTCTCTCTCTCTCTCTCTCTCTCTCTCTTTCTCACGCACACATTCACATATGTAAATATATAGTATATACAATATTATGTTTGAGATACATAAACCTATACATAGACACATATACTTATACATATATACATGTATTTAAAAATATAAATACAAACATCGACATAATTTAATTAATTTTGATTAAATTTTAATGTGCGGAGATGGGTGATAAGTTGTGCTCTCTCTCTCTCTCTCTCTCTCTCACACACACACACACATGCACATGCACATGACCCTCTCCCTCTCTCTGCCACGTACACACACTCTCAAATGTTGAAACTCTCTCTCTCTCTTCTCACATGCACACACATATACACACCTGCTCTCTCTCTCTCTCTCTCTCTCTCTCTCTCACACACACACACACACACATGCACACACTCCCTCTCTCTTCTTACACTCTCCCACACATAGAAGCGCTCTCTCTCTCTCTCTCTCTCTCTCTCTCTCTCTCTCTCTCTCACGCACACATACACATATGTAAATATATAGTATATACAATATTATGTTTTAGATACATAAGCCTATACATAGACACATATACTTATACATATATACATGTATTTAAAAATATAAATACAAACATCAACATAATTTAATTAATTTTGATTAAATTTTAATGTGCGGAGATGGGTGATACTTTTAAATATATAGATAGATATATCATACACACATTTAAACACACACACACACACACACACACAAACATAAATATCTATATATATATACATACATATGTATGTATGTATATATAAATGTAAATAAAAACACACACACATGTATACACACATATACATATATGTTTTCTATTTAATTTATATTTTATTAAAAGATACTTTTTATTCTCTTTCTCTCTCTTTTCACCCTCCCTCATTATCTCTCTCTCTCTCTCTCTCTCTCTCTCTCTCTCTCTCTCTCTCAAGCACATTCTACACAGATGCAAATGTACGCACATGCATGCATATACGCTCTCTCTCTCTCTCTCTCTCTCTCTCTCTCTCTCTCTCACACACACACACACACACACACACACACACACATGTACACACCGCACATACACTAATGAAAACACATACTATCTCCTCCCACACACACTCTCTCCTACAGAGAAATTCTCAGCCTCTCTCTCTCTCTCTCTCTCTCTCTCTCTCTCTCATGCACACACACACACACACACTCTCTCTCTCTCTCTCTCTTCACGCACACTCTCTCACATAGAAACTCTCTCTCTCTCTCTCTCTCACACACACACACACACACACACTTAAATAGATTTACACACATATATATAATTTTAATTAATTAAATTTTAGATTAAATTTTAATGGTAGGGATTAGTGGTGAGGTGTGCTCACTCTCAAATAAATGCATCTTTCATGTAATCTCTCTCTCTCTCTCTCTCTCTCTCTCTCTCTCCTCTCACACACACACACACACACACACACACACACACACTCAATTCATACATCCACCTATAATCATAATAGACCATACAATTATCTTGTCAACTCAACTCATACATCCACCTATAATCGTAATAGACCATAAAGTTATCTATACTTCACCATTGTGGAGTAGCAAACCATTCAACGGCTAGTGCAACCTTTTTTATTTTGTGCTCTTACAAAATGACTACCAAAACGACTCACATCTATGGTCCTCACAAACAACTACCATCAAAAACTTTACTTTAACATTTGTACACTTGGACATTGTCTCTCGTAAATGGTGTGCACCAAGGATGATCCTTCTTAGCCCCATGATGCCATCCATCAAACAACTATTTTTTATCCCTTGTGATTAGGTTAGGGTGGGTGACTGACTACAACCATAAACATATGACTCAATGTCCATTTTGTTAATTATCTCATGTAAATAGTTGATGTTATGAGATTTTTATCGTTAGACAACTCTTTTTAATAAGTCTTTTTACATGCATAACCATATAGGTAAAGACATAAATCAAAAAGTCATATGGCCAATACTTATAGGTGAAAATGTATAAAACATATAGGTGTAGAAATAAATAAAAATTCATTTAGCTAATCATTATATTAGGGTTTTCATACCTAATGTCCATGGTTAAGATATAAAACCCTAATGGCCTAATGCTTGCCTATAAATTTGAACACTCAAAAACCCTAATGGCTACTACTGCCTATATGCACATGCACATGCACACTATTTATATATACATGTTTTTTCTTTAAATGCCTTAGAAAAAAGAGAGTCTTTCGTCGTAATTAACTATTTTCGATCCTGTTGAGGCATAATTGTTAAAAGAAAAACATCGTTTCATTTTCTAGGGAAATTTTTAAATGATCAAATATTTTATTTTTTTCTCAAAAGCACGCGCATTTTATCTCTAAAAATACTATTTTTCCCTACAATATTATGTTTTAGATACATAAACCTATATATAGACACATATACTTATACATATATACATGTATTTAAAAATATAAATACAAACATCGACATAATTTAATTAATTTTGAATAAATTTTAATGTGCGGAGATGGGTGATAAGTTGTGGTCACTTTTAAATATATAGATAGATATATCATACACACATCGAAACACACACACACACACACACACACACACAAACATATATATGTATATATATATACATACATATGTATGTATGTATATATAAATGTAAATAAAAACACACACACATATACATATATGTTTTCTATTTAATTTATATTTTATTAAAAGATACTTTTTATTCTCTTTCTCTCTCTTTTCACCCTCCCTCATTACATCTCTCTCTCTCTCTCTCTCTAGGTCTGCCCCATCTCACTCTCTCTCTCAAGCACATTCTACACATAGATGCAGATGTACACACATGCATGCATATACTCTCTCTCAAGCACATTCTACACATAGATGCAGATGTACACACATGCATGCATATACTCTCTCTCTCTCTCTCTCTCTCTCTCTCTCTCTCTCTCACACACACACACACACACACACACACACACACACACACACATGTACACACCGCACATACATTAATCTAAACGCACACTCTTCCTCCCACACAAACTATCTCCTACGTAGAAATTATCTGTCGTCTCTCTCTCTCTCTCTCTCACACACACACACACATGTACACACCGCACATACACTAATGAAAACACACACTATCTCCTCCCACACAAACTATCTCTTACATAGAAATTCTCAGCCTCTCTCTCTCTCTCTCTCTCACACACACACACACACTCTCTCTCTCTTCACGCACACTCTCTCACATAGAAACTCTCATGCACACACACACACACACTCTCTCTCTTCACGCACTGTCTCTCTCTCATGCACACACACATACACTCTCTCTCTTCACGCACTCTCTCACATAGAAACTCTCTCTCTCTCTCTCTCTCACACACACACACACACACTTAAATAGATTTACACATATATATAATTTTAATTAATTAAATTTTAGATTAAATTTTAATGGTAGGGATGAGTGGTGAGGTGTACTCACTCTCAAATGAATGCATCTTTCATGTAATCTCTCTCTCTCTCTCTCTCTCTCACACACACACACACACACATGTACACTATTTATATATACATGCTTACATACCTATAGATACACATACATACATAATATATATGTGTGTGTGTATCTATGGGCTATAGCTAGTGAGGCTGGGCTATAGCTGATTGTACTATGGCAAGGTAGTAGGCTATAGTTGTACTAAGAGTGTGGCTATAATTGGATTATGACTGGGCTATGACTAGAGATGTCTGGGCTATGGATGGATGACATATAGCTGGACTATTGCTAGGCTATAGATGGCCTATAGCTGAACCTGTTAGAATTCGTGGTGCTCATTCTAGATCAAGTGTGTGTGGAGAGGAGAGACTCACAAAATACAAGAAAAATATCTTGCTTATTAAGTTGCTCAAATACAACTAGGCTTCTTGCTCAATACAAATTGCCTTCTAGCTCCACCTTTAAATAGATGAGCTAGTGGACCTTAAGTCCCTTCACACTCACACCCTTCGCTTCCCCTTTTACATAACCTTAGTCTCTTAATACCCCCCCTCAATACCAACTATGAAAGAATGGAATAGGTGGTATTGGACATAGGATGCCTTTATAACATTAGGCGTACAAGGT
Source organism: Cibotium barometz (assembly GCF_041138505.1). NCBI lineage: Eukaryota > Viridiplantae > Streptophyta > Polypodiopsida > Cyatheales > Cibotiaceae > Cibotium > Cibotium barometz. The sequence goes on along the minus strand of NC_141047.1, from coordinate 73,399,759 downwards.
TTGGAATATAGGTGGTGTGGTTTATCTAGGACTTACAACTATGTTCCTAGAGCCTTAGAGGCTAAAACAATGATGCCATCTAAGTCTTTATTTGATGTCGATGAAGATGTACACCTCAATGATGGTGCACCCCACTCTTTGTGCTTGCTTGACTTCTTGTAGTTGTCATGCTTTAGACATACATGGCATTGCTTCCACATGCTTTCCACCTTGACCATTCTCACACAATGATCAAAACAAGGCTGGCACCCTTGCTTAAGTGGTTTGCTTATAGATGTTCCTTCAACATGCTTGATGCTTCCTTGAATACCATACCTCCTCCATGGGCAATGAGGGCCTTCCTTCTTAGAGGACGTCTTCATGCTCACATTTAAGAACTTTTAATGCACAATGTGTTTCATTGCCACAATCAACTTCATAGACATGACTAGTCTCTTCCCACTTCCCAAGTAACCTATGATTGTCCAACCTAATGGCAAATCTGTCGTCCAGTACATTAACACACTTAATGAAGTAGGTTCCACCCTTAAAAAGCCACCAATGCTCTCTTTCACAAGAGAGGTAGTGTTGCTCCTAGTAACCTTGAACCCACCTAGAGCAACATCATCATCTTCTAGTCTACAGAGCGGGTGAGATGAAACCAGCATATGTGATGCAAATCTATTATACCCAAAACAACTGAAAGTCTGTCAGGAATTTTGTTCAAAAACTCTTGTCCATATGTGATTAGTTGCCCAACAGAAAAATCATTGTCAAAACACGATGCCTCACCTGAGGAGTATAAACTGAGAATCGCACCTACAGATGTGGGTTCCACGGCCCTACTACCCCTTAACTTTATAATCACGTCAAGCCTGAGAGTGCCAGTAATAATTCTTTTGGTAGATACAACCTCATAATCAAAAAAACATTGCTTACAGGAGGAAACAAATGGCTGGAGTGTTTCCATGGCATCCTCCATGCTCTTCAACTGTACACAAGAATTCCACATACTTTCCCCTCCCCATAGCTCCTGTGCTTGGCTACTTTTAAGCAGCTAAGGAAATGTTCGGTCAACTTCAGTTGCTTTTGCACGCTTGATACGAGTGTGAAATCTTGAATGACAGATTGCTAAAGTCCATCTTTGATGACTTCCCATGTCCCCGCACACCTTCAGCACAAAATAATTAGAATTAATCTTCTTGTCTCAGTGCTGCACGCGAATCTACAATAAGATTTCTTGCATACATGAGACGAGCCAGACATTACTACCACTAGTAGCAAATCTATTAACAGGATTTCTTGTATAAATGAGGCAGGACAGACATTACAAATGCAAAAGTATGTTGTGTATGTTACCTTGATTGTGTTTCCTGGCTTTTGAAAGGGCAGCAGCAACATTGCCTACTGTCAGAGGATTATACTCTGGGTAGGTTGCAGAAATGGCCTTGATATTGTCCTTAATGCTGAACCACTAAAGATGGCATCTCTTGGGCAACCGGAATACCTAGCTTTACTACATCGCTATCATGGTTAAAGAATTCAAGTAGATTGCTCCACATCGGCAACGATGACAGACCATGCCCTGTCCTCTGACAGTGAAGAGCTAGATGACTTTGGCCAAGAATCTTCTGAGGTCTGCCTTTTATTACCCCTCCTCATGTCCGACGACTGAGCTATGTCAGTAAGGCTTGCTCCCTGCAGATTATGAACCACCGAGTCCATCGACTGAGCTATGTCAGTAAGGCTTGCTCCCTGCAGATTATGAACCACCGAGTCCATCGAGACCTAATTCTTGGCCTCATCCTGAATCATGAATCTTTTGGAGCGCCTAGCAATGGAGGGTGGCGGTTACTCCATGGGAGCCACCACAGCAAGAACACTTAGAAAGTGCTTTGTTCTCCATGTGGGAGCTATGTGTGTATACCTATTCACAGATTTGACAGATTGCTTGCACGCAATCCGGAAGAGCTCATGATGATGAATGCAAGATTATGTCAGACCCTTATGCAGAGATAATGACTATGTGCTTATACCTATTCACAGATTTGACAGATTGCCTGCACGCAATCCGGAAGAGCTCATGAATGCAAGATTCTGTCAGACCCTTACGCAAAGATAATGATTATGAAATGTCACATTACCCCTCAAAGTCTAGAGAAGCGTAGATGTTTGAGACTTAACGCCTCAAAGTTCATAGAAGGGTAAGAGTCCGGGTCCCCACCCACTAATGGGGGAGTTTGGCGCAGCGGTTTGAGTGTGTGGGTGTGTAGTGGGGTGTGTGGGTTCAGCTCCCTGCATTATCAATAAATAAAAATGTTCGCCCATGTTCGCATGCGGCATTGCGAGAAAAAAAAAAGAGTCCGGGTCCCCACCCACTACCTGAAACAATACTCACCTTTATTTAAATGCCGAAACCTAAACTAAATGGAAAACCACAAATGGGAGAGACATAAACCTTAACTTGTGCAATGACACAACAACATAGCTTCCTTAATATGAGCATTTACCTTTATGACATTCTTAATCTTGGCTTGAAGTTTTGCAACTTGATCATTAAGTTGAACGTGAGAGAGAGAGAGAGAGAGAGAGAGAGAGAGAGAGAGAGAGAGAGAGAGAGAGAGAGAGAGAGAGAGAGAAGGAGAGGAAGAGAGTGTGTGTGTGGGTGAAAATGAGTGGGTGAAACGAGAGAGAGAATACACCATTGAGGACTAGATTCTTGAGTTAGACGCCCCCCCCCGAAAAAAAGAATTGAATTAAGGGAACTTGTAATACAATCCTCTAGAGTCTTTGGGAAGCTATAAACATTCCGGTAGTATTCTGGCAGCATCACCTTTGCATTATGCAACATAGAATACATCATATTTAAAAAGTTCATAATCTATTCCTTCTCCAATAAAAGAGCTTCATGGATAGCCCGTGTGGATAGGAAAGAAAAGGCATGGTGTGGCTATATACTCCACCCTATGGGTCTCTAAGTAAATTGAATGATGATGACAATAATGTAGCATGTCAAATCGGTTGAATCAATACACTACTTACACAAGGGTCTGCACTACTTATGATGGGTCTACACCACTTAGTTGAAGCCCTCTTGTGAGCTTGAAATGAGTACAATACCACCAAGCACATAAGTGAGATACCAAAGCTTTCTTTCCAAAGAAAGCCTAAAAGGGAGTCATATCCTACAATGTTAAAATACGGCTGATAATTCGAGGCACCCATCAGAAAACTTTGATGGGTAGGGGCACCCATCAAAAATCAGCCCTGTCCCCCACACATACATTGTAAGGGTTTTATTGCAATGACCTTGGCAAAACTCCCACACATACACCACACTTACATTGTAACCTTCGTAATTGTCATAGTGTGTAAGGATAGCCTTACATGGATTACATTGGAAGGCTTATCAACCAAATTTCTCTTGCTTCTAATATTTATTTGCTGCCCTTATGTGAGGCTGCTGGTTTGCAAGTCACCAAACTGGGCCCTTAGTCAGGATACTCCACTGGTTCTATTCGTCTTGTTGCAAAGCATGGCACATTGCAAAGGTTACATAGTTATTGTAAGGGTGGCACGACACATTGCAAGGGTTACATATTTATTGTTAGGGTTTTATACCCTGGCAAAACCCCCCACACATACATTGTAAGGGTTTTATTGCAATGACCCTGGCAAAACTACCCACACATACATTGTAAGGGTTTCATTGCAATGACCCTGGCAAAACTACCCACACATATTGTAAACGTCGTATAATTTTGTCATAGTGTGCAAGGGTAGCATATACATTGCAGGGATTACAATGGAAGGCTTATCAACCAAATTTCTCCTGCTTGTTATATTTATTTGGTGCCCTTATGTGAGGGTGCTAGTTGCAAGTCGCCTAATTGCCCATAGTCAGGATACTCCTCCACTGGTTATATTCGTCTTGCTGCAAGGCACGACACATTGCAAGGGTTACATAGTTATTGTAAGGGATTTATACCTCGACAAAACCCCCCACACATACATTGTAAGGGTTTTATTGCAATGACCCTGGCAAAAACCCCCCACAAGGAAATCAATATAATTCTTTCTGTGTGCGTGTGTGCGTGCATCTAATCTGATAATATCTTGGATGAGCGAGCAGATGCCAAGATCGTAGAAGACACTACAGTGAGTTGGGAGTGGACGTGCTTCTTTACCACTTCTCCACGTATGTATACTGAAGACATAGTCACATAGTGCTTAAAGCAGACTCTCCCCTACATGCTTCTTTACCACTTCTCCACGTATGTATACTGGAGACATAGTCACATAGTGCTTAAAGCAGACTCTCCCCTACATGGGTCTCCACTTGCTCCACAATGGTGTCCACTACTTATAGTGTATGCCAAGATCGTAGAAGACACTACAGTGAGTTGGGAGTGGACATGCTTCTTTACCACTTCTCCACGTACGTATACTGGAGACATAGTCACATAGTGCTTAAAGCAGACTCTCCCCTACATGGGTCTCCACTTGCTCCACAATGGTGTCCACTACTTATAGTGTATCTCGTCTACCCACACATTGGTCTCCTCTACCCACACATGGGTCTCTTTGCTTCACAAATGGGTCTCTATTACTTACATGTGTGGGTAATAGAGTCCCATTATAGGTAGTGGACATGACTAGTGGAGACTATGGGGCTCCTCTCCCCACGCGTCAAGACCCATATGTAGCTAGTGGAGAGCCATTATTAATCAAGGCCCATGTGTAGCTAGTGGAGATCCATTTACAACTAGTCCAGACCCATGTATGGTAGTGGAGATCCATTTACAACTAGTCCAAACCCATGTATGGTAGTGGAGATCCATTTACAACTAGTCGAGATCCATGTGTGGAGATCCATTTACAACTAGTCGAGATCCATGTGTGGAGATCCATTTACAACTAGTCGAGATCCATGTGTGGGTAGTGAATACCATTCTATGACTATGTGGTAAGGAAGCATGTCTATACGGGTCTTCTCTACTCGTGGTGGGCACCACACGGACCTGAGTTCATTCATGTGTAGGTATTAGATGGCCCAGGTTGGTGGGCCAAAAAAGTGAGCATATGATGGGTGGAGATAATTGAAGACCTATTAAACTATCCTCACCTTCTGTAATGGGTCTCTTCTGTTCAAACGGGGGTCTTGGCAATGCTTGTTGCAGGTCTCTAATACATGGATCTCCATTCCGTCTATCAGAGTGATTTTGTTTGTCACCACTATGTTTAGATGGATCTTCCTTAACTACATGGGCCTCCAAAATGGTTATATGGGTCTCCATGAAGATTATCACATGGTTCCCCTCCCTAGTGTCTTTGATGTGTTTGCATGGGTCTCCGCCATCATCACATAGTTCTCTACTACTATAACACAGGTGTTCACTTTATTGAAATGGATGTCTTCCATAATTACGTGGCTCTCTCATATGATTACTTACGAGGATCTACGCCATAAATACATGGATATAAGAACAGATTGGCTATACTATGATTGTTCTATGGATCGTTGCTATAGTTAGAGGAGTCTACGCTAATATCAAGTGGGTCTCTGTAATTCTAACATGGTCTTTTCTATGCTTACATGGGTCTCCGCTATGGTTAGATGGGTCTTTAGTAATCTTACATGGGTCTCTACTATGACTATTACCTATATTTGTTGTTCCATGGAACTCCATTTATCCATGATTACATGAGTCTCTAAGATGGCATAGACCTCTATTCCTCTCGTCTCTTGAAGAGAGATTTTATAATTACACCCGTCTCGAATGTGATTATGCATAGACCTCCATTCCTTCGGTCTCGTAGTAGAGATACTTTATTGGTGTGATGACCAGTTATTCTAACATGAGAGTTTGCCCCAAGATGACATGGGCCTCTACTGTCCTAACACGACTCTGTTAGATAGAATAGCAAAGACCATGTTAGAATCGCAAAGACCTTTGAAAATAGTGTAGACTCCTTAAGCAGTGCGAAGATCCATGGAACAATCATAAGAGACTAATCTATTCCTATATCCATGTATTTTTGGTGTAGATGCTCGTAGTAATCATATAAGAGAGCCATGTAATCATAGAAGACATGCATTTCAGCAAAGCTTACACCTGTGCTAGAGTAGTACAGAGCGTAAAGCAAACTCTCCACTATATGGGTCTCCACTTGCTGCACAATGGTGTCCACTACTTATATTGTATCTGGTCTACCCACACATTGGTCTCCTCTACCCACACATTGGTCTCCTCTACCCACACATGGGTCTCTTTGCCTCACAAAAATGGGTCTTTATTACTTACATGTGTGGGTAATAGAGCCCCATTATAAGTAGTAGACATGAGACTAGTGGAGACTATGGGGCTGTGTAATCATGGATGAATGGAGATCCATGCAACAATCATAAGAGACCCATGTAAGAATAGTGAAGAGCCATCTAACCATAGTGGAGGCCCATGTAATCCTAGAGGAGATCCATGCAAACACAGCAAAGACCTAGGTTGAAACCGTAAAAATCCATGCAAACATAGGAAAGCCCCATGTTAGAGAAGTTGAGACCCATGTACTAATATTAAAGACCTATCTAACCATAATCATATAAGAAGATTGTGTACGAATGGAGATCCATGCAACAAATATGAGACACCCATGCAAACGCAGTAAAGACCCATGTAGTCCCAAAGGAGACCCATGCAAACACAACAAAGACCCATGTTAGAACTGCACAAACCCATGTTAGAATTGCACAATCCCCACGTGAAATTAGTACAGAACCATATAACAATACTAGAGACCCATCTAACAATTTCGGAGACCCATGTAAAGATACCAAATAGCCATACTAGTATAGTAGAGACCCATGTAAACATAGCAAAGACCCATGTATACTTGTATAGTAGAGACCCATGTAAACATAGCAAAGACTCATGTTAGAATAGCAAAGACCCATCTAACCTTAGTGGAGACCCATATAATCATTAACGAGACACATGTAAGCATAGCAAAGATCCATGTTACATAGACCCACATGATATTAGCGTAGACTCCTCTAACCAGAGCAACGATCCATAGAACAATCGTAGTATAGCCAATCTATTCTATATCCATGTTCTAACCCATATATAAGTAGTGGAGACACATAGTTGGGTAACAAAGACCCATAGGTAGGTGAGACCCATAGGTAGGCATAGACAGATTATAAGTAGTGTAGACCCAAATGTAAGTAAGTAGAGAGCTATGTTTAAATATAGAACTAACTACACACATGCCAATGTGTGTAGTTAATGGAGACCCATTTGTACATATGTGGAAAGCCAAAGCTTAAATATTACATATGTATGTGCAAAAAGTCTATGAAAATGAATCTTGTAACTTTGTGTGGTTCAGGGATAAAAGTCCTTTTTGTGACCTACTAAGCCTTTAAATTTTGACCTCATTCTGTGATTCCACAAAGATCCCTTTCTATTCTCATAGTAGAGAGGCCCATTTATATTTTGTGGAGATGCATGTGTAGAGAGAAGAGACCCAAGTGTACATAGTAGAGACCCCATGTGTAACTACTACATTCATAGTGCACCTGTGGGGTCTCTACTATGTACAATTGGGTCCGATGTTTATGAGACTTTGAATTTCATGCTAGTGAATGAAATGGAAAAGAAGTAGAACTTCTACATATAAATTATTGAATGTGGGAATCTCCTTCTCCACCATTTCATTCGTTAGCTCCCTGACACCACCCATATGTCTATACCTACCTATGGGTGTCTCCTACCTAGGTATGGGTCTTTGCTACCCAACTATGGGTCTTTCCTACCTGACTATGGATGTCTCCTACCTAACTATGGGTGTCTCCTACCAACTATGTGTCTCTGCTACTTATAGTGAGGTTTGTGTGTGTAGGAGTGTGTGTCTATCTGGCTATGCGTAGGTGTGTGTCTGTGTGTGGTTAGCATGTGTATATGTGTGTGGTTAGCATGTGTATATGTGTGTGTGCATGTGGTGTATATATGTGTGTGTGTGGTTAGCATGTGTATGTGTGTGTGCATATGTGGTGTATATATGTGTGTATGTGGGTGTGTCGGTGGGTTGTGTGTGTAGTGTGTATGGCGTGTGGTGTGTATCTATGTGTGGCATGCATGAGTGGTTGCATGCAAGGAAACACAAGTGTAGGAGTCCAAGGGTGCATGTCTATGTGTGTATGTGGGTGTGTCGGTGGGTTGTGTGTGTAGTGTGTATGGCGTGTGGTGTGTATCTATGTGTGGCATGCATGAGTGGTTGCATGCAAGGAAACACAAGTGTAGGAGTCCAAGGGTGCATGTCTATGTGTGCAACATGTGTAACTATATTGTGGATGTGTAGTAAAGTGGGTGAATGCACATGTCAACATGGTGCACACCACAATAATAAAAAAGGTTTGACTATCTCATTCAAAATTGATGAGAAAAAGAAATTATAGCACTCAATCAATGCACTCCGCATGCATCAGAGCACAGGCTGCAGGTGGACCCTCTCTCTTATACACCCTAGCCCTTCACCCGTCCAATGGGTGAGTGTCAGTGATGGTGGAGGAGTAGGTACCCCCTAGCCCATGCACTTAATTGCCATCACACCCTGAGCATTTTAATGATGGACACATCAAATTTTTAAACCCATACCTCTCATCATGCATGGCCTTGGTTTACTTGTGCACTGTTAGCTCCTTCTCTTGTGATAGCAAGCCTTCTCTCTTGGATGGCAATTCTTGGCTCCCTCCTCTTAGCTCCTCTTCTAATGGTAGCTCTCTCTAACCCCCTCTTTAATGGTCAATGCCGGGAGGAGCAACAAAAAAACGTTTTGGTATTTCTAGCCCTGATGAATATTGAGCTAAATACTCCCTGAAATAAGCTCAATGTAGGCTTAAAGGTTGCACTCCAACTCCTCCTTTCTCTTTTCCTCAAATCTATGGATAAGGCCTACCTTTGGTGGGAAAGAGCGGAAGCTGTCTGGATCATTAGAGGCACACATAAATGAATTAAGATATACCATTATGAAACCAAATGAGAAGGTTGATATTATGTATAGGAATATCAAGCATGCCTTCTTTCAATCGGATGAAAAGGAGATGATTACTCTCCTTCACCTACACTTCCATAACTTTATCATGGTTGGAAACAAGAGGACTAAGGATATACAATTCTTTGTTGAGGTCATGAGGTAGTTCAAGATACTAGGAGAGGCATGTAGAAGAGGGAATGGGAGGAAGGGCAAGGTGGCAAGAAGACTAAGGTGAGCATGGCTAGCAATCAAAGCTAGGCTTCATTGTAGTGACTAGAGGAAGACAACCTACTATTTGCACAAGGCAATACAGTTTGTCACACAACACAGAGGTGTGCCTCGATCTCCTTTCCAAACAATAGGATGAGCTTATCCCCATTCCTCGATGGTATGAGAGCCGCTCCTGCAAAAGAGTGAGGTGTTACTCACTTTCATGCTATCCCTTCAAGCCCACGTAGATCAATCTCACCAAGGTACAATCCCACCAAGGTACAAGCCCAACAGTGGAATAGTTCACTTTTTGCTTTGGGGACCCTTGTGGACCAACCAACCAAAACCACCACATCAATGTTGTTTTTGTACCCCTCTCCGATCTTGGATATCCAAATAGCCCACATCTGCCAAAAGTGGCAAACTTGCTGTCTGCTGTGGCGGCCCCCAAAAATAGGCCGATTGTCTCAAAAGTGGCCACCGATATGGCGCCACCCCCAAAATAGGGCACCTCCCTCAAAATGGGCCCGAAGAGCCTCTAAAATAGGGCCGGTTGCCCACAAACAAGGCCAAAAAGAAATGTGGGAAGGAAACTCATCCCAAGGAGAAGTGCTAGCAAAAGTACCCCCAAAGGAGAAGGAGCCAAAGGATTCAAAGGATTCAAAGGCCACACCGCCACGACACAGTATAGTAGCCCCCCTCAGTCCCACACGCTTCTTCTTACAGATTTCAGCACTCTAGTCTCCATGCCTCTTTGACATTGGTGCTGCCATTCATCTCAGCCTGATTAGATGCCCTAAGCGTCAACAGATTTCAGCACTCTAGTCTCCATGCCTCTTCGACATTGGTGCTGCCATTCATCTCAGCCTGATTAGATGCCCTCACTGACGTGCAAGGACTGATCAATCTAGATCAACATTCATCTTCAATCAGTGCAGTATTCCTTCCTTCATTTTTTGCTCTCTTTCTCTCTCTCTCCTCGCCATCCCTGCCACCATCACCTGGTCAGCCCCGCCGCCTATTGCAATGAGACCATGCACACATGCCACTCAAGCCCAAGCATGCCCTAGTGACTGCGCAAGAGACTAAGTAATGTAGACCCTTGTGTAAGTAGTGGATTGATACCCATGTCTAAGTGGTGTAGACCCATCATAAGTAGTGCAGACCCTTGTGTAAGTAGTGTATTGATTCAACCAATTTGACATGCTACATTATTGTCATCATCATCCAATTTACTTAGAGACCCATAGGGTGGAGTATGTGTATGGGTGCGGATGAGTGGGGGTGTTATAAGAGTATGTGGAAGTGTGTATCGGAGTGTGAGCGTTGGGTGGTGTTATCTTTTAAGGGCAATAACAAGAATAACAACAAATACATACAGTCATCCACACTCACATAGGACTCCCAAATACCCACACCCACATAGGACTCCCAAATCCACACCCACATAGGACTCTTGGATATCCACAGCCAATACCCATAGCCAAATAGGACTCCTGGATTTCATAAATGTAGGGATTATTCATATCTCATGTGAAAGGGAGTGTGTGTATAGGTGCGATGGGAGTGTGTATAGGTGCGATGGGAGTGTGTATAGGCATTATAGGAGAGTCAAATAGGAATGAAATCAACAATACGCTCACGTCTTCTTACCAGGATGACATCCTTCCATTAATATAATGGGAATCTACTACCCCTTTACTTACCATATCAATCTTCTATATCCCTTTACTTCCAATTTGGATGCTTCAACTAACCCTTTTCACTTTTAACAATCCTCATAGTAGCAGCGGACATAACTAGAAAATATAGTTCTCTCGCACAGAGAGAGGAAGTCAGAACACATGATCACAAGGCCAGGGCACAACCACAATGTATGTAAACCCCTCTACCAAGTCACAATTACAATGAAAATTTTGCCTACATGAAAACCCGTCAACCAGGGCACAATGTATGAGAACCACTCTGCTGCTGGGGCACAAACCCCTCTGCCATAGCATGGCTCCAAAAAGAGCCTGATTCTAATTAGCACATGATTGTGTTAGCTGTTCAATTACTTCAAACGCCTTCTTCAAGACATCATACTCCCTTTGGGCAGTAGCTTGATGTGCAGTCATCCACAATTGTTTTTTGCTCATCTCAAGATTCAACCAAAATTGCAAAATTGTCTCAGTGTTTGTAAGAGGCAGAGGCATGTCATAAGCCATATGCTCTCATTTCCCAAGCCCAAGGCATGTTATTCTGCTGCATATTCAACATTTTCATCTTCTAAGATGAGTTGTAAGGTTGAGCATAACATCACTAAGTGCTCTACCTTGTTGTTTGTCATGTTTTTAAGCATCTCTTGGCATTATCTTTGTAAGAGGCATTGGCAACATTATGAGCCATGCCCTCTCCTTTTTGAGCCAAGAATGATGTACCTTATTGGTTTGAGTATTTGCCTCAACCACTTACTCACTTTCATTAAGCTTGTACCTTCAAACCCTAATAGGTATCATGTAACCAACATGCACAAAAGCTTTTGTTGTAATTGTGGAGTAGACACTGCCCTTGACCAATCCATAAGGCAATTGGTAAGACCCTCCCTTTCCCTTTCCCATATAATATAGACTTTGTAATGCATTTGAGAACTCTGGGTACGCCATTAACAGTCTGCAACTCATTTAAATACCTAACATGAAAAATGCACCACACAAGAGATATGAGGTCATCAGCAGCTGTATATACCAAATGTCTTGTACCTTCAATGAACTGCAGGATCACATTATCAGATGTAGTTTGTATGCTTCCACAGAACCTACCATGCTTGCAGTCAATCTTTTCAGCAAATCCCCAGTCATGTATGAAGAGCCTACGTTTTCTCGTATGCAGGCTCTTTGCAATGCAACCATTATATTTTCCTGGCAAATATCCCTGTTTATAATATTCAAAGCATGTGCATCTTGGAGTACATCAACTAAACTAGTCACTGATAAGTCAAGTTGTCCAATTAGACCTGCTTCAAATACTTTACCTCTACAGGTTCTACAACATTAAAGATGAGCACTTAGTGTACATGAGCCCAAATTTTAAACCACTCAAAAAAGTGAGTTTGTTGATGAAAAACCAGAAATCTTCAACCTCTTTGGCTTATGGGATGAAGACAATGGTTCATGCTTTGCAATGCTTCCTTTTGAGGTGGCTTCCCTGATCGACGATAAATGCCAAATGGCTTCTTCGAGTAGTCACCTCCACTATCTCTCTCCCTGTTGTCTGTTTGCATCTATCTTGTGGGAGCGATGTAAAGTTTATTCTTTATTTCCCTGTTCTCTCTCCATCTCTCTATCATGTGGGGGGCGATGGAGCTATTCTTTGTCCCTTTGTTGTGTGGGGGCGATGGAGTTGTTCTCTGTCCCTCTTGAGGGTCTCTCGTGTGTGGGGAAGCAAATGCCATTGCAGGGGAACTTGAGGGAGAGAGGCAGTCAGCCAAGCCCACATGCATACCCTCCAAAAAAACTTTACCAATGGGTGCTGCCCCAGATGTAGAACTGCTTTTTGGAAGATGGAAAACATGCATTCTGGGATTGTCCAGCCACCATCGGAGGTGCATGGGAAAAAATTGGAAAGTGGGTTGAGCATTGTTTAAGGATTTAGGTTCATTGGGAGTTTGGATATTAGGGAAGTGGATCTCTAATGATGAGGCTACAGATGTACTCTTTGGCATTATCGAAGCTTGTTGTTTGTGGGAACTTTAGGTTACTAGGAATTCTATTGTATTTCAGAATGAGTCTTCTGTTGGATTGGATGTGACAAATTTGATGCACAAAATTATGTGTATGTGCTAGTCTGTAATATATGTGTGAATAAGTTGGAAAAAGAGGGGATGAGTCAGCTAATACAGAAGTTATAGATTGGCATCACTTGATTTTTGTACCTACTTGGGGGGGCCTTCAAGGATACTAGGAAAACCTAACATGTGATTGATATGATGTAGGTCAGCATTGGTGTGGATTTGAAGCCTAAACTGGTCAGATTTGGGCCTAAAACCAGAAGATGGTATCTCAAGGAGAAGCAAGGGGAGCATACATTTGTGGCATTCATAGAGAATCTTGTTGGAACCATTATTTTTCAAAAAAAAGCGAGGCAGTCAGCCAACCTTAGTCTACCTAAGGTTTTTTCGTTAATTAACCAAGCGGGCAGGCTTGGTTAATTAAACTAATGCCTAAATGAGAAGGAACGCTATTCTAGACGACTTCAAAGCTCTAGGTTGTGTCTAGACCTAAACTTTAAAAGGGCAAAAGAAGATACCAAGGCTGTGTGATTTTACCAAAACGGCTTCTCGGTGAGGGAAAGCAGCTCCCGCTCTCTCCATCTGCAGAGAGAGAGAGAGAGAGAGAGAGAGTATTAGGGTTCATCGCTATGAGCAAAGACGAGCAGCCCCCGGCTTACTCCATGGCCGACCTTGGAGCTTCGCTTCCTGCTGTCACAGGTATATCGTATTTCTGTTTGAAAAAAATAAATAAATTTTGTTTTCTTATTTTTCTTATCGAAAAAGGTAAAGGCGAGGTTTTTTTTTTTTGGGGCGTGGGGGAAATTAACTAAATATATAAAAACGGTCAATCGCCTTGACCTTCCTGCATGAGGCTACTTGCTGCAGAGAAGAACGAAATGTGTATGGTCTTTTGTGAACAGCTAGAAAGCTTTAAACAGCACCTGCCTCCCTTTAATATGCAGAACCATAGGTTTAAGCACTCAAGGACCCTCAGTTGTTTGGTATCAGGCTCCTGGCTGCAGTAAATGAGTCCGGGAGCCTTTTTCTTTGGGTTAGTAATGGATTTGCATGCAGATGCAATCCATTGGTGGTCCATTGTCATATAAGCAAACTACCGGGGTAATATATGTCCTTTGTACACTTAAACACGCACATGCGCAGTAAGTCTACTTTTTTGTTTTACATCACTTACTTGGCTGATTACTTGCATGTTTTCCATTAGGTCTCAGTGCTGCAGATCGAGTTGGTTTAGCTAGTGCATTGAAGGTGATGTTCATTCGTTTTGGTTTTAAAGTACAACCTCCGAATTTTTGGTTCTACATTTTATGTTTGTAATTGAACTTTTACACCACTGTAATTGCTGTCACAGTTCTACTTGCTTTTGTTGAGATTCTATGTTTTTTTTTCCCCTTTTGATGATGACCTTTATGACTTGCATACGATGAGCTCCCCTTTCATAGTGTTTCTCAGCCTTTGTCTTTGGTGCATCTTCAAATTGGTGAATGCTAATTTGCTGTTTCAAAATGCTTTTTGTGTGGCAAGAGTTAGCATGCTGTACTAAATCTCCTTCCTTTGAAGTTGTAGACTTTCCTCACCCCCCCAAAGTTAAAAAATGATCTACTTGATGCGTAACTTTGTCTGTTCGTAATCCTTGTTTTTATATGAACTTTTAGAAATGATTGGTTTAAAGATGTGTCTTGAAATGTCTTATTCATTGCTCAGTTTTTGGCATGAGGTTCAAGAATATATATCGCTTCATATCTCCTTGTTGGTTGCTTGTTTGCTTTTAAGGATAGATTGTAAATAAGTGAGATCTAACCATATTAACCCGGGATGCCTGTCCTGGGCCTTAGGGACGGGGGAATGCCGTCCCGGCCTCCCTTTCACACGGGGATGCGTCCCTTTGCAGGGGGACGTCCCATGTGCCGTCCCTCACAAGGGGACGGCTGTCCCCTATCAGGGGACGTCTTAAATTTGTGGGATGGGGGGGTGTTCGGGGACGTGAAGAAATTTTTGAAAGGCTTTGCCTCTTAGGTTTTCAGTTTTCAGTTTTAATGTTTTAAAAAAAGCCTATCTAAAGGCTTATGTGCGAAGTTTGCTGATTGATCTCTGCTCTCCTCCATCTTTGTTGTGCACACTTGCTCTCGTCCATCTCTCCTTTGGAGTGTGCATAGTGCACAAGTTATTGAGGCTTGAGCGTGCCAAAGCTCCATCTAAGCTGCCATCAGCTTTCAATGGCCTCTTCCTCTTGCGAGCACCAGTAGTCCGTGTTGGGGGCAAGGGTTCAAGTTGGTCTTGGTAGGAAGAGGTGAATGCCCACAGACACGTCTCGTCCCTATCCCACCCCCTCGTCCCCATTCCTTGCCTCCAGGCGTTCCCCAAACCCTTCCCCGTTCTCGTTCCCATCCCCGACCCATGTGACCATTAGTTGTTACGAGGCGCGCCTCTAACTGGTAGAGGCGTACGAGGTGTACAATTTTGATCAAGGCGTCATTTTTTTTTTGTGTGTTGGTTTGAGTCTTTAGACGGGGGCTTTAAGGGCCCAAGGCAGCCCCTCTCACACACACTCTCTCTCTCCCTCATCCTCTCCCTCACTCCCTTAAGCCTTTCTCAAGACCCAAAGTTCAAAGTTCAAACTTCAAACACACGAGGAGGATGATGTTTTTTATACCCACTTTTGGAGCTCTCTCTATACTACTGGTTCATTTCAGTTCATTTCATTTTACTTTGTACCCTTGAATCTTGATGATTATGGACTATTTTGGTCTCATAGGTCATTTTGGCCTTTTGCAGACGTTTTATACAACTTTCTTTCAGACACTCTCTCTCTCCCTCTCATACACACCCTCTCTCCCCCTCCCTCAAGGCTTGTACATACACACTCTAGTCTCTCTCTCTCTCTCTCTCTCTCTCTCTCTCTCTATATATATATATATATATATATAAATATAAACAGATGCCTTTAACACGCCTCTAACGTCTCTAAAAAATACAAGTCTTTGAAGACGCGTACCATACTCGCCTCGTACCAACAAACGCCTCTGACGCCTCTAACAACCTTGCACGTGACTATGGATCTAGCATGTAAAAGCCACTTACATTCAGCAATAGACATACAAATATATTCTTGGTTTTGAAATATGACAGGCACTCTACATATATATATATATATATATATGTATGTGTGTGTGTGTGTGTGTGTGTGTGTGAACATACGCCTCTAACGTCTCTAAAAAATACGAGTCTTTCGAGGCGCGTACCATACCCGCCTCTTACCAAACGCCTCTGACGCCAACCTTGCACGTGACTATGGATCTAACATGTAAAAGTCACTTATATTCAGCAATAGACATACAAATATATTCTTGGTTTTGAAATATGACGGGCATCTCTGAGAATGGCAGAAGCTGGAAGTCATCGTGGATGGTATTGGAAACCTAAGGTTGCAGGGATTCTCCTTGAAGTGTATATCACCTGACCTATGGGGTGGGGTTAAGAGGTTTGCCATCTAGTAGGTCAACCGCTAGGAGCTGCCTTCATGTGATCCAGGGGTTTAGAGATGCTATTTTCTCTAGTAGTTGTATGGCTCAAACCCTTTTCATATATAATTTGTGAGAAGCCTTCATTAATCATCTTAAAATGTCTAGTTTGATGGGAACCTCCTTGATCTTTATTTTTTCTAGATAATTACTTGGAAGAATTCTCCAAAAAATTCATAGCTTAGATTTGCATTTTATCGAAAAGGCAAGCCAAAATTAGCTTAAATTTTGGTAGTTTGTGGCATCAAATTTGTCAAGTTCTATGACATTGGACATTGCTATGGGGAGATGCCTCTTGAAACTCAAGATATGTAGTTCACCATGAAAGTTGACCATAGAGACTTGGACTTGGACGATGGCTGTAGAGGTACTATGTCATTTAATTTGAATAACAATTGTAGAGATGCTATGCCATTTAAATGAGAGTTATTGTGTTAAATAAGTGTACAAAGCTTTGGAAGATGGGGTTTTATCTAACATTGGTTTGTTCCTCAAGTGTTATTTGAACTTATTTTGTGGCCACCTGGGCTAGAGTTTAGTCCAATGTTACCACTAGTGCCTCCCAAGAAGGTGGTTCTGTCTTTATGGCATCTACTTTTAGTACCTACACTCACGTCAAAAGAACAACTTGTTTTTGTGTTAGTGTGTCATCTATTTAAGACGTTTCTTGATTATTTTTCATAGTGTTGTATGATTGACATCTCCTAATTGCTATACAGGATAAGTTGCACTCTCTCACTGGGGTGTCTTCAGGATACATCGAATCATTGCCACCACACGTAAAGAGGCGTGTAGTTGCTCTTCAAGAGATACAGGTTTCCTGACAACCTATTTTCCTTTGTGAAGTCTATTTTTGAAATTTGTTCTCTTTCACAAAGGATACTTACTTTTTGTAACTTGCTTTTTAACGTTTTGATCATATGCAAGCTTTTTGAGACTCAGATTCTTTGTGTTGCAATAATGTGCATAAAAGAAAGAAAATGCAAGCTCCTTACCATGGATTTGAAAAGCTTAACTATACATTCGATTTTTTGCGGCAAGGTGGGCTGCACATGTACTCGGTTCTCAAGAGGTGCTTGAGAAGACTTTGGTTGTAAAAGTCATAACACAGCTCCTTGAGCGTCACAGGTTCTAAACTTGTTTCTACTCCTATGGAACCAAGTTCAAAACTTTCGCTTGAGGATGCTAGTGAGCCATTTGATGTTGCCACTTATCAATAGGCTGGCGGATGCCTTATTTATCTATGCACTACTCGTCTTGCCATTCAGTTTGCTGTTTCACAGTTGAGTAGATTCATGCATTGCCCTGGCAGTCAGCATTGGCAAAAGCATGTAAGTGTGTCTTACGCTACCTTAAAGGCACCATTGACTTTGTGCTATTTAATGGCAGCTTGTTTACATTATGCTTGATTACTTTCACAGTCAATCACTGGACAAGATGCTACGACACACGAGTGTTTACCAATAGAAATTGTTTTCTTCTTGGTGATTCATGCATTTCATGGCTCAGCAAGAAGCAACCTACAATGGCCGCTTCTAGTTGTGAAGTTAAATATAGGACAGCTTCTGTTGAATGTGTTTAGCTACGACGTCTATTACCCGATCTTGGTGTTAGACAGTCGTCTTCTTCTACACTGACAATGCTGCTCGAAATCTCGTATTTCATGTCCGCATAATGCATATTGAGTTACATTACAATTATGTCAGGAAGAGGCTCCATGTTGGAGAGATTGACTTGACTTATGTGGCTACACAGGCCATGGCAGATGGATTTACAAACCCTCTTTTCACAGAGACGTTTGAATATTTTCGCAAAGCCTCTACCAGGGTAGTTTGCAACACCCTGTTTAGGTTCATTCACTTTAGGGGTGTTTGTTAGACATTTCTCCTCATAGAAGTTCAAGTGTGAACTAGTCTATGCATGGGCGCTTTTGACCATGTCTGGGTATGTATTTTTTTCGTGTGAACATGCTTATTGTGTGTTGGTGTTTTAGACCTTGAAAACTATATACTTTTTCATTTCCTAGTTTTAGGTCATTTCCAATGCAAAGAAATCGTCAGTTTTCATTGTCATTTTCGTTGCATGCAACTATGTCCATGGATTGTAGCAAAAGTCGTAAAATTTAAACGAAATGTCATATCAAGGACTTCTTTATGAAAGCTCAGTCTTCATGTCCATTGACATGGTAGGACACCCTCCTTAATAGATACAATGTAAATGCCCAAATAGTAATGCAAATGTCCCATGTCTATGACATCAAAAGCACGTTGCAATTCAGCTTTGAAAGTTGAAAGTTTGTTCTCAACACGATCAGTAATGAGCATGTCATCCACATTAAGAAAAAGATTCAACAGATTGTTTCCATCTTTTTGCGAATGTAGAGAGTACTCTCAGATAGAGTGCACAGAGCGGAAGCAAGATAAGCACTAGAGTGTGCTGATCTGAGAAGTGTAAGAGAGAGATATGAAGCAACCATGTTGAATATACTGCAATGAAAGCAATCTAGAGTAAGAGACAAACTAATCTCATAAGTGAGGGATATAAAAGATGACCAAGCTATGAAAAAGTGAGGAGGCAAGTCCACCTATCTTTGTCTCTATCTTTGTTGTTATCCTTGGAGTTCTTGTCAGAACTCCCATTTCCTTTCTTCTGTCGATTCTTTTCTTTATCTCGAGTAGTCAAAGCTCCATCAGAACCACTAGAGGTGCCAGTTCACTCTCAAAGCGAGACTTAATTTGCATACTGGAGGAGAGAACTTCCTCCCAAGTGACTGGAATAGGACGACAAGAGCTTGAAAGAAAGCATCAAACCTCTTTGGAAGCTTTGCTGAATAGCCATATCATGTGTAGAGATATCCTTGCCACATGTTCATGGATTCATCTAGGTATATAATTTAGCCACATTAGTGGATATGCATATTTCACATTGTGAAGTTTTTGTCCGAGTTGCAGCCAGTTGATATTGTGCTAATTCTTTCTATCTTTAGCGGTGCATTTGCCCTATCAACTACTTATTTGTTGTACTTATTCTTTTTGGTGCTAGGCTTCATTATGGCCGAGTCTGCCCTGCATCTCTGGACGTTTGACAGAAACTCAGTACGAAGGTCTGTGTGTGAATATATGCTCTTATGTGTTTGTGTGTGTGTGTGGAGTGCGTGTGAGCATATCTTGATACAGAGTTCTACGCCCACTATTGGGCATTAATGACGTTAGTGGGGATGTCGTAGTATCTAGTCCATACTATGCATAATGGAGTTGATAGTTATAGAGTCTTGTGGGTTGACTACTTTCAGATTCCCATAAGATCTCCTCGTAGAACGCTCTTGGTACAAGACTCGAAACCTGCAAACAAAACCAAGCAAACGTGAAGGGGGTGGAGGCCTGACTCACCTCCCAACCTTGACAGCCGTGGGCAAGCCCATAAGACTTGGCTCTCCCCATCGAGCTACGAGCTGAGCTAACTAGATGGATGTACTGACCAATCTCTACCTTGTGACGTCCCATACCGCCACGAAGCCTACCCTCGCAGGCCTCGAGACTGTTGTCGGCCTCGGCTGCATGAAGTTGATGCAGGTTTGTACTAGATCCAGGCTCCTGACCATAGAGCTCTCACAAAAACACGCGAGACTCTATGAACTAATGACTAACCTTGGCCACCCTTTTATAGGCTCTTGGTCGGTCATTGGGTGTCCACACTTGGGTGCCCCCCCGTCCATATTTGGGTGCCCGTCCGTTAGTCTATCCGTAACTCAGCTCGCCAATCAGCCTACCTAGCTCCAAGCTTTCCCAAACCTCGAAGCTAGTCTTGTGTGTGTGTAGCACACGGTATACGGTAGATACACTGTGCACATGACATACTTTCCTTTCTCTAAGAGCTCACTCCTGAGCTCACTAAAAAGCTAGGCTAATCTCTTTGAAGAGTAGTCAATGGCTCCCATGTAGTGTCCTCAACATGATCCTTCCACTTGATATTGTATTCCATGATAAGCGTATTACGCAATCTTCTTTCATGAAATCCAAGAATCTTTTCAGGTTCATGTGGAACATATATCATGTCCTCGATATCTATAACTTCTCGAGGAGTAACTAAGTGGTCTATTCCACCCAGTACTTCCTTAAGTCTACTGACATGAAATATAGGATGAACTTTCGCATGAGAAGGCAAATCTAATTCATATGCGACTGAACCAATCCGTCATGTAATACGAAATGGTCCACAGTATCCAGGGGATAATTTCGGAGATCGACTTGTCCGTAAAGTCTCGAAATCTTTTGGAACTCACAAATACACCATCGTCCCTTCAGAGAACTCTTTGGGTGAACGATGTCTATTAGAATAAAATCTGTCTTTGTCTTGAGCACTTCTAATAGGTTTTTTCGTAACTTGTAACATTTCTTGCATATCTTGCAAAAAATTACGTGCTGCATCATGCTGAAGTCTTGAAAATCCCACTGTTACAGGTGATCTAAATTGAAAACCATACATAAGCATGAAAGGACTAAAACCTGTACTCGTATGCTTAGTACTATTATATGTAAATTCTAACATAGGAAGATAATCCTCCCATGAACTCTGTCTTCTGGATACATATGCTCGAAGCATATCCTCCAAAATTTGATTCACTCTTTTGGTCTGGCCATTAGATTGAAGATAATCTGAGGAACTTAAATTCAAAATTGTTTTCAACTTCTCAAAAACAAGTCTCCAAAAGTCACTTGTAAACTTAGAGTCCCTATCACTGACTATGTCATGCGATAACCCGTACAGTCTAAACAATTGCTCGATAAACTACCTTGCTAATTGCGTAGCTGTAATGGTCTTCCGTGTCGGTAAAAATCTAGCCATTTTTGTCATGCGATCCACCACAATCCAAATAGAATCGTGGCCTTGACGTATTCTTGGTAATCTAGTAATAAAATTCATGGAGATATTTTTTCATTTATTATCAGGGATTTGCAAAGGATGCAACAGTCCACTTTCATCTTTGGTCAATAAAAAGTGTGTTTTACTAATGATAATGTCCTGTGTATCCCAGGGTGTCTAGTAGAAGAGCGTCGTGACACTCCTTAAGAATCTTGGATCTAATGTCCGGGATGTGTGGTACACAAATTTTGTCATTACAGAATAGTAAACTATTTCGAATCATCCATTGACCTCCTGCAGCTTGAATGGTAGGCTTCAGGAGGTCAATGGATGAGCAGCCTGAATGGTAGGCTGCTTAGTCATTGAGTCTTGGTCAATCAATGAGCTCCCGTCTCGGATCTTCTGCCAAAATGGACCAAAATAACTATCAGTCTTGCAAAGTCCTCTTAATGACTGAAATAAGTCGGTAGAAATCGCGGTGAATGACAAAGTCTCTAATTCGACTAAGCGCATCTGCGACACTATTCATGGACCCTTTTCTATAACGAATCTCAAAATCAAAATCTTGCATTAATTCAGCCCATCGAGCTTTCCCTCCTCTCAAATCTTCGGCATCACACATACTTGATTGACTGATGATCAGTCAAAACCACAAACTTGGAGCCATATAAATAATTTCTCCAAACCTTGAGAGTGTGAATCACAGCATAAAGCTCCTTCTCAAGGGTTGGCTAACGAAATTGAGTGTCGTCTAGCTTTTTACTTTCGAAAGCAACAGGTCTATCATCTTGAAATAGAGCAGCCCTTATTGCATAGTCATTGGCATTAGTTTCAAGAACATAAGGCCGACTAGGATCGGGTAATGCTAAGATAGGTGCTTCCTTGACTTTATCTTTCAAAAGTTTGAAGGCCATATCCATATCGTTATTCCAAGTGATAGGTTGATTTGACTTATGTCTACGACCTTTCAACAAGTTGGTCATCGGTAGTGTGAGCTGAGAGTACTCTCGCACAGATTTCCAAAGAAAAACAACAAAACTGAGAAAAGAACGAAGTTGTTTCATTGTCTGCGGTATAGGCCAGGCCAGAACCTTCTGAACTCGATCATAGTCAATGCTCAATCCATCTCTAGTGATCTTGTGTCCTAAGTAAATGACGTCTATCATGAAAAACTCACATTTACTTAATTTAGCACATATAGTCGATTCTGTCTTAAAATAGTTAAGACAATCGTAAGCTGTCTGACGTGATCCTCAAGAGTACGACTATATATCAAAATATCATCTAGGAACACAACCACAAATTTTCTCAAATGTTCACGAAAAAGATCGATCATCATTTGCTGGAAAGTGGTTGGAGCATTGGTTAACCCAAAAGGTAATACGAGAAACTTGTAATGGCTATACCTAGTCCGAGAGGCGGTTCTTTCGACATGCCTTTCATGAATACGTATCTGGTGATAGTACGTACGTAAATCTATCTTCGTGAAATTCTTCGCTCTGGCTATTTCGTCGCTTGCAATCGGTTGTCGCCTGCATGTGTGTACTTGGCTGCCTGCGAGTATAGTTGATCAGCTGCGCATGGTTGCGCATACAGTCCACGTGCACGCATGCCTACATGTGCTAGACCACTCACTTGCTCGCCTGTGCGTACTAGCTTGCCTACGGGCACCGCTTGTGAGCGTGTATTAGCCACTTGACTGGTGCAGCGTTCATGTTGTTGGCCTCTTCACACAAGTGGGCTGCGTAGCAATTAAGGCGCCACCAGGAACAGCCGTCACCTTCTCTCTCTCTCTCTCTCTCTCTCTCTCTCTCTCTCTCTTACATACAGCCGATTGGCTTTTCGGCTTTTCTTTTCTCTCTCTCAAATTGTTCATACAGTTAAAAAAAACACATCCAGCTCTTCTTCTTGCAAAGCAAACAACCCATGCAAGACCAAACCTTCATCACGGGTCCTACGATGCAAAAGCAACATACTGAATCTGAAAAACAGCAGTACATACAGAAAAACAGCAATCTTCTCGAATTCATACCTTTTCATAGACCTCATCTTCTCTACCTACCGACTTGCTCGTTCTCGAGGCTTGCTCTGATACCACTGTCAAATCCCCATAGGAT
Organism: Cibotium barometz; assembly: GCF_041138505.1. Lineage (NCBI taxonomy): Eukaryota > Viridiplantae > Streptophyta > Polypodiopsida > Cyatheales > Cibotiaceae > Cibotium > Cibotium barometz. Next base: position 73,376,264 of record NC_141047.1, on the reverse strand, counting down.
CTCCTTGTAGAACGCTCTTGATATAAGACTCGAAACCTGCAAACAAAACCAAACAAACGTGAAGGGGGTGCAGGCCTGATTCACCTCCCAACCTTGATAGCCGAAGACTTGGCTGTCCCCATCGAGCCATGAGCTGAGCTAACTAGATGGATGTACCATAGTAGCCAGGAGTTTCATAAAAAAGGTTTTTGAAACGCGTTTCGAAACGTTTCGAAACGTTTCATTGCCCGACCCAAAAGTATGAAACGGGAGGGGTACCTGGGGGGGGGGGAGACCCAACAATAGGGACCCTCAACAAGTTTCATATCAGTTTATAAGACTGCAAACAAACAACATGTCACCTTGATCTTATAGACTTAAAAATGTGTAAATAAAAGCAAGACATTGCAATTTGAAATTTGATTTACGAATCACGATATCATATCAATATTTGACATCATGATTCATGACATGCCAACCTTGGCCCCTGGATACCGAATTTAACAACTTACAAGTAACCAAATGACAATAAGATTGTCTAAATAGTAAAGACCAAAGAGTGGCAATCCATAAAATCATAAATGTGACATGAGCCATGGGCCATGGCCAAAGCAGCTGAGAGTGTGGCACATGTGTCACATGTGGTACGTAAGCTCTCTCTCTCTGAAACGCGTGCGCAAGGCTGAAAAAGGCCCAAATTTTAAGCTGTACGTTTTCAAACGGCAAAAATCTCCAATTTTGACATTAAAAAAAAATAAGCATAAAAACCCGTTTCAAATTTAACGAAACGTTTCGTACTTCAGTGGGGATGCGAAACGCGTTTCATTGCTACTATGGGATGTACCGACCAATCTCTACCTCGTGACGTTCCATCCCGCCACGAAGCTACCCTCGCGGGCCTCGAGACTGCTGCCAGCCTCGGCTGCATGAAGCAGGTGCACGTCTACACTAGATCCAGGCTCTTGACCATAGAGCTCTCACAAAAACACGCGAGACTCTATGAACTAATGACTAACCTTGGCCACCCTTTTATAGGCTCTTGGCCGGTCATCGGGCGTCCACACTTGGGCACTCGTCCGTCCATACTTGGGTGCCCGTCCGTCAATCTATCCCTAACTCAACTCGCCAATCAGCCTGCCTAGCTCCAAGCTTTCCCAAACCTCGAAGCTAGTCTTGTGTGCGTTAGACGCACACGGTAGATACACACTGTGCACATAACTACCATGAGTATATAACATGCATGTTCCTAAAAGGTGAATTTGGGCATGTTCTTGGATTCATCTGGGTATATATATATATCCTTGCCACAAACAGCAAGCTAGTCTTGGAGATCTTTCATCTTAGAAGAAGTGTCCTCCAAAGGTACCGGATGCCACAACCTCGAATTAGCAAACCAATATCTACAAAACACCTGTAGAAGAGGAAACATAGCACTTACAATACTGCTGCTCTGAAAACAAAGCAGGCCGACAGTTGTACAGGGGTCCCAAGGTCAAAAACGAGGAAGATTGACCACAAACTGCAAAGGGGAAGTGCTTGGAAGAGGCAGGCCGACTAGTAGCAGATTTGGGGAAAAAACACAGAAGTGAAAGGTGCTGAAAACATGGCATAAACTAGGGGGAGCAAAGTGAACTCTGAACATAGAGCGATGATACCATGGAAGAGTGCATAGAGCGGAAGCAAGGTAAGCACTAGTGTGTGCTGAATCTGAGAAGTGCAAGAGAGAGAGAGATATGAAGCAATGAAAGCAATCCAAAGCAAGAGACAAACTAGTCTCATAAGTGAGGGATACAGAAGCTATGAAAAAGTGAGGAGGCAAGCCCACCTATAAATAGGTCATGAGGGTTGGCCGATTGGAGCAAAGCAATTGTTTGATTGGACAACCAAGAGTTGGCTGATTGGAGACAAGTCACTCGACTTGGGAAAAATACCAAGAAAATAGGAAAAAATAGGGGTGGCCAGCCCACAACCAAGGGCCATAAAAGGGATCAAAAGGGGACACCAAACATGGGCAGAATCTGGGGATGAATATGCTAACAAGTTGCACTATTTCGGAACCCATTAGTAATCAAGTATGCATGAGTTTTTTGGCACCAAGCACGAGGAGCTTGTTTAAGGCCATAAAGTGCTTTATGTAACCTGCATACTTTCTTTTTTGCCCCTTTTTGAACAAAGCCAAAAGGCTAAGAAAGCCTGAGATACATACACTTCCTCTTGCAAATCGCCATTAAGAAAAGCAGTCTTAATATCCAATTGATGTACATGCCAACCCTTGTGTGCATCCAAAGCAACAACAAACGAGGTAAATGCTTGGTCTCACGAATAGTTGCATTTTCGTGAGACCAAGCATCAAGATGAAACATAGGTTCCTCATTACATGCGGTGGCAACAAGAGCAGAGTCAACAAGATGAGACATAGGTTCCTCATTCCTCCAAAGCATCAAGATGATACATAGGTTCGAGAGTAGGTTGTTTGCTATCACGCGAAGCGTCAATCAGCCAACGAGGTACGCTCTTGGTCTCGCGAATAGTTGCATTTTCATTGTCTAGCGCATCACCCTGATCAACATGTGGCACATTAGGACCAATTGGAGTAGTGTTAGGTAGTTGAATATCGGGAATTTCAGCACCATGTGATGGCTGTAAGTGAGCCAAAGCGGGCTTTACATCATCAGCATGTGACCCGAATAAAGACACCGATGTATCAAAGATATCTTTTGGTCCACTTGATGGCTGTTTTTGACATTGAAGCAATGGCTAAGACACATAGTTGGTGCACATGATCGCCTCAAGCCAAAATTTACTTGGCAAATCCTTGCTTTTAGAGTATGATTACGTCTCTCACAGCAACACGGTTTTTTTGAGGAGTAAAAGGTGTAGTACACTGATGAGATATGCCATGAGATTGCAGAAAAGCTGTGAACTCATTTGATAAATATTGCTCTCCTTGATCACCCCTATGGGGTTGACCAAGGCCTAAACAAGTAAATTTGTAGCACAAACAAGTTAACGCCAGCATAATGTTGGGTAAAGCAGTACCCTTCGGAAAGCAAATGTGCATAAACCTGTAGAACTCGGTAAATCTGAGAGAAATCCCCATAATTTCCTACATAAACCTGTCAATCCTTGTGAAATAGGCACAAATTTGAGCAAAATCTATGATTTTGGGTGTAAATTTTGCAGATTATGCAAAAAGCCTTAGATCTTAACATACGGAATGTGCCCAATGTGTCGATTTCGGGAAGAGGCTGCAAATTGCTTACATAGACCTCAAATTCTGCCAAATCCCCAAAAGTTTACATACAACCTCTATAGTCTAACTTGTATACCTGTACCTGTTAAATTTTTGAAAAATTTCACAAGTCCCGAATTTTGCAGTGTGTAGGTACCCTTGTGAGAAATAGTTTGAGAATGTTGTGCTTGTAGTACGAACATCAACAATGTACACTTAAGCACTGTATGACACTGTATGACAGTAGGTCATCAGCCACGCAAGTGCATTGTGCCGATATTGGATTTGGTACTAGCCCGGTGAGAGATTATTGTGGGTCGTCCCCATGGTGTGCTTGGCATCAAAGATCTCGTGCCTAGGCAGAAACATGGAAGAAAGAAAAGGAAACAATGCAGGAGGAGATTGCCCAGCTTAAAGGCGAAGTAGCTTAAAGGCGAAGTAGCTTCACTGCGTGAACGCCCAGAAGAAGGGAAAATCCTCGAGGCAGACAAAGAAGCCATGAAGGAGGAGCTCACCTAGACGATTACCAAAACCCTGGAGGGCAAGATGGAAGCAGTAAGAGAAGGATGGGTGGAAGTGGTCAAGAAAAACATTAAGAAAGAAGTACAAGAGGACACGCACATGGTCCGATCCACACTAGATAAAGAGAAGATGAGGGGAATCCGTCGCCTGAACATACGCGTCACAGGTATTCCAGAGACAGGGGTGCACCCCTGAGGTGGACGGCCGAAACATATGCATAAAATTAGGCCATGTGGAGGATGCACCACTTCCATTCACCAAGATATGGAGGATAGCCCCACCCAAGGACCCCACCCCAAGTAAAGCCCTAATGCTACAGTTCGCAGACGAAGTGAGCAGGCAAACCTTCATGAGACAGAGAGTTATTCTGAGAAACCTACCCGGGGACCCCATCTACTTTGATGATGACCTAACTTGGATGCAGAGACAACATAGAAAATCATGCATGCCACAAATTAAAGCAGCACGTGCTGAAGGGAAAAAGGCACATTACAGAGACGGCCATGTATACATAGAGGGCAAGATGGTAGCATAGCGCCATATGGCCTATGGGACACAGGAAATTATCAAGAAGCACAAGGAGATATATGCAGCAGTTTGGAATTGCAATGGGGCTCTATGGACACAGACACATCCAGGCAGACTAGAGGAGGTTATGGAGAACCGGGACATCATGTTTCTGACAGAGACACATGAAAGCCCACAGAGAGACTTACCATCGGTAGCAGGGTACTAGTGGGAATCAATGTATAGACAAGGGATGCGACAGGGCACTTCCAGAGGCTTAGGTGGGATCGCTATACTATTCAGACGAGCACTACACCACCGTATCAGGGTGGTGTCGAGAGACCCGGAGGCACGCTACATGTGGATTAGCCTACAGCTCTCAGAGGTGAGAAGAGTTCACTTTGCAATATGCTACCTCCTGTCGAAGGGGTCGAGATTCAACACACGTCACATGGAGGACCAGATTGGAGGAGGAGAGGAGAGAGGGGCCCTTCCTAGTGAGTCTCCATACGCCACTCTATCCGCAGATATCCTACACTATTCGACCATGGGGGAGGTTCTCTTGATGGGGGACTTCAATGCACGCACACAGAATCGACAGTGTGAATCATTCGACTTCACAGATCCCCTCATCCTACAGGCACTAGACGACGTAGATGCAGGGACCACAAGGATGTCAGAGGACAGTGGGCCAGACAGTACAGGTTATGGGCAACACTAGCTAGCTCCATCCTGTACCATACTGGGGGTATAAAATGGTATACATCAATGAAGGGGGTGTCCACAGCTCCCTGAAGAACATGCCCGGGTGTGCTCTGAAGCGAGCCAGTCGCTCCGCACCCTCTCTGTGAAATTGAGCTCTGATCTCTGTCATCTCTCTCTGGTATAGGCGTGGTGTCTGAAAGCCAGGTGTCCTCTGTCTCCTGCGGGCTCTGAGTGTCTCTGCTCTTTGGAGAGTAATTCCCTGCCGTGTAGGGGCTGGGAGTGGGATGGATCTCTGAAAAAATGTAGTAATTTGTGTCTGTCGTCCCCCCTCTGGAGTTGTCTGAGCCTGTAATAATGTCTCTCTGTGGCGCTGTATGTCTAGAATGAATCTCCCCAGTATGCGCTGGTCTGTTGCCTCAAAGATCTGGCGTAGGGAATGTGGCTCTTTGAATAAAATGGAATCTCTCTCTCTGATGGCTGTATATGCTCTGCATCTGCATACATAGTGCTCCTCACTCTCCACCTCCTCTCTGCACAATCTGCATACCCTCTCCTCTCGGGGGATCCATGCTGCTCTGCCAGTCTCAATCTCCAATCGGTGTGATGAAACTCTAAGCTGACCAATAGCCACTCGAGAGCTGTGTGGTAAAAAGCTCTCCATGTATCTAGGTCTCTATAAATCCATCATCAGTGATACTCATGAAGTGATCTCTGTAGTATAGCATCTTCGGTGGAAGAGGCTGTGTAGGCGATATCCATGTCTCTCGTGTATAGAGCTGCCATAGATCCTGTCTCAATACTCTGTTCCTCTCACTATGAGAGAGACGGATATGTGGTGCATCCCTGTCATACTGGAATGGTGGTAGATGATCCATGTCTAGGCCATGCTGTGAGAACCAATGTGTGACCTGTGCATACCATGATCCTCTGTCTCCTGCCTCAGCTAGCTGTCTAGATGCCTTAAAAGCTCTGTATGACAATCTGTCCTGTGGCATCTCTCTGAATCTGTCTAGCAGGCATATAGTCTGGAATATGGCCTCTACCATCATAGGGGGCATAGCAAACTCTGCTCGGATAATGTCATGAGGTACTGACGGTTTGTTGCGTATCATGCGTGCCATCATGAGGGCCTGTGGTCTCTCTATCTGTGTCCACCAATGGGTAGCAAGGCCTGGCGCCCATACCGCTGCTCCATACATCAATGCCGGTGTGACTAATGTGTCAAATAGCCACCCCTTTTCCCTCCATGTCCTTTGTGATCTCCTTGGAGATCTCTTCTTTCTCCTTGGAGAGGAGAAAGAAAGTTATATTAATGTCTTCAATAGACCTCTAGGTCTCCATATTTTATTGAAATGGTCCAGGAGATTATACGGTATGGCCCAACATACAAGCCTCCTTCCTATGAAACACTACGCACCACCTTGTTGCAAAAGGAGGAAGCTGCGATTGAATGTGCAATCTGTGCATGAAAGTTAGTTGAAGAATGGCGTGTCACTTATTGCAGATGGTTGGAGTGACGCTCGAAAAGGGTCCATTCAGAGACCAAAATGATGTGTACAGTGTCCATGAAATCTCGTCATGGACATGGTCACAAGAAACATTTTATCCGTTTCATTGCTTCGTCGTTTCGACACGTTTCATCTCTATGGAAGAAATATAGAGGTTTTAAAGTGGCTTGTTAAATTAAATTGGGAGAAAGTGAGAATTAAGGAAAACATACAAAATTTCAATAATTGGGCATGAAATTAGATGCGATTGAGGTTAAAAGTAAGAAATTGGGATTCATAAATTGGGGGAAAGTGAGAAATTGAAAATTAGGTGCAATTGAGGCTAAAGTATGAAATTGGAATTTATAAATTGGAAGAAAGTGACAAATTGAATGGAATTTATAAATTGGAAGAAAGTGACAAATTGAAGAGCTAGTGGAACACTTGTAGGAAATCTCAACAAATGGATGTGACATTAGGTGAAATTGATCAAGAAATTGAATTTGGATAAAATCACGTTTCAACCATTGAGGTTGAAAGTATGAAATTGGGATTTGTGCTAAAAGCTACCATGCTTTGCTTTTACTTTTAAACTATGCTTTCCTCTTTATTCTTTTAATGATAACTTTTTCTTGAGTCAACTTCATGATTCGTGTTTCCATGCTTTCATCAACCTGTCCATGTGTCTGGGCATGTGTTCCATCATGTGAAATAGATCTAGGAGGGCCAAATAGTTACACAATGTGTGTGTGTGTGTGAGAGAGAGAGAGAGAGAGAGAGAGGAGAAAGAAAGTTATATTAACGTCTTCGATAGACCTCTAGGTCTCCATATTTTATTGAAATGGTCCAGGAGATTATACGGTATGGCCCAACATACAAGTCTCCTTTCTATGAAACACTATGCATCACCTTGTTGCTGCGATTGAATGTGCTTTAGAATCTGTGCATGAAAGTTAGTTGAAGAATGGCGTGTCACTTATTGCAGATGGTTGGAGTGACGCTCGAAAAGGGTCCATTCAGAGACCAAAATGATGTGTACAATGTCCATGAAATCTCGTCATGGACATGGTCACAAGAAACATTTTATCCGTTTCATTGCTTCGTCGTTTCGACACGTTTCATCTCTATGGAAGAAATATAGAGGTTTTGAAGTGGCTTGTTAAATCAAATTGGGAGAAAGTGAGAATTAAGGAAAACATACAAAATTTCAACAATTGGGCATGAAATTAGATGCGATTGAGGTTAAAAGTAAGAAATTGGGATTCACAAATTGGGGGAAAGTGAGAAATTGAAAAATTTCAACAATTGGGTGTGAAATTAGGTGCAATTGAGGCTAAAGTATGAAATTGGAATTTATAAATTGGAAGAAAGTGACAAATTGAATGGAATTTATAAATAGGAAGAAAGTGACAAATTGAAGAGCTAGTGGAACACTTGTAGGAAATCTCAACAAATGGATGTGAAATTAGGTGAAATTGATCAAGAAATTGAATTTGGGTAAAATCACGTTTCAACCATTGAGGTTGAAAGTATGAAATTGGGATTTGTGAATTGGGGGAAAGTGAGAAATAGAAATATTTGTAAGAAATTTCAACAATTGGGTGTGAAATTAGGTGAAATCAACCAAGAAGTCAAATTTGAGAATTGTGATATGTAGTCACAAGAAAGTTTTCATCTTCTTCATCGTTTCGTCTTTACAGGTTTTTAAAGAAAATTGAGATGGAGAGGAGAAGAATAAGGTTTCTTTTTTAAAACAAATTTGGGGAAATGGAGTTTCGGTTGGGAGTGTTTCACTTCATTTCGAAACGTTATGTCCGTTTCGTTTGTTTCGTGACTAAACGAGTTTTTATGTGACTATGGTCATGGATTAAATGAGAGAGAGAGAGAGAGAGAGAGGGGGAGAGAGAGAGAGAGAGAGAGAGGTGCTAACAGTCATTGTAAATTTCAGAAACAACACGATGAGTTTGAATCAAAGTTTTTGGAAGAAAGAGCAGCATTGGTGGCAAAGTATCAAAAATTGTATGCACCACTTTATGAGAAGGTTCTATTTGTTCTCTCATTCAACTTCACATCAGTAGTGCTTTCTAGTAAACTAGGATTTTTGATGCTCAGAAGTTCTAATAACCCTTGTGTGATTAAGAAATTCTTCTTGGCATATTGGACGATAATGGCTGTGCTTACAAGTGTTTTTCATTTTCTGAAGCAACTCACTGTTCTTAAGGAGAGAGCCATACTGGCTATTTTGTCCCACAACTCATGTATGAACTTGAAAGAGTTCTTGAGTCTTTTGAGTACACCAGCACGAACTTAAATCCTACATTCTCTAAATCTTGACCTTACTGCCTTTTCTTGTAGCTTACTATATTGTTTCTTCAGAATTGGCCAAGCCCAATGACATTGAATTCTTGATTGGCTTGTTTATGGTAAGGGAGAAGTTGACATGTGTGCCTACAATGGATGCATTCTCTCTCTCTCTCTCTCTCTCTCTCTTTTTTTTTGGCCAGTTATTGAGCTTTGCTTCCTCAGAGAGTATAAAATGTTCTATCATCAATCATCGTGCGTGGTGTTTGCATAGGAGCATGCATTAGGAGCATAATGAGGATCCTCACTATTATTGCAACCACAAACTTCCATGTTACAATAACTTGGGCTAGCTTCAAAAGATGCAGCTTGAAAAGGATTTAAAATCAAGAGAGAATAGTATGGCTTCTTTTCCCCCCCCATGAATATATGCTTCTTTAGTAACAACTTGGGTGCATGCCCTAATGCGGGATTGGCCAGATGCCAATAGGACTTGAACTCAGGACCTCCCTTCTGAGTCACAAACCCACAATGCTTGGCTTCTCGCCCGTCTGCGAGAATAGTACGACTTGGATTTTTGCCTATATCTTAATAGTAAATGGATTTATGTTAGCATGGATTTTATGATTGGTTTGTGGTTGGTAGATTGACTACTTTGAAAGCTTTACAGGTGGTTGCTCAGATTATTCAAGTCACGTGTGTTTGTTTTGAAGGCATGCTGATGTGGTCTTGTCCCTAAACATAGACACAGGAGTAGTTTGCAAGGTTGCATTTAATAGATGATGTCTATTGAATGAATTATAGACTGGAAGTTTTAGGTTCACATGCCAATTTTATAGATTATGCCAATGAAACTGTCTTTAATATAACATTTTGCAAGTGGAATCCTAATTTTAGCTACCATTGTTACCGTATATTTGATTGGAAGTTTTAGTTCTCTAAATGTGTTGTGCAGCGCCATGACATTGTCAATGGGATTGTTGACGTTGAACCCTCAGCAGCTGAAACTCCTGAAACAAACACAGCCGACGAAGTAAAGAACACAGATGGTATTGTTGTTTGTGTTTTGAACATTCTTAGAATTGTTGACTTTGACGCATTTGGGGTTTTAAGACACCCAGATGATTTACACGTGCCGTACATCTTCTGGACGGGTGGGCCTGTTGTCAGATGATGTCAAAAAGTGATGTGTGTGTGCATGTGGAATGCACCTCAATTTACAATAATCTCATCTCGTATTGTTGTGGACTCTTGACGTGTTTGAAGTGAAATGGGATTTTGCTTGCTGATTCTTATCTTTTGTGCTAACTGAACAGAGAAAGGCATCCCTGAATTTTGGCTTACAGCTATGAAAACAAATGATGTTCTTAGTGATGAGGTGCCTACCTTTAACTTTCTATATGTAAAGATGGAAGCTCAGATCGTACGGTTATACTTTCTACATTTAAAGATGAAAGTTCGGACCTTAACGTTATTTTTTTGTTACTGTTTAATGTTCATTGTTGAACAAAAGAAACTAGCTATTGACCAGAATGTAGTTTTGCAGATAATGAAGCGCGATGAAGGGCCTTTGAAGTACTTGAAAGACATAAGAAGCTCCAATCTGGAAGGGGAAAAAGGTTTTAAGCTTGAGTTCCATTTTGGAGAGAATCCTTATTTCAAGAATTCATTGGTACAGTTTTCTAGATACCTAAGAACCTGATTCAGCCATATTAAGAATCGTATTTTTTGTGGGGTGTTTAGAACTTGATAGAAACATGTGTCATGATCTTATTTTTTCTGGGGTGTTGAGAACCTGATAGAATGTTTGAGTCATGCCATGCAGCTGACCAAGGTCTACCACATGGTTGAAGACGATGAACCGATCTTAGAGCGTGCCACAGGGTAGGCTTTACTTGATGTTTCTGCAGGAATCCTGTCACTCTTTGCAGCATCTGGGGCTGTGTTGTGATAAAATGAATCATGGGCTTGCCTTTACAGGACTCCGATTGACTGGTATCCCGGGAAAAATGTGACTCAGAAAGTCCTTCAGAAAAAGCCTAAGAAGGGATCCAGAAACGCGAAGCCCGTGACAAAGACTGAAGAGTGTGACAGTTTCTTCAACTTTTTCGATCCACCCAAGGTCCCCGAGGATGATGAGGATCTAGATGAAGAAACTGTAAGCTTCATGCCATAATTTGAACTCAAGCCTTTGCATGCTTCTGTATTGTTAAGTTTGTGTGTGTTTCTGATAATGGGGTATTGCTGGCATCCAATTTCTTCAATTGTGAGGTTTTATTCAATTTTGTTGCTTTGCAGGCAGAACGTTTACAAGACATGATGGAACAAGATTATGATATAGGGTGTGTTGCAGGAATAATTTATCTGGTTTACTTTTGGGCATTAGGAAGTTATTTGCTGTGTTTGTGCTTTGCTTACTGTAAGCTTTGTGTGTGTGTGTGTGTAGATCAACGATAAAAGATAAAATTATCCCCCATGCAGTATCATGGTTTACAGGAGAAGCATTGCAAGGGGATGAGTTTGAGGAAGGTGAGGATGAGGATGAGGATGAGGAAGGTGAAGATGAGGATGAGGATGAGGATGAGGATGAGGATGAAGAGGAGGAGGATGACGATGACGATGACGATGAAGATAAAGCTAGCAAGGTAAGCACCCAAATCATACTCTACAGGTGAGAAGCTTATAGTCTTGGTATTGCATGATCTTGACTGACGTAGTCCCATGATGTTGCAGAAACCTGGTCCCAAACCAAAGGTAAGGACAGTCTTCTGAAGTGGAGAAAATTGAGGCTAGTCCTACTTGACCAATTTGAGTATGCATTTTGCTAACTATTGTGGTCTGTTCTGTAACCTTAAAGAAAATCACATCGCAGCAAGGAAGGGAGCAGCCTCCGGAATGCAAACAACAATAGGCAAATGATAGTGAGTTTACATTGTGGGGTGGTGTCACTGGTAGTTATTTGAGTTGTGTGCAACCATTGAAGCAAGCTGATTGAAGACGAACTGCTTGTTGTGATTGAGCTCTTAAGTCACTTGTACTGCTTTTTTCTAGTTTCTTACAGGTGATGATAGTTATGTATGAGGTATTGACTTTCTGTATCTTAGAAGCCGCTGAATTTTGCTATGCATGCCCTTGTAATGAACATTCCATGGGGGTGGCAGTCAGTTCAGAAATGCTTATGATTACGAGTGCGCTCTAGTATATGTCACGATAACGCAACCTTTTTTCCTAGTAAGGCATGCAGAACCTCGGTGTTTTTAGACGCTTTGAGGGATCATGGCTGGGAAAGGTTTGCATTGCTTCTAAAGATGAGCTAGCTTTTCTTCAACTGCGCTCTTATATCCCAAACACCATTTTATTTTTGGGATTAAGAGTAAAGAACTGGATCTGTTTTCTTACATTATTGAATGCAATTTGTGGTGAGTATTCCTTGGATTTATCTCATGCAGGGATTCCAAGATCCCCATCGAAAAGAAGTACCTACTTTATGGATTCTCTTGAGTTTTATTCCACTTACATGAAGTTGTTCCCAATACGTTTGCATTTGACGATCTAAACTGAAATCATGATTGCAATATTGAAGTCCCATTCAATATTGACTTACCATGTTGAATATGCTATGTTATAATTCAGCATTTTCTAAGTAATATACATAATTTTGAGTTGATGAAAAGTTTTTTTTTCGTGAAGTTGAAAATCCAATGTTAGGACATTGTGTGTCAGGCCCCTCAACCAGTTCCGGCACTTGTGTACCTGAAGATTATTTTAACTTACTAGCATCACTTCGAGTTCTCAGACATGGCAGGTGGACGAAAATTCCAATCCATAAGCAGCCTTATCTGTTAGGTTTACCCTCTGCCAGCACCTCTTGATAGCAAGCTAGCCAGTTCCCCTACCAAATGTTGGTCTTTAGTCTTTATTCATGCTTGGTATTGTAGGTGATGGTTTGTATGTGCATGCTACTGTAGGTCGATGGTAGTGCTTGTTTCATTTGTAGCACAGTATAGTTGAATTGTACGAGTGTCTGGTATTGGCTTTTTGCGTGCTCTTTTTATTGCTTGCACGTTGCAACCCTACTTTTTTTTGTCATGACATGTCTATCTGAATTCTTTGTTTATAATGTAAGCCTCTGTTTCATTGTATAACCTTAAACTCTGAAGTTCAAAATGCAGAGTGTGCTTTTTATCTAAGAAGTATTTCTTTTTCTATCCCAATCTCTTTTGGTGTATCCTTGTCTCTCAAACCTAATTTTTTTTTTCTAATTCATAGTAACTCAATTTCTTTCCGTACTTCTTTTTCTATCCCAATCTCTTTTGGTGTATCCTTGTCTCTGAAACCTATTATTTTTTTTCTAATTCATAGTAACTCATTTTCTTTCCGACCTTTTTCATAGTCTTGCTATTAGCATTTAGTATTGAGTCATGGCCACATCTTAAGTTTTTTGCCAATCATGGTTCCTTGAACTAGCTTGCAGCTTTGTGTGTAAGCTTGCCAATTATCAATGATTTTTATGATTTCTCATATGTGCTGGAACATCTTTGTTATGTCTTTGATATTCTTGGAACTGCTTTGCCACAATGATACACTCTTGCACCAACATTTTCTCATGCCAGCCAAGGTATAGCGTATTGCCACCTCACCTGTAAGGGGATTAGTCCATGGTGGTATGATAATGAACTAAAGAGGTAAAAATTAAGTGTGCACCGTACATGGGAGCTGAACCTTGTGTCACCAAGGCTAAACATGAATGTAGTGTAATTAAATTCCCTCAAATCAATGCAAATAATTATTCTACCATTACTTCTCTAATTCAATCTTGGCTTGGTAGGGCCATGCTTTCAATAAAAATCATTGTTTGCTACAGTTTTGCATTAAGCACCTATGCACCATAGTCGATCATTAGAGGTCTATTGTTAAAACTACCGTCTAAGGCAAAGATAACAATTGGATTTCCTTGCTTGAAAATATTGGGTTTTCTTTGACCATGAAGAAGAAAAAAACTTTTGTTTATGATTTTATTAGTTGTTAAAGGTTATGTTTAAGGCTCTTCACTTTCTCAAACAATATTTACTCTTAATAAAGAGGTTCTTGTTTAGTGCATTTCATCTTTTGTTGGTTTTTTACTTGAGGTAGTCCCTTTTCCTACTCTTTAAGATGATGAATAGTCTTGAAGATGCATCAATTAGTTAAGAAAAACTTATGTGATGAAGAAATCGGACACAAAAATAACACCTTCCAAAGATTTCTATTTTTTGCTACCCTTTCTACTCTCGGAATTTTTGTTGCAAGAGACTTTCAATTTTTTGAAAAAGAAATCTAGAACTTTTTGCAAACTTGAAAATCCTTTTCCAAAGGTTGAGCTCCCCTTCTTTGTTTTAATAAAAAGCCTTTACAAGTTGTTTCAAGAGTAGTAAGTTTTTTTTAAAAAGCTTCAAAGCCTTTAAAAGAATCCATTGTTTCTTTGAAACCCGTGCAATGCATCAATTGAAGGGGAGTGAATTACTCCAAATAAATTAAGCTCTCCTCTTTTATTTATTTTTTCAAAAAAATCTCCCCTTCCATAATGTATTTTTCTATGCTTTTTATCCAAATAGTTTTGTTGAAGAATATGCACCATCCATTAATAGCTTTTCTCTTGCTGTAGTGGTTTAGCAATTTGGTGATTGGGCTCAAACCTCCTTTAGAAGTTGGATTCATCCGTACAGTTGGATCAAAGAGTTTGAATTTGAAAAAACCTTCTTTCAAAAAGAGTGGTTTTGTGGTTTTTGTAGAGTGGTTTGCCATCCTCTTTTATCTTTTGGACTTTGTCCTTTGGTTAAAAGATTGTAACTCTTCAAACCTTTGAATTAAGTCTTCAAGCTTTCAAATCTTGCCTTCATCATTCTAGACCCATGGCTCTGATACCATTGACACGAATCCAATTCTAAGAAAATGGAGAAAATAGAAGCTTGTAAGAAATAGATTATTCAAACCAAATAACTCATCAAAAGATCACAAATTCAACATATTCAAGATTTGAATGAATAACAAATAAAATACTTAGCTTAATATCATGACTTAAACATTGGGTGCAATCATCTCTCCTCATGCTCTTCCCACACATGAGTATTTACGTAAATCTTTATTCCAAAATAGGTTATAGCTTTTAAAAGTACAAAAAGGTGCTTTTACTTGTACGACACTCTCTTATACTCAAATAGAGTGTCCATAAATTGAGGCTAGAGTTAAGGCATATCACGCTTTACAAAAATATTAAAGATAAAGTCTAAGCTTGATAAACCAAGGCTTTCTAAAATAAATCAAAATGTACACAAGCTAGCACATGTATATATAAAGCTTATTTATAAAAATGTGTGCTAAATAATAATAATGTGTGAATTTTTCTCATTCCTCTTCACTTATAAAATCATTAACAATAAATTAAACAAATATTTCATAAGTATACAAATCATAGCCATACACATGTTTTCTAGGCGTAAGTAACCCAAGAATCACTTTTCTATACAAACCAAACTGTAACAAACATTGGAGGTTCCAACCATACGTCAATGTATACCAAACTGTAACAAACATTGGAGGTTCCAACCATACGTCAATGTATACCAAACATATTAATATTTATAATGGTATCACCCATGATATTGACACGATTTGGCTTAACACAAAGATAATCCAAGCGTCCCTGAATTATCTAAGAGGACATAATAATATTTTCAAGAGAGCTTAAAATATATTCCCATAACACTCAAAGAGTATCCCAACTCTCTATTAGAGAAGAAACAAATGAAATAAGTCCAAGATCTTGTGAGGTGACGATGTAGGCTAAACTAGATTCTATCCTTAGGCAAGTGGTCGAGTACAAACCATTGACTTTGCTTGAGCATATCCTAGGGTCTATTGTAGAGTCAATCATAGTCACTAGAAGGAAGCCTTAGACCCTCCCAAAGGCCTTGATTGAACATCTAACTATCCTCAACAAGAGGCCTCATAAAGAGCAAGTTTTGGAGCCTTCATCTCTCAAACCAATCCGACTAGACCCCACATTGCTAGATGCACTGAAAGAGGATTGAATAGGAGATGAAAGTTGGCATTTAATAGGCCATCACAATATTTTCTTTGAATGACATCATTTCGTCCTCTTTAAAGGCATCACCTCCCTAGGAAACACTTTGTGGACATCCCTTACATGATGGGGCAACCACCTTCTTTGAGTGAGTATGAATATCGCCTCTACAGAGGCTTCTTGTTCTCAGAAGTCAAGCCCTGATAAGTTCTATTTTTAATAAAATTCACGACTTTGGAAAGACTTATTGGGTTGGATAAATAGAAGTGACCCCACATGAAGAGGATAAGGATGAGACATGCCACATTGAGCGCTCTCTTTCCATATCCAAGACCAAAGGACAACCTAAAGTGCTCGTGAGTGAACAAGTTGAGACACTACTTTGAAAGGGGTTTTGCTAAACGGTCTTTGTAATCTTGGATGGCATTGGTGTTGCCATGATCACCAATAATTGCTCTAGCAGGCTTGGGGAAGCCCACCACTTGTAGGCACAAGCCTCGTGGTCAAGCTTGCCGACTGGAACACAACTAACCGTTGGGTGTCATTTAGGATGCTAAAATCAAGACCTTTGGACTAAGCTTCCCACCACTCATTTGTGGTGATGGATTTTTAGAGAAGAGGATCGTTGTACACTATGATCCTTGAAAGGCCTTACATGCCAGAGGCAAGGCTAGTTCTCACGATTAGGTTATGATTGGGAAACCTATCTCACATCCACAAGGGTTACCAATCATTCAAGAAATACTTGAAAACAAGGGAGACTTATTCAATGGGTTGAGGCATTCTCCCAAACGATTCTAACACAACCATTCGGACCACTTGAGTCGGTATGTGTAGTAGAGCATGCAACACCGAATCTCAAAACACTTCAATTGATATCAGTAGAGCTTGTAACATGTTGGATGGTGTAGATAACAACCCAAAATATGAACGCCTCCCAGATCATGACATCACGACTTTGAGGATTGGATTCACGTTCTTGTAAACATGGACACTCTACAAGGTTTGCACAGTTGGACTGTGCTGTAATAATATCTCTATTTGTGCTAGAGATATTTAATGTAGAAGTTACAATGGAACCTGCTTGGTTGGAGGACGTAGATCTCATTCCACCCACCCCTCATGGCATCCATAGCCACCCTTACGGTGGAGGTAAGCAACTCCCAATCCATAATTGTTAGTTGTTTTGTAGCAAAATTATTGGAACTAAACCTGCATTTTGCAAGTTTTATGTGATGGATTCCGTAACTAGTTTGCAAAGAAGAATCGTGACATTTGAGCTCCCCTTGAGCTTCGCTACTACGAGATGGTTACCATATCTTTGGTGGATGAGGACACCCCAAACCCTTCAACATCCTAAACCCTCACATTCCAAATACATGCCATTACCTGAGATGAATCCTTAAATCAATACTCCTCTTGTCTTGCCGCCTTGACCACCTCCACAAACCATTATGGAGATCTAAAACCTTGCTGTGGGGCAGAGACGAAGATCGCCCCCTTAACGTCAACCTCAACAATCCTCAGGGAGGTCACCAAGGAGTGGATACCCAAGGGTAGCCTGGCAAGCGAAGGAATGCATGATGCCCAAGCAAACCCACCATTTAGTAAGAATCTTATCTAACGAGTAGAAATATGCCAAGTGGGAGTCTCACACATAATATCTAGCCTTTAGAGGTTGTTCACACACAATATTACCCTGTAGAGGTTATTCAACACATAGGCACACTTACACACACTAAGGAATGGTTCATACATACACACTAGCAAAGGGTTGATTTATACATATAAAGCACACTTACATACACCAAGGGGTCTTCATATACATACACTAACAAAGGGTTGATTACACACCTAAAGCTCTGAATCCCAACAAGTCAAGCAACGACCTCAAACCCCATTGTAAGCAACCACCAACACTTTGTTTCGAATCCTGATAATGTAATGCTTCAACGAAGAGAGTAGTCTCTATATTTGGATTGTTCCAAGGTTAAAAGAACCCACACCATCAAATGCTAAATCAAAGGTGGAGTGACAACCTAAAACCATGCCTCCAACACGATCCCCAAAGCCTAAGCATGAATGAAGAGCACTTACTACCACCCACATCCTCACCCCTCTTTTTTATTTTTTCACCTCCGCTTTCCCAACCATATTACTTGCCTCCCCCCTCCTTTTTCATTCTTTAAACCCCGTTTTATTTAACCTCTCCCCCTTTTGTGGTTTTAATTAACAACCCAGCTTGCTACCCCCTAAACTATTTTCCTTTAAATAGGTCAACCCCCCTATCCCAAAAAATTATTTTTTCAAAAATTTTTAACTAAATACCCCAAGGCACGTGCAGATCATACGGCCACGCAACGGCGTTCTCAAGGCTTTGGGAGCTCGAGAGCTCTAACTTCGCCATAGCCAACGAGCTCGAGCTTCTGCAACGATGGGGCGGGTGATCAGCGGCCAGAGGAAAGGAGCAAAAAAGAAGCCGCGACGGGAGAATGGAGAGAAGTAGAAAAGGAGGAAGAAAGGGGAAGAAGGAGAAGTAGAGATAGCCTGCGCACATGGCTTCGGCCGGTGCCCTCCGTTCGGCCAAAAAGTGCTCCGTCGAACGATGTCGGACGGATAGGTGTCTCGCACATGGTTCCGGCCAGCTCTACGCATCAGCTCTCTCACACGCACAGCCACACAAAGTACCCCTCTCTCTCTCACTCACACACACAAAGCCTCTCTCTCTCTCTCTCTCACACAATGCCTACACACTGCATCTCTTACGAGCCCATCTA